>NW_022639481.1:567732-619931 GCF_010583005.1 Odontomachus brunneus
TATATATATATATATATATATATATATATATATATATATATATATATATAGAATGCACGTCTCGTACAAATTGCGGATTTATTCCATTCTTACGCGGCGGCAGCGCACCTTCGATAGAACTTCATCGGTATCTGTATCGCGCAGGGGCTCTACTGGATACTTTAAAGACTTCGCTCCTATTCATCCTCGAATAGTCTCGAAAGTATCCGCGGCGTTTCCTCGTTAATTTATAAGAGCGTGAGATCCGTTTGTCGAGGGAAATTTCCATGGTTCTCTTCGCGGGTTTCGAACTTCTCGAACGGTCTGTGCGAGTGCATGCGATATTTTTCGACGTAGCCCGTCGATCTAAGGAAACGCTGACTCGTTGATAAATTGCGCCGCCGATTATACCCGAATGCACTGCAGGTGACTCCGGTCCGGCGCGTTTAAGAGCTTAAAAAGCGCCGCGTATAAAACGCCAGCGGGTCGATGTCGTTGTGGAAGGCCGGAAATCGATTGGTGCGCACGTTGTGATAGAGAGGGAGAGAGGAATGGAGAGAAGCAAGAGAGAAAGAGAGAGAGAGAGAGAAACGCCGATAAAAACCATCAAAAAATAATGAATCTCAGGGGTGCGTCATTCTGGGGATAAAAAATAGAGAAGGAAGGGTCGGTCGCCATCGTGCGTGCACGGCCTTCTGCGAAACAATCGCGACGCGGTTGCGTAACACACGTGAAAGGATCAGCGCGAGAGAGAAACGTGTTGATTAACGATATTGTTTCGAAGACGGACCTAGGACGTCTCTCTCTCTCTCTCTCTCTCTCTCTCTCTCTCTCTCTCTCTCTCTGCATTGCGAATTTCCCGCTCTATGCTTAGTCTGATTTAATCGAGTTGTCAAAGCGCGGATTATGTTCATGCGCGTACAGCGCAAAGCTCCTTTCCGCGTACGTTCATATACGCATGTCTATATTTATGATGTAACGGCATTGGACAGCAAATAATTCATGTAAAGGGACGCGAGCAGATGTCTTGCTGACGGGCGGATGACTCTTGGAAGCAAGGAAACGTCGGCTTCGAAGAGAAGAGAACATCAGGCTCTTTAGATTTTTTATTTCAATGATTTGTTCTTCATTTGGAGATTAATATCAGATATCGTCGTCTCGCGAACGCACGGCCAATCATTGAACTCTGAAGACTAGAGTCTGACTAGTTACTTCATCAAACTGAGCTACGGGCTTTCAATATTTTTGATAAAAAATAATAAAAATCCCGAATATCTACACATCTACAATCAATTTTATATATGTAGAATGTGCAGTGTATCGCGAGATTTCTCTAAGCATCTGTGTGCAATCGAGAAATTTCTACGTATCTTCGACTATCCCGACATTGCGATTCTCAAACTATGAAAATTCGTGTCTAATTATTCAGCCAAATTGATTCACGGATTTTGAATGCCTTTGTCTCCAGATATCTACATATTTAACGACGATATATGATGTTTCAAATATACAAATGTATCAAGAGATTTCTCAGTGCAAGTCGGTGCATTAGAGAAACTACATATCCCACCTCGCGATCCTCCAACTTTGAAAATTTGCGTTTGTCTAATTATTCGATCAAATTCACTCGCGGATTTTGAATGCTCCTGCTTACAGAGATCTAAATATTTAATGGCGATGTACTAATATTTATTGTGTGTATATCAAATTCCATATGAAATATACAAATATACCAAGAGATTTCCCAGTGCACCGGTGCACTCGAGGAACTGCATGTCTCCGGCAATTTCGACATCGCAGACCTTACATTCTGAAGATTGGTGACTGTCTGATTATTCCCGAGCAAATCGATTTTCAATTTAATATTCATTTGATTCTAAATGGATTAGTTTAGACGTATATATGTATATATTAACGACACACATGTGACATCTCAAAAGTACAAATGTACCAAGAGGTTTCTCAGTGCGATTCTGCGGACTCGGGAAACTTGTGCATATCTTGAACAATTCCGCCATCGCGATCTGCTCGCCTCATGAAATCCGCACTGCCCTTTGAGCGCTTCCGGTTCTGGAGCACTCGCCAGAGCGAGGAGGAGAGTCGCTCTTAGTTAATCCGGGCGATTAACCGGGAAGCCCGGATCGCGGGAAGGGAATTGGTCTTTTCGGGGTCTAATTACCAATCGGGTCGCGTTGCCGAAACCTTCCTTTGCGACAAGACTTCGATATATCGCGCACCCTTCCCGGGCTTCGCCGGACAATTTCCGCGGAACTTTTCCAATTAAATTCCCTCTGTTCCGGCGAAAAGTAATGCGGCTTGGAACTGCGAACTCGCCCGGACGAGACTCGCGACGACGCCCAGTGATTGATGGTTACCCGTTTACCTCGGTAAGCCGCTTTTTCCCGCTAAATTCCTACATAAGTACGCCGAGCTCTCTCCGCCTCGTAATGCCTTCCACTTCCCGGTCGCGCTTCTCGTCAACGACGCATTAGCGAAACAGGTTTTAGGGGTGGATTGGACCACCCATCTTGGTTGGCGATATGGGGGATGCAACGAGCGGAGAGAGTTGGAACGTGTAGGTTGGAGGCCTAGGAAAGAAATTTGCATATCTGGCAAACGCGGAATCCATCGCGGCTCGGGACACACTTTTATTTAACGTCGCGTTTTTTGCCGCCTCTGGAGTTTCATTATGTCGCCCGCTCGCTCACTCACGACGATGATGCAAATTTCGCGACGCGAAAAATAGGGTGACGAATGATAGGAGTGATAGGGGTGATAAGGGAGGAGACAGAGAAGAGGATGGAATTTCTTCTCTCTCTTCTTCTCTACTAGAAATTAGCGAGAAATCGTATATCAACATATCGCCCGAGCGGGTTTCACTGCCGGCCAATCGAATATCCCCGACGAGGAGAGCTCGCTCGCGGATTTCCCTCGTGACAAAGAGCTGTCGCTTCTGTGTTATCAATACAAAGGGCGCTGTACATAATTTCAATATAAATTCAAGGTCCAGCGTGTAGTGCGCGCGCGGAGTTTATCGGGCGGTGTCAACGAGCCGGCCCGGGTCGGACAAGAAAAATTGCGGGTGTCCTGCAAGTAGCATGTAATTAACTCGTACAAGCCCTTTCATGTTTTTCCTCCTCCCTTTCTCTCTCTCTTTCTCTCGCACTGTCTCTCTTTTCCCTCCCCCTCCTCTCTCTCTCTCTCTCTTTCTCCGTTTTTTTCTTTACGCGTAGCAAGAATTGTCAGAGCAGCAGCAGCAGCAGCGGCGGCGCTGGCAGCCGGCTGACACGGACAAAGACCGTGGCGGCGCTTTGTTTCGCACAAAAGCCCGCGACGCGTCCGGGAGCGAGGAAAAATAATGGGAAAATGTAATAAATCGCGTGATTAATTAACCTACATTTGCCTTCGCCAAAGGACACCCATTCCCGTCCGGACGTACCATTGCTCGGGTGTCGTTATTTTATTTACGAGCAAGTCGTAGGCGCTTACGCCCTTTAATTAGCAAATAATGCGTGCTCGATCTGGGTGAGTGTGTGTGCGCGCACATCGCAGTGGGCTGTTTAGTTTTCGCGTGTCCGCGCGGTTTTCACGCAACAAGGAACGTTTCATTAATTGATACGCTCTTGCGCACTCGCCGATTCGTAGTATTAATAACTCGTGTCGTATTAATGACAATAATTATTCATATTAATAACAAATTACAAAACTGAAATAATATTCCAAGACCGTCATTAATTTAATAAACCGTGTGCTGGAAGCAGATTTTTGTTAATTTACGCGCGATTAATTATCGCGATCGTGTTGAACAAATGATATGTACATTTCTCATGCGCGTTTTATTTGTCGAATCATTTTCGGCGTATTTTATCGCGGAAGTCTCCCTCGAAAATTCGCATTTCGATAGTCGTCGATTGTCGCGCTCTCTTTCTACGTGTATATAAATTTCGCTTTATTTATCTTGTACATAAGTAATAGGCTAATAAAAATCTAAACAATTATCGGTTATTGAGTGATCAATTTTTTACGACGACGTACAACTCGCGGAACGCATGAACGCACGGAAACGCTGCCAAAGTAACCGTCGATGAAATGCTATTTCGCCGACACGCTACTGCTGCTGCTGCTATTTTACCGTGACGAAGTATTACGACAATCTCGTAATTACATCGGCCATTCGAACAGATGATATAATATAGCGGAGTGTTATTACGGAAAACGCGCGCGCACCTCGTTCCGTACGGATTGATTAATAATACACGGCGATGCCGGCGCTGTAATTAAATTTGTCAGCCGTGAAATCTACATCGCGCGTTATTCCGATTTTACGCGCGTCGCATAGATCACGCGGAACAACGATCTTTACAAAAGCTGGCCAACAATACATACATCCATAGCGTTACCGATAGCATGCATAATTCTCGGAGATACCGACACGATATCATCACATTCTTTGTCTTTCTCACGCGCGTGCGCGCGCGCGCGCGCGACGATTGTGATAAAATTTCAAAAAAATCTCATCGTGTAGACAAAATTCGATGCAACGTCGAGAGTTTCATTTTGCACGAAAATTTAATTAAAAACTCCGAAAATGGTCCTTTAGCTACGCACTGTAAAACTGCGAAATAAATTACTGGGTAAGATTGCACTTCTGACCCGCTGACAATAACAATAAAAATGAAAAAGAGTGCGGTCACGTTTTACCCCATTTTGCAACATTCAAAAATTATTTTTTGATAAAATTGCGTGTAGCTATTCATGGGTGGAACAAAAATACGTAAGCATCAAAATGATACACCTCGCACCATTTGGCAGAAAATTGCTCAAAAAGATAAGTATTCTGTCGAAATAAATGGTATCATTAGAACCCTTATAGGAAACGTATAAAAAATTTTGCGAGAAATAGAAGAAATGAAAGTTTTTATTAATAAAATAATACGGATTATAAAAAAAAGGTTAATAATATTTATTAAAATTTAAAGTAACTTTTACCTCCAATTAACTTAATCATCGATTAATTTCGTTAACCAGCAAATGACTATTATATCAATATTATATCAATTCTGCTACACTGTTACAACAAAATTAATTGATGATTAAATTAAACGGACAGCTTGGTAAAACTCATTTTAGATTAATAAATATTAACACTTATAATCCGTATTTATTTATAACTTTCATCTCATTTTTTGCAACATTACCTATATGCGTTTTCTATAAGAGTTTCCTAACAATATTTAGACAGAATACATATCTTTTTGGGTCATTTTCTCCCGAATGGTGAGACACATATCTCTTTAATATTTATATATCTTTAATCTACCCATCAATAATAATTTTATCAAAAAATAAAATTTTGAACGTCAGAAAATGGAATTAAAACCCGCATAGAAAATACTTTAGAATCTAAATAGAATCCAGCCCGATTTCCTACAATAATCATAAATTCTACATGGA
The DNA here is from genome assembly GCF_010583005.1 of Odontomachus brunneus. Lineage (NCBI taxonomy): Eukaryota > Metazoa > Arthropoda > Insecta > Hymenoptera > Formicidae > Odontomachus > Odontomachus brunneus. The sequence continues at coordinate 573,166 of NW_022639481.1, forward strand.
AATCTATGCAAGTTCTGGTTAGAAGTGTAATGTTTTAAACATACGAATCTAAAAAATACGATCCTATTTGATCCTCAACATTTTTCCAAAGATTCTTTCTAGTTTACATTTTAAATTAAAGTTGAGTATATATGAAACACTTTAAATATTTACTCGTTACAAGTATATATGTATATATATATATATATATATATATATATATATATATATATATATATATATACACACACATACTTGTAAAGAGTAAATACACAAAGTGTTTGCGAAAAATCATTATAAAAAAAACGTAACAGAAGACGTTTGAGTTAAAAAAGTAAAAAAAATATATAAATATTCGACAAATTTTTCCGACTCACAAATGTATGAAATCGTCAAATTTTACTTAGATGTATAAATGTATTCCACATAAAACAAAAATGTATTATTTTACGTTTTAATATGGAACTAGAGAAAACATTTGTCTTTACTGCATTAATAAAACTATAGAAATGCAGAAAACATTTTAAAAAGCACAAATTTTTTTAATACTTCTGTTCCGATTCTAGACAGAGATCCCATGTTTGGGACAAGAATGGGATTTTCAATTGGTATAGTAGTGAGATAATCTATTTTGGAACAAAGTTGAGCATTCTAATTGGAATCTAACCTGCACCTGGGAAAATGAAATTTCTGTGCGAGAAGTTTATGAGAGCTCGGCCGCTCTCTTTGGAATTTGCGTAGATATCGCGGCATCGAGATTAATATTATGGATGGATACTGTTATTGAAAAACGAGTGAATGGGAATTCTTGGGCTCACGCCGCCTCGCGAATACAAGTGTATCGCGAGGTATTCGGCGACGCGTAAGGTGAGCCCGGGCTTATATCGAAGTATCGATCGGTGGCCTGCGCAAATCGCAACTTCGAGGGCGATTGAAGACTGCGGTCCTTTGATAAGACCGCTGTCTTATTTCCATTCGACTTCAAAAGTTGAACTTTTTGTCGTGCACACGCTCTGTCAAGTTTTCCCCCTGCCTTTCTCTCGCTCCGCGCGAAGGAAAGTTCCGAGTCTATTTCGCCCGGCGAAATAATAAAAGAAATTCGTTTAAAATTCACGAGCCACACTTTTCGATCAAAGGCTCCACGCACTCGAGCGTTTAAACGACGCAGGAACTAAGGGAGCCCGGAATCTGAAATTCAGGATGTAAGGAATTGCGATTTCAAAATCCCGCGATCAAGAAGAGTCCACCGAGCCAGAATATGAAAATCTAATTATTCATCCCGAATCGAAACTGAGTCCTGAGAAGTATTTAAACGGAAGCACGAGAGTCACGTCGACGTTCACAGACATTAATTCCGAGGAACCAGAAAATAGATCCATCTCATTCGGTATTCAGCGTCTTAGCGCGCAAAATTTTCATTACATATCAGTCTCTGGCGGGAACACGCACGACGATATTAACTGTGTTCGAGTACTAACGTTATTACTCTAAGCTTTTGATCATATCAGGCTCCCAACACAAAAGCCTGGAGAGATCCAAGAAACCTAATTCAATTTAGCTTATCCTTAATTTATCTTCATGCTTGATTTCTGCAAAGTTGTGAATACATTTCTACGTTATGCTGCAACGCGTAATCTCATGTGAAATTTTTGCACGGCTCTTCCATTTCATTAGCCACATTATCTAATTTCCACGTTACTCAACATATAATGTCTCTATCGTCCGGCTCGATCTGCTATCCGAATGATCTTCTTCCCTGCTCATTCGAGTTCGCCTCTATTCCCAGGCTCGTTTCAGCACAATAAACTTGTTACTTTATTACTTTGTCGGTATCAAAGAGGAGGAGGGAGACTTCGACCGCGTGCACATACCGAAGGCAATCTTACAACATTGACACGCGGTATTAACGTCGTTCCTTTCATTCCCTTTAAAGGGCCGCGGATTTAAGGATGATTAGCTCGTAGGGGTTTACGTTCGGCGCGAAGAGGATGACGCCTCTCGCCGAGACAAGGCATTGAGACGTGATAAGCGCGGAGTTAATTCGGCCGGGCGCTATCACAGCCGAAATCCGAACTCAAACTGCTCCGGATGCAACGTACCGTGAATGTTTGACCGCACAATATTTGATACCGCGTCCGTAGATATCCCGCTTCCGGGATCTAATCGTGGCTCGACCCAGATAATGGCTGACAGAAGCAGAGCTGCAGAACTACTCGCGATTCGAACGCATACGGATTTCGAACGAAACTCGATGTGCAAAATGCACACACACGTGCACGTACACGCAATGCACACGTATGCGCACGGCCGTGTGTAAGTGCATCAAATATAGACGTGGATTCTTCGATATTTGGGAGGCCCATCGCGATTACGCCAATATTAAATCATAAATACAAGCGCGCGTCGTGTTTGCGCGAGTGCGTCCGATATTTCGAATAGAATCAAACGAAATTCCCCGTCCTCTCGAAATGCTGCTTTCAATTCTTTATAAGTATGTACTCGGACGCGAAACGTCAAATGGCCGGCGTCGCTATTCATTCCGCCTGGTACGGTAGCTGCTTCAGATAAATCGAGTTTGGAAACGCGCGCGGAGTGTGCGTCGTGTTCGCGCGTGCAACTAACTTCCTTTACTCCGTTTGGCGTGGCTTCACTCATTTACACGTAATCAGATCACACTCTCGAGCCCGGGTTACGGCTTTTATTCCAGCATCGTGCGTTAAGACGGAAACGCACAGCGACGCGAGGATACGATGACTTTTGGAGGGATTGCTAGAACGCGACAGATGCGTGTTATATGTTAGGAAATAATTCATCCCCCCGAGCGGTGATGTGCTCTGCGTCATTGGCGTGACAAATTGAAAAAAATCGTCCGTGATTGCTCGTCAATTCCATTTTGAAAGTTGTACTCACTGACATAGGTGCAAACAAGTGGTAGATTAATATCACGTGACAGTTTAATCGGGGTACCGTGGATTAAACTGGAAGCGCGGAAGGGCCAGCTGGACATTTTTCATGGCCAAGCCAAATAAATAGGACCGTACACTCGGGTCAGCCAACCAGCGGGCCGGCCGGTCGGTCGGTTGGTCGTTCGGTTGGTCGGTCCTGACGAGCGGATAAATTCCTGTCACGTCGGCGTCCTGTTCCCATCTCCGCGAGAGAGAGAGAGAGAGAGAGAGAGAGTGAGCAAAAGAGAGAGAAAACGACAACCTACTGTCCCGTCGATTTATTCCAAAAATTGCAATAAAGTTAGCTCCGATAGCGGAGTGATTTTATCCGACCGAAAAACAAAAACAAAAAACAGTAACAAAACAACACGCGAGGATTGGCGGCTCGCTCTCGATGGCGAATCGCGTCGCACCCGGGACACTCTCCGATTTGTACCGTCGATTCGATCAGCTGGCGTTCGAAGTGGTTGGGGACGGATGAGAAGGCAGGTTGGGGAGAGCGGAGGAGGGTACGAGCAGGGCGAACAATTGACCAGAGAGTCGAGGATCAGGCGGCATCGCGCCGGAAGTAACCCCACCGCGCGGATCCTCATTCTTCACCGCAAAGTAATCTCGTCCTCGGCGACGGCGCGCGGGGTGGCGGACGGAGAGGGGTGCGAAAGAAGCGAAGGGGATTCGAGGGAAAATTGAGGAAGGATAATATCCTCCCGTATCCATTCTGGGTCGCAGTTTCGCGGGTAGGTACGTGGTATCCAAGGAAGCCAGCTAAGTTCGTCCTTATTGTTCCGCGAATTGGATTCGGCGGGCTTAGACAGCGGGCTTCCTGGAAAATGTTGCGGCCGTATACTCGTATCCCCATTGGCTGACTAAAGGTAGTTCCCGATCGCCGCTTAGGGAGCCCCCGAAGAGGAAGGTGCTTGCTACTACCCTTCGCGAAACTTTCGCGGTGACTGTGTGCTAACAAAGTTACGCGAATCCTTCGGTATTTACGTTAGATCGCCTCTACCACCGGCGCCGGTATAGTGCCGCGCATTCGAAGGAAATTTGCGTCCTTGAGTTCTTAGATAGGATTTTCAAGTTTCAACTCGGAGCTCAGGTCTTGGACCGACGCCTGTCTGACGCTCTGCTTCGCGTGGGCCTTCGACGTCGAGAATTTAACGCGATACCATTCGACCGTCGCGAGCACATTGTGTACTTTGGATTATTGTTATTGATCAATTACGTACCGTTAATTAGAGTCACGGTAATTCCTTCAAGTTTAAAGACACCTACAATTTTTCCGTTCAATTCGACCTTCCACTCGACAAACCGGTTTTTAAGTGTTTAACAGAAATTCAATCTCCTAAATAAACTTTCGTTTTTGCAACTTTTAAAGTTTCAGTTGGGACTATATCGCGTTCACTATATTTCTCTTTCTAATTTCTAGACACTAAAGAGACGCGCTATTATGCGTCATTAATCTCTAAATTTTTCTTAAAAATAATCTTGCATTTTTCTTTTTAAATACGAGCACAGTAGACAGCGTGAACTGGCTTGTTATACCAAAAGTCCTAAAGCATTATTCGGGTGCACAATAGTGATGCGCCATTTTTGTGCACAATTCTGCTGCGTTTTTTGCATAGCTCGAAACAATGGAAGGATCAATGAATGACTACTACTTCCGAACAATTAGGTCAACAAGCGAGGTTTTTTTCTTCGCGAGAACTTTAACTTTTAACAGTAAATATGCGTATTGAATTTAACGGCAATTTCGACTAAAGAGAAATAAATTATAATCCGTAATATAAAAAATTGAAAAAAAAATAAAAGACAATTGCAACGATAATAAAATTTCTCGTAAGTAATCGGGAATTTCGCGTGTTATGGCGCAATTGTAGTGCACAATATTAGTGCATAATATTAGTGCGCAATTCCGATGCGCAATTTTGGTGCACAGTTCTGATGTACAATTCTGGTGCACAATTCTGGTGCACAATTCTGGTGCACAATTCTGGTGCACAATTCTGGTGCACAATTCTGGTGCACAATACTAGTGCACAATTCTGCAGCGTTTCTTACATTGCTCCAAACAATTGGGGAATCACATCAAATAACTAATATCGTAGAATAAAATTACGTATCTTCAATCAAATATAACAAGATATTTACATACATAAGAAAAAGTCTACTAAGAAGATTAATAGAGATTTAAAAAAACATAAAGAATCGATACATTTAATAAAGAAGTTTAGATAATTCAAATGTATAATTCTGTGATAAATAAGAAATTCTCCAAAAATAATTCCCTAATTGTTTTGAACGGTACAATTCAATGGCGCGAACACATATGTACAAGCCCCTACACTGAGAGAAAAGTGTTTTGTGTTTGTGATTTATATAACGGCATAGCGCAATTGTAATTAGCAACTAATTACAATTGGAAGATCCAGTTTTGCAGTGAATACTACAGCAAACATTATTTTGATATGTTGTAAGATTAAAAATTTTTTTCTTTCAGTGTACATGCAAAATACTACGATCATCAATAAACCCACAACCGAAAATCTTGATTTTTGACTCACCGAACACAGCAGTTCAGGATCGGCCACATTCTGCTACAAATCTGAAATAACAAAATGTAACATTGCCGGATTAGATATGATCCAAGTTAATGCCTTGACGGGAAAAATTCGCGTAGATACGAACGCGTTAACCCTTTACGATCGTTGTAACTCAATGCCTTTTAGGTGGGACTATTCTGCTCCCGTTTCGGATCGCAAAGGATTAAATACCAGGGCGCGAAAAATTGTTAAAATTACCTTCGAGCCGACCCCGCTCGGCCCGAACCGGATCCTCCGGTACGGCATCCAACAAAATTGCATCTCTCGGGAACCGCACCCAGCGTTGTGGCCACAAGCTCCGTCAGGTCTGAAACAAAAAGCAAGTTTTCTGGTTAGTAACACGAAAAGATGAGAACGCATCAAGAATGGAGAGAACTGTGTATTTCTCTCTTGGTCTAATAAAGATAAAAATGGTAGTCATCCTTAAAGTTCCAGTATGTTGCCGTTATTTAACCCTATTAACATTTATATCCCGGGACATAATGTTTTACTCACTATTAATAATAGGGAGTTTTTGCAATTCCGTATTTTAGATACGGTAAACGCTGAAGTCACGTGACTTCATACCGTATTCCGTTTTTACGTTGCCTACTTCAAAAGAGTTTTTGCATGGTGAATGCTACGGTAACGTATGATAAAACAGTATTTTATAAGATGGAGGTTTTTCACTCTCTTCATATGGATTTTGGGATATAATCTCCCTTAAAAGTATGAGATCATCTTGACTTGTGAATCTCAATCGTTCAGATTTCATTTTGTAGCCATAACGTCGTTATTCGTGAACGCTATTTTTCAGAAATAACGTTCGCACGTTATCTGAATAGCGTTAAGGTGACCGATACGCATGCGCAGTTTGGTCTTTTGACTGGATGACATTTTAGCGTTTACCGTATCTATATCGTATGTTTGCAAAAACTCTCTAATAACTTTATTCAATCGAATAAACAGCTGTTTGGAATTCAAAGTACGTCAGCTATCACTCTACTTATTATCGCGTTAAGACAAATATAAAACTTATTTTTTTTTACGAAAACTACTAATGCTAAAATTGTTAATATATTTAATGGAACGAGAGAAAGTAAAAAGAAACTGTACCTTTAAGAAATAAAACTGGTAGCGCGAGAGTTAAAATAATCTGAGCACAATGATCACACACGCGAAATAATGGAACGCGCACTACGCACCCTATCAATACAAAAAAACTCGGGAATCACGCGCGACGTCTCCCGTTTCCATTTACCGCCGTGTCTAGAACTGTTAGGATCACTCTTGGCAGCTTCTTATATACGCGTGTTATCGTTCCCGAGATCACATGACCTCCAGTCTCAGACACGCTTCAGATACCGTTACGTCACCTATACTCACAAATTTCAAATTCTTCATAGCATGATAATAATATTACGCGTTATTTTATAGTATTTAATCTCATTTTGACATTGAACCGTCAAAATTCCTCTGCGGTGACAGATGCTTGAAAACATCCAGATAAACTACGGCACATATCGGGATTGAAATAGACATCGCGGAAAAGCGGCTACAATAAGATAAGACGCTTTTTTCACTAATAAATTTCCAACTCGTGCAATTTCTACGACTATTCTCTACCGTGACGCCACATCTACGCGCCTCAACTCCTTGTAGTGTCCGCTGCTATTTCTCGCAGCAGCGTGGCCTATAACTCTATAATGCCAAGCCTCTATCCAACTCTACCTCGGGTCACTCGGATCCCCCAGGTGGTCTTCCGACGTTTCTTCCGTTTCCGGGAGAAACGACCGCGGCGCAACAAACAACCCACGAGTTATTTGTCTTCGTTCAGTGTACCGAGGAAACTCGAAAGCGGGCCAGAAGAAAGATAAGGGGGTGAGTGCGCGAAGCATGGCAAAGAGGTGAGAGGGTTATGAAGAGAATTCGCTTGGTGCAGCCGCAGCTGCGTTGCATTTTCGAAAAATCTTTTGCCGGGGATTTGGTTCAGTTCCGCGAAAGGAGAGAGAGAGAGACGCGGAATTTCGCTCCCGCGGGGAATTTTCCATTTAGCCGGCATTATTTATACGCACGCTTTGGCCACCGCCCAGAATTCCCACGAATGTTTCATGCGGAAATTAGCGTGCCGCGTCCGCATCTTTCTGAAAATGAAACTGCTTGTCCTGAGAATCCGCTTGAATGTCTGTACTACGAGGTCATTTCGTGTTCCGATATGGCCGACGTTTAATCTCGTTGCTCCTGATTCAGAAATATCCTGATGCAGGAGCATTTGGGAAGCGAGGTGAACCAACGCGGTCGGAGTTGCATGAGCTTTTTTATGTTAATCGAAACAAGTGTCTAAATCTATGTGTAAAGTGGAACGCTTACGTCCCGCTTTTGGGCGATCTTCAGCGACGACAATTTGAAAATCTTGGTCAAACTGAAACTTTTGTTAGTCTGACTAAAAATTCTGGGGTTATCAAAAACGCGTACACTAGATTGCAAAGTGGTTTCTGCACTTTTTATCTGAATGAAGTTGCAACGCTTCAAGATGTCAGAACTGTTCGTGTGTATACACGCATTAATCAGGTTGTGAAAGGAGCCGAAACCGCAGTACACAGAGTGCGACATTAATCAAATTTGGATAAAGAAATTTGTTTTAAACTGGGAGAACAGTATTTTAAGGAATAATTTTTACATATTTGCAACCGATTACTTCGCACACTTCATATATGCCAACAGCGGCTTTCAATTTGGCAACCTGCAATTTCATCCAATAAAAAGTATGCAAACGTTTAGCAAACAAGAGTACGATAGATTGTGAAACGGTTTTGACACAATGGAAACCAATCAAACTGTCAAAATTGAGAGTCATTACCAACGGACTCATTAGGCAATATAATAAAATTAATAACAATACCAAAGATAATATTAATAATAAAGCAACAAATATAATAATAATTAATTAAAATAATTAATAATATAATTACTAAGGAAGAGAGAAAGAGAGTTTATCACAATAATGACTCTCAATTTTGACAATTTGATAAATTTCCAATTTCCTTTTGCAGTCCATTTTACACTAGAGAATCTTCTCAACTTCATATTTCACACGGAAAAAAAGGTTTGTTTAAATTAACCAAATATCTGGTCGAATATGAACGATCCAGAAATTCCGACTGAAGTAACTCGAATTCTATTTAAGTTAGCAAGATTTTTCGGGTTACTTCAATCGAAATTTTTGGATCGTTCATATTCGATCAGATATTTGGTTAATTCAATCAAATCTTTTTTTCTGTGCAGACATTTCTCGTGACCGTAGCAATCTACAGTGTTCAAAAAAATGCCTGGATTTGAAGGTTTTTAAGCTATTATACCGAAAATATATGAAACCGAGGCGTCGTGCAAAAGCGAGAGCTGTGAATCGAGCCGCTCGCGTGTTTAATATTTGTCAGCGTGAATCGGAGAATTACGCGAGAACGTTAGAATGGCCGCCACTCGTGCATTTTCCGGGGAACAGCGTCCGGTGAAATATGGTCGGAATTTCGTTAAATCGCCGGAAGGCAGCTACAAGGCGGCGCATTTGTATATACACTCGTATTGGGGCGTATTGGCGATCGATTCGATCGGTCGATCGGCTGCGGAGGGTGGAACTTGTGCTCACGATGGTGGTGCGCTGGTGATGGTCTCCTGGGTCCTCTTCGCCTCCCCTCAAGCCCGACCCTCGCCACCCAACATCAGCCGCGAAACGCCGCATTTTCTGGCTAGTCAATTCCGCGGCATTGTGTGAGAAATATGGCGGAAATGGAGTTCTTCCGTTGCGTGGTTCCGCGAGATACACAGTCCCTTTTCTTCCCGTCAATCCCGTAAGAAAGAGCCACGTCGTGAATAGCTTTCCGATGCTCGCTCGCTCGCTCGCTCGTTAGCTAGCTAGGTAGCTCACTCGCTCGCACTGCTGCGTCTTTCTATACCTGTCATCCTGCCGTAACGCATCCTCCCTTGCGGATGAAACGCGCGATACATCTGCTACGCCAACAGCCAGACCGAGCGGCTACCAGTTGTTGGGCTCGTAAACGGAATCGCAAGAAACGGAATCGCGTTAAATAAATATGAAATGGGAGCGGCGATGCAAGGAACGACGCGTAAGGATGACTCACATTTTTGGGACAGAAATCAGCGAGTGGCGCTTGGAATCTCGATTCGCCGCGCACCCCACAGGACTCTCGCACGCGTCGACCGATTCTGCCAGATCGGGACCGTCGACGGGAGACCCTCTTCTCGATCGCCGAATTGTCTGTCTGTCCGCAAACCGCGGACTCCGAAGTTTCCCCTCCTTCGTTTACGTTTGCGTGCTCGCCCGTCTCGTGGTTTCGCCGCATTTATCCGAGAGTTAAATTAACACAGTTCGCGCAATTTTCGCGAACGACGGCATTAAACCCAGAGAAATTCAGAGTGCGCAAGGATCTCACCGTAGCTTTGCGATTGGAATCGTTGTGTCCTTATGGACGCGCGCGTGCACGAATTAACCAGCAAACGTGCCATTTACACGCGACACGGCATAGTGTACTAATTATCCGTTGTCCTTTGAATATAGTGAGCTCGGATGTTAAACGAATTCGTGGAACGGCGCGTTGCTTCTATACCCCGACTTATGCCGGAAGGAGGGAGGGAGAAAGAGAGGGAAGGAGAGAGAGTGGCGTTTATGTGTGTCCCGGAAGTTGCCAAGTTGTATCTGCGGGCCGGGGCAGAGACTGCTTGAGTTTGCCAAGTCGTAATAATTGTTCGCGGCGCACTGTCCAGGGCGACGATGGTATTCCGCTATCGCTAAAATAGCCCGGCTATCACCTCGCGGGAAGGGCTCGCCCTACCGAGAATGGTCCTTCCGTATAATCGAATTCCAGTCTCGTCTTTCTTCTCACAACCGACGCGGATTCCACCCAGGCGTCCGCGCGACATTATAGCGAGTGTTGTATTACATCGGCTTCACACAAGACAATGGGGCGTATAAGGTTCAAGGGGGAGAGAATTTCGGATTTGCAGGTTGGTTCGAAATTCTGGATTGAAAAGTCGCGTCATCGAGAATTCGCAGGCTCTCTTTCCATCTTCATATTATTTAAACTCTGTCTTCATTTTCCCGTCTAGGCTTTGCTCGCATCAACTTAATATACTTGAAACATTCGACCTGGATTCTTCTGAATTTTTTCCTCCTTCTTCTTCCAACCCTTTCTCTCATTCTTTCTCGGCTAATGAAACGTCGGTTTTGACTCTTTTAATCCTAGTGTACGTTACAGTGCACACGGAGAGAGAAAGAAGAAAGCTAAAGCGCGCAAAAATGAATTATAAAGATGAGATGTTAGTGAAAAGGATAGAGGGCCCGCGTGCAAGAGAAATGAAGGAAAGCGAGAGAGTGTTGGACGAGTAAATAAGGAGAATAGATAATATAAAGTTGCTTTAAGACGCGATGAATTAGTTAGGGCGAATTAAAGTTCAATTTGCAAATAAAATGAGTTAAACAAGCTAGAATATAACCGAGGCTGTACGAGGTGTGGAACGTGTTAAATTGAAAGAAAGCAAGCAAGCGAGGGAGTGAGTTTGTAGTACACGCTGCCAAGCGAAAATGCATAAACAAGTTGTTAAAAATCAGCGTTACTTTTAGCTATTGTTTCATCAATTTTCGCGAAAGCACTCGCATTTTCTCGACGTTTCCACGGTACGTTCGTCTACATTTCGGTGTTTTCCGTTGTGTTTATCCGACGCGAGATCCTCAAAATGAATCTTCAGAAAACAATAAGAGACGCTTCCGCGTTGCACGCGATCGTGCTTTGATTTTGAATCGCAAACTAATTTGGTGATTCGATTTGCTAATTATTAACAAAGAGAATTAATGACCCATTCAATCGTGCACAATATTCTCAGCTGATTTAGTAATTTATTAACGAGCTGATTTAGTAATTTAGTTTATTACCATGTAATTATCATAATCTCTGTGATATTATTAATAACCTTATATATTAATTTCTCTTATTCTCTACAAACAATAATACAAGTACAGAGGTATAAGTGATCGTAGTGTATTGACGCGCGTATCAATTCTTTACTTCAGATAATTACCCCCCGAAATTTGTAAATTCAAACACTGCGCGAAATTAGCGCAAATGTGTGAATAAGCGAATAACTGAATAAATGTATAATATCGCATTGAAAATTTGAGAAACTTAAGAACAGAAAGAACTTGAGATTTATATAATAAGATACAATTTTACTCACATTAGCATTAATTAATTACGATCGTCTCTTTTGTGTTGCAGGACAGTGCGAGCGACGTTCGGCGTCTGTGATTCGAGTTCGTTCGAAATTCAATCAATAAATTATTAGTCTAGAATAATAAAAAAAAAATCGTTGATTGTACAAATTGGTCCACGAGCCGCGGATTGGGTAATGCAGGCATTTCGCGAATTGTAACTTGCAAATGGTGTGTTCGAGTGGCGCGTTGAGAGCGCGAAATGATAACGAGCAATTATCCCGGTAATTAATTTGAGATAACGGTCAGTGATTCGATGGATTTTTTTTAACGAATAAACGCATGAGAAGAAGATGCCAAGGAAGATTTCGGGTTGAGATCGCCAACGTTGCTCCTCGACTACCCGGCAGGTCTCAGAAAGGCAAAGAGGCTAATCGAGGTCCATGACCCGCACGAATGGTAAATATTAATCGCCAGAGGCGATATTAAATATTATGCAATCGTATAAATTACCAATTTAGTTTACGTTAAAATTTTCCCCCTTTTCCGTCTCGTTTTGTTTTTAACTCTCTGTTTTCTTTTTTTTGTAACAGATAGTCGGCGGATTGCTATCAAAATAGGAAATTTAATCTTTATACCGATAACGTAATTTCTCTGTTTAAAATTAAAATGTTTTGAAATCTCAATTTAAAATAAACAATTCATGTTTCGCGTATAGAGAAGAATTACTTCCCGGTTTCCCTTTGTTTTTTTCCGTTCTGAAAGCTCAACGATACATGCGCGAGATTGCTGTCCATTTACCAGTCGCTTCTTTGACGATAACTGAGTTATCTCAAATATAAATAATAAATTTATTATTCTCGAATATCATAATACCTTTATTATCGGTGAAGAACATTAAATCGTGTTGAAAGCTGTCACTTTTTCAAAATACAACAAATTGCAACCATAATTGAAACGATCACTTAATATAAAATAATTGTGGTCTCTGTGTCTTATAAACACTAATTAATATAATCCAAAGCTTAATTAATCCTGCATTTCTACCCGGAGACAAAATATCACGTAAACGTCACTTAACTTAATTAATATTTATGTGTGAAAACTACTCCGTATAATTAATTATATTCCTTCTCATGCCATTATTTCTTCAGACACACACGTGAACTCTGTTCTCGTTTTTTTTTCTGCCCGCGTTCTTAATTCTGCCAACTTTTCCCTTTTTTTTCAACGTATTACGCACTCTTAGAAATTAAAATTCAGATTTTCGTACGTGTTCCGTCATCGTATTTATCTTCATATTAAATAATTAAAATTATCCGAATTCGTTGATTGATATGACTTTACAGCGCAACCATCCTTCAATTTTCTTGAAATTATACACTGGTCGCTCTCTCTACCGTGCGAAATATCCCAACAACAAAATCTCCCAAATCAAATTGGCATTAATGCGAGATTAAATTCAGATCCACATTTTTCCGATAGCATTTTTATTATCTGCCCTTGCGGAGAGAATTATAGCCCTGCCTTCGATTCGCGGATCGATAGAACGGATTCGCGGCAAGAAGGTCGCATCATTGATAAGGAAGAGAAATTATCGGGGCGGCTGACGGAACCGAAACAGCTTATCTCCTTTTTCTCCGCCACGTGGATCACGAGGAAAACGTGACGCCGTTACGTGGCGTTGAATTTCCTTCTCTCGGAGGCCGATAAGTACTGATTTCCATAATGGCTCCACGTACGAGTGCACTCACTTATCCCCTACTCCTACCCGCGCCTCTCTTAACTCCTCTTGCTAGCGTTACCCCGCCGCCCTCTCTCGTGCAGCCACCCTCATTGCAACCATCTGTATGTCCTTTTTCCTATTCGCTCATAGAAACTTTGGTCCCTTCCGTCGTCTTGTCGCGCAATGCCGCAAACGCGAGACGCGATAATTGCGCCGGGACGTGATTAATTTTTGGATTTGCTCACCCCTTTATGTGTTCGCCAACACCGTGACGATTTTATGGCAGCGTCGAGAACTTCGCCAATGGAATGCGAAATTATTTAAAGTTACCAACGAAATTATTTAAAGTAACCAACGTCCGCATTCTCCGGCGAATGCCACGACGGACAAATTTCTCGGCCCAAACGCATCTCACAAATATAGTGTGTCTCTTGCGAAAACCCACTAATCCCTCCTCGCTTCATTTCTTCTTTTTAATAATAATTTAACATAAAAATATATAACAGTTGCATTTGTATGCATAGAGTATGGAATCTTTTGCTCGCCGCTGAATTAAAAAATTTGAATTTAAATATGTGTGAAGAATTGCAGGTTTAAAATATTGTTTCCAAGATACCTGCGCTTAAAGTATATGTTACGTTTTGGGAATGTATAGAGAGTGTCTGGCAAAATTCATGACGTATCCGTGGTGCGTGCAGATAGAGCTCATCGAACTAAACATAAAATTCCCTTATTATTTCCGCAAACAACCACGCGAAATTTTAAGCTATTAATTAAAGAGGAAATTAGAGCTATTAATTAAAAACGAAATTAGGTAAAAAGAAAATTAGTGATATATTGGCAGATTAGCTGTGACGACGACATCTGCCGTAATGTGTTCTTGTACATTAGTTTAAACCGAACAAAAACTCTGCCGTTTTGCAAATAATTACGTGGATTTTCCGTTATTAATTAAAGAAAATTGCTGCATCATCGCGCATAATCATGCGCCGATGTTCTTTAATTGATAACCAAACGTCTATGTAGCTGTTCGCAAAAAGACAGAGGATCTTTTTATCCAAATCCTTTTATCATTCACTATTCTTCTTTAATTAATAACTCAAAATCTCACGCTCCTTTGTTATAATTAATGTCCTTTAATTAATAACTCAAAATTTCATGCGAAATGGTAGAGGAATTGTGAGGAGGTGTTTAGTTTGACAATTTCTACCTGCACACAACGGGTGTATCATGAATCGTACCTTGTTATATGATACCTTGTTATATGAGATACCTTGTTATATGAGAGAGATTAACAAAAGGGGACGCGTGCATAATTTCCTGCTTTATTTTAGATAAGAATAATGTTATATGCGCAACGCGCGCCAAGTATATCTTATGGCGGAGATCTTCCAATGCAAATTTTCGAAGCGGCATGTTAATGAGCTCGCATCAACGTATTTGTTTCCGCTAAAATGTAAGAGGCTCATGACTTTCATGAAGAGAGCGTTCCTTCCCTCCCCCTTCTCTCTTCCTTCATTCTCCCTCGCGCTTATCGAACTCCGTTAACTTCTCACGCTTATCCATCGTCTTCGCTATCCCCTCTCGCTACTTCCCTTCGGCCATTTTACTCCTACCTCCTATCAGCGTCGCGGATGAAACTTTCTGTCACGAGATTAGAATTCGCTAATAATCGAAGGAACGATAAAGGGCGCCGTTACGTCTCGCCCGCTCTCGGAAGAGAGCGACCCGAATATCGATTACCCAGTCGCGATATGTATTCAATTATCCATTTTTTTCGTCCCTTTTTATTGAATATCATTGTCATTTTCCCGATGGAATCGCTGAAACCGCAGCGTGTATATTAATTAAATATTGATATAGTTAATTGAACGGCATGTTAAATAAATACGTCGTCAAACCGGCGCCGGCGCGTAACCGCCGCAGTTGGGAAATTAAAACTAACAAAAACGCAAAATTAATTGATGCGACCGAGCAAACGCGCCCGGTCGGAATAAAACGCGACTCTCCATTTGTTATAATCTCGCTCGTCGCAACAATCTCGAGTAGAGTGCTAATTAATGGTCATTGTCGGTGGCGTTGTTAGAACGCAAATTTTGTCTTCCCCGCGTGATCGCGTCCGTCCGCGGTTTTGTTTGTCGTGTCTTAATTAATTAATTTCGATTTCGCGCTGACGCGCAAAATTGAAATTTAATTTGGATTATTATATTATTATTATTATTATTATTCAGGCATTTTCCGCGCGCGCGCGCATAACAGAAATCCGTTACGCTGGGAGGTATTTAATGACGAAATTATTATTGGGGATATTTTTATAGAGACGCCGATTAATTATGAGTCTCGAAAACAGCCGTGAGTTCGGCAATGTCACGGGATGATATCGAGAGTAAAATCGACGAGCGGGGATAACGAGCGTACGCTCGCATAGAAAGGCACGGAGCATCCGGTGGGGCGTGATCGATAATCAATGATCCAGAGGAGCCGCGCGCTTCGTGTGATATTTCCAGAAGTGCCCACCACCAGGACGACGGAGGCACGGCGGGGTCGCAGTTAATCGCGCGGACGTAAATGAGGAACGATCGTTGCGGAGCCGCGCGGAGGTGATCCATAGATCGTGTCGGGCGTGATCAGTTGCGGGTAGCACGGGCGAGGGGAGGGTGGCAAGATGGAACTCTTCTTGATACTCGTTTGCCTGATCGCGCCGCCCGCCCTCTCGCTCTCCATCAAGAGCAAGCTCAATTCACGGATCGTGCAGACGCGCTACGGCGAAGTGCAGGGCGTCACGAGGACCTTCGAGTACCCCAAGTTCCTCAAGCCGATCGACGTGTACCTCGGTATACCCTACGCCACACCACCGGTCGGCAGCAACCGCTTCTCCCCAACGAGAGCGCCGAGTCCTTGGGAGGGAGTCAGGTAAATGTTCTTTTTTTCTACCCCTCTCTCTCTCTCTCTCTCTCTCTCCGTTTTTCTCCCATCGTATTTCACCCTTTCTCGTGCTTTCTCCCCAACCAAGTTGAGACTGGTATAATTGCGGGGAGTTTAATTTCCCGCGGTGCATATACGAAGAAACGAAGGGTCGTTACATCGGGAGAAATTGAGTGAGAGAGAGAGAGAGAGAGAGAGAGAGAGGGGAACGGAGGGAGAGAGAGAGAAATACGCTCGTAATTCCATCGTCGTTAAATAAACAACATAGAGATCGTAAATTTTTAGCGCTTTCTAAAACGTGGAAACGTTTTGATGTAATTGCGCGAAATGTAAAATTAACATCGAGAATTAGACTTCTCTTTCATGGATGGTTCTTAGGTAAAGCGCACCCTATAAATGATGAGTTTTGCACGAATACTTGAAGATTATTCACGGGGGTGTCGTCACGGGGGCAAATTCTTTCGGTCAGGACCACGAATTCTTAACCCTTTACAAGGCCTAGCGGGGTTGCAAAACGGTTTAGACACAATAAAATAGGCAACTGACCAAACTGTCAAAATGGAGAATCATTAGTGATGGACTTGCTCAGTGATTATATTACTGATTATTATTATTATTATTAATTGTTATTACCATGACTTATTATACTATATAGTATTCTTAATTATATTATTAAATATATTTTTATTGCCCAACGTACGCGCATTGTACGTCGGTAATGACTCTCAATTTTGACAATGTGATGAGTTTCCAACTTCATTGTGTCTAAAGCAACTCTTGTTGCGTCTTGCAACTCAGTGTACAGAATCGCGTACATTCAAAAAAAATCTTACTTCTCGACAGTCAATTTTACTCAGACCACAAGACTCTTCGCCAGGAGCGTCTTTTGAAACTATTTCATGAAGAAAAAAAATTTCACTTGAACGGGATCGATACTTCAAGGGGTTAACAGGATGAATTGGGTGACTGAACCCTTCGGTTTCTCGCGCAGAACATTGCGTCAAGTGGATTGAAAAGTACCTTGCACTTTAGACGGCCGCGTATTTACTTTCTATTTTCTCGATAGACAAATCGCCGCTTGGATATTGTTCGTGGTTGGAGTTACCACCCGGAGTTCTGTCCCGTCGTGAAAAAGAGAGTTTACGGCTACTCGTGCGGGAAGTTACGTCGAGGCTAATCGATTTTTATTTTCGTGCGCGTACTCGATCGCATTTATGACTTTCTTCTGGAAGCAGCCACTCTCCACTTTTGTATAACAAGCGCGCTCTCCCCGATACACTTCGATATCTGCTCGAGATACTTCGGATACCGTGCAGTCTTCGTAACTCGAAGTGTCCTGGAGGTGTCACAGGATACACGACGTCCCGAAATTATGCCAAGATTTTCTTCAAACAACGGCGCGTCGCTATTAAATTCGCCTGCGATTCCGTTTTTGCCGAAAAATTGCGGATTTTTGCGCGAGAAGCAACAGTGGGTGATGACGAATCAGTTTATTGCATCGCCAGGCACATTCTCAGACAAAATTTCGTGTTTAACGATGTCGCTTTTGTCGGGACAACGCCGTTTACAGGACCAAGACCGTACGATAAACGTTTGATTTCGTCTTGCCAGACAACACTCGTCGAGTAATATGGCATCCTGTATTTCACGGCGGAACTTCGGCACGCCATAACGCACCAATGATTTCCACAGATTATTGGATTCGGTGGGTCCAGTCTGTCCCCAAAAGCTGCCGGACATCGCGAACGAACAGGAAGCGCTCGAGCGAATGCCTAAGGGAAGGCTCGAGTATCTGAAGAGACTGTTGCCACATCTGCGTAACCAGAGCGAGGACTGCCTCTATCTGAATATCTACGCACCTGCTATGGGTGAGTGATTGTGCGAAGTCTCGATCGAAACGCACGAACAACGTTGTAACCAACGCATGTAAACATGCACATACACTGACAGAGAACAAATGTTTCAAAAGTGGTAAATTTTTATTTGGTGCTAACAGCACAAAATAAAACTCATATAAATACAAAATCTATACAAAGTGTTACCTAGCTCGAATTCACAAATTCTCGTGAGGGTATAAAGTGAATACAAAAGTCCTATGCCGTTGTGCAATACTCGCAATAACTATCGAGATTATATTAATTATATATTAAGATATATTAATTAAAGAAGATATGTAAATGATGACGTTCGATATGGTAGATAAGTTGTAGTAACGACGTCTGTCCTCGTGTGTGCTTGACAAACTGAACAAAAAATCGTCTACCACTTTGCAGATGGCCACGTAGATTTTTAGTTATTAATTAAAAAAGATTGGGTGCCTCATCGTGTAAAATCGTGCAACAGTTTTCTTTAATTAATAATTAAAAATCTATGTAATTTGCAAAATAGTAGAGGACTTTTTGCCCAGTTTGAGCTAATGTCATTGCAGCTCATCTCATGCGTGATTATTCACAAATCTTCTACAATTAATATTTCGGTCATTATTGCAATTTTCGCTAAAACTGGACGGGTTTTCGCTCAACTCAATCCGCTCTACGTCCTCACGAGATATTGTGAAATCGGACACTCTGCATATGTATAAAATACATGGCAAATTTTTCAATGTAATGGCAGTTACAACGTTGTTCCTTGTCGGACGCGCGAAATATCTCGGATACCTCTTCACGCCGAAAAGCGCGTACAGCGATGGGAAGTTGCAGTAAAATCAATCGATCAGATATCGAAACTTCTTTATACGGCCGGCATAAGTTCTCCGTAGCTCCGAGTCGCGAGCGAGAGACGATATGCTTTCGACACTATCTCGAGAGAACTTTGTAACGTGATTCTTGCGAAGCTACCTCTCTACGGCGTATAGAGGGTCTTAAATCAGTCCCGACACACTTCCGGCTACTTGTGCGTTATGGTCTTTCGGAAAATTTCCGTTCGGATGACTTGGATTTATATGGGATATTAAGTGACGATATTTGCGGATTTCGCGGCTTGTAGAATCCAAATATAGAGTCTGCAAATTTGGAGATTCGAGAACGTAAAGTTCGAACTTATATGTCTCATTGTTTGCGCGAGTGGAAATCTTAGGTTGAGGTAACAATAAATTAAGTTATGTATCTCTCTTGTCTCGGTGCTTTGTTAAAAAAAATCAACCATCGCATGCATAACGAAATATAAAAAGTATACATCTGACTAAATTTTATTATTCTTTGATCATATAAATTAAGATGCAATTATATTAAATATTAAACATTTAAAAATATTAAATATTAAAAATTAAATTAAGGCTCGTTTCATTGTAAACGCGTATGAAATTCTTAGGATAACAATAGCATTCTTACATTGTATACTTTGTCACGGTTTTGAAAAATAGCCATTACATATATAACGAAATATTGAAGTAATATCATAAAAATGATACACACACATTAAATTTGATTACGTAAACTCGTTTAAGTAATAAATGGACAAGAATCCACAAGACATTCCATTGCTTTTTCAAAAACTTTGAATATTCTAGCTAATAATAATATACATAATTGAAACTTGTATCAAATAGATTAAAAATATAAAGTCTTGATGTTACTCTTATAATTGTTTGGAAGATAAACGGACCAAAAGTTTGCAATCTCAACAGTACAAACAGTTGTTTTATTGCAATCTTTTGGACTGTTTATTTCCTAAATGACTACGAGAATAATATTGAAATTTTATATTCTTAAAACATCTACTCGTCCTAAGCTTCAAATCGATATATCATTCATTGGAATATTTCAAGTTTTATAAAATTCTATGAAAAAGGGGTGACTTGGGTACATTCTCTGATCATAACTTAACCCAATTATAGTAAATAATAAACTTTCATGTCTCTATTTTAAAGGAAAGAGATACTTTATAACGGTCTTTTATCAGACATCAAGAAATTGTTAGTGCATTATTCCTGCAAAATTCAGTAAATTAGCATTTCCAACAATCGCCGCACTCAAAGCACAAATTTTTTCCGCAAATGTTCTCGCGTGAATAACGAGCCCGATATACGTATCAATTTTCTCACGGAAACAAAATGGGGACGGAAAGGAAGGAAACAGAATTCCAAACGAGCATGAAGGAAACAGAATACCGAATGAACATTAGCGAGTGAAGCGGTCGTCTTCGCTGGTTGCCAAGCCAGCGTCGATGAATGAGTGACGTGGAAATCTGCGAAGGAGCGGGACGGGAAAAGCCGGAGGCAGGAAAAGCCGCTCTCAGCGAGGTGAGGTGAGGTGAGGTAAGGTGAGGAGAGGAGAGGCGCAGCCGGACGTTTTGTTCGTTACACGGTGTCCCGATTAAAAAACGATTTTGAAGGCGATTCACTGGCGGCCCAAATTGAATCGCTAATCTAAGTTTGAGGGAACTTTCCGCGAAGTTGGAAGGCACTGTGAATTATGACAGCCGGGAATAGATGTCATTGACCCTCGCGTTCGGGCGCGCGCGCGAACGATCCCTATATAGCGGGCGGCTCACGCGGATCGCCTGAAACTGAACTTCCCCGGGATTGCGCAGGTTATTGAGCCTCGCCCGAACCAACGTCTGGCCGAGAAGACACGCGGAACATTCCGGATAGGTCGGAAATTAGAGTTTGCATGATGGATAATTATTAAAGTCGAGATGATCGACGCGCAGTAGATGATATTCTTTACAGGATATATCGGAAGTTCTCTCGATGTTGCGATTGGCGAACGGATCGGGGGGTTCCCTCGCGGTTTCCGGAAATATTTAAACATAAGCACGCTTGTTACGAGACTGAAAGAGAGAATTTTTAATTTCGCCAAAGTTGTAGTCATTTTCGGCGTCATTCTTCCCGTTGTTCTAACGAGGAAGTAGACCTAGAAAGAAAGAGAGAGAGAGAGAGAGAGAGAGAAGGAGAGAAAGAGAGAGAGAGAGAGAGAGAGAGAATTCTATAAAGTAAAAATTATTATAAAACTTTGTGATCGAATATACAATAGATTAATAGTTTGCTAGTAATTTATTATCCTTTTAATCCATGTGTGCTGCATTATGAGAAAAAATATTTAAGAAATAAAAAAATATTTATTCAGTAGGTAATACTAATAACATATTTACGAAATTCACGAAAACAATTATTTATTCTACTGGATTGTGTAATATAAGTCACGATACTTAAAAAAATCCAAAATGATTTATTACACACACAACCCAATATTTAAATAAAGGGATTTAAACTTAATTAAATATATTATTAGTATCCACAGAAAAAATATTTTTTTTTATTTTCCACATATTTTCTTTCAGTATGTTTATATCATAAATATATTATTAAAAAATTTATCATGTTTCTAGCAAAATTTATTATGTTTCTTAGTAAAATAGATTTTACTGACAGTCTATTTCTACATTATTAGAAACATAGAAAAATTGAAAAGAATTTATATGTGTGAAAAAAAATATATAATATTCTTTTCGTGTAATAGTAACATGCTAATAAGGTT
Organism: Odontomachus brunneus; assembly: GCF_010583005.1. Classification (NCBI taxonomy): domain Eukaryota; kingdom Metazoa; phylum Arthropoda; class Insecta; order Hymenoptera; family Formicidae; genus Odontomachus; species Odontomachus brunneus. The sequence goes on from NW_022639481.1 coordinate 595,020, forward strand.
ATTGCTAACATCATAGTATACATCTGCCATACTTGTGGCAGAAATGGTTTTTCTGATTATAATTCTTTCATTGCGGTTATTACAAATAGTAAAACGTATTTTTCTCAGTGTGTGCACGATTTTCAGTTCATTCGTGCAAATGAGACTTAGGGAATCTGAAAGTCTTTGTCTAGGACTTCTATATGGTCTTCCGGCAACTCTGCGGAATTGTTCGAACCGAAAACCTCGTATTGATTCCATTGACCTCCATCCTCCGTGGTTTCTTCGCCGTCACGGATACACGCGGAATCGTTTGTATGTATTCTTGCGGCAAAGAAAACACGGGCTGGTCACATTTGTCGTTCAATTTCCGGGTCGAAGTCACCGAAGAACGCGGAACAGTTCGGAGGTACTGGGAGGGAAAGCAAAATTTTCTATTTCGCCCAGAAAATTCAATGATATACGATTATTGAAACACTATTTACTCGGGTCGACATACGCAGAGACATAAAAAGGTTCCGTCGGAGCTATGCGGTAAACGGAAAGAGAAAGTTCAGCGGAAGGTGTGTAAGGGCGGGAAAGCAGGTTAGGTTGCGGCAATGAAAAGGATTGAAGATGAAGAGGCACAACAGCGTCAAGAAATATATTGCGTGTACCCGCCACGCTGTTCGATGTAGCCTCCGCGACTGGAAACTGAAGAGCAGGAGAGAGAGAGAGAGAGACAAAAAGAGAGAGAGAAAAAGAAAGATCGTATACGTGTGTGTGTATGTGACAGCGAGAGATTTATCGAATATTTTTCATTTTTCTGACGCGCAGCCGACACCTGCCTCGAAATTGCTTGCCGAAATCTCCGCGTTGCTGCTGCTGCTGCTGCGAGCTGTGTAAAGATTTCGCCAAGTTACGACGTGAAGTCTACTATATAATCCAGGTCCTTCGCAGTTTTTGCAATCGCTGTTGCAATCGCGACGGTCATGTCTTACGATACGTTTGTTTTTACGACAAAGTCTCAGCCCGTATATATCCGAACTAATTCAAAATGCTGCGGTACATGAGCTAGAATTCAGGCGATTCGTCAATGAGATTTATTCTTTCTGCGCAATCAAATGCACAGCAACGCCAGAAGTAAAAGAAATATATCCAGGAAATGAAAACTTCTGAAAATCCCTGCACGGAAAAAAAAGAATGGTTATGTCAACCAGAAAAATAGTAAAATATGGCGTAGCTTTTCTCTCCGGCTTCAAGAATCAATTTTTGGTTGCGCTGACCTACCGTTGCCTCTAAAATACATTTTTTTTAGGTAACGAATCGCAGTGCCAATATATAATAACTCATAGGTCATCGTAAGAAAACCTACAAAAATTGAAGCCAGAAGTAAAAACTATGCCATATTTGACTATTTTCTGATTGACACAACCATTCTTTTTCTTTTGTGTGCCTAACAAGAAATTGCGAAGGAAACAGGCTGTGTGAAAAATGAACTAATTAACAATTAAAAACTGGCTAATCTCCGCAATTCTTTCTAATGCACGTCGTTTCTCTTTACTCTCAGTAATCGGCTGATAAGAAAGATTGTACACCGCATTGTATTTTCCGCCTATTTATTAGGAATCAGAGAGCGATCGGTAATTAAATTAACGGCTAAGAGACCAGACTTGATGCTCGATAACGGTTCATGAAGTAATAATACGAAGTCCTCGATTGCGTTCCCGCGACGTGATCCATTGTAAAGTACCGTTTCCAGATAACCGTGAAGGGTATACGTTGCCCTCGGCGCGGTATTGTCTTCCGGATTCTTACGTAATGGAAATTTCTATCGAAAGTTCGGATCCAGTTAATGCACGTCGTCGGTACCTCTCCGCCTGCCCCATCCATGCCCTCGCCTCTTCATCGACTTCGGGGTAAGTTTCCGTTTTCCTTGGAAGACTCGCAATTACACGGCCGCCTGCACTCACAATTCCGGCGACGATAGGTAAAGCCGAGTATCGAACGTATGGCGGGAGTGGAGGAGGAGTAAGACGAAGGCGAGAAAAAGAAGAAGGAGGAACGGAAGAAGAAGAAGAAGAATGCAAGTTTTCGAGGCGCGAACTAATAATCGAATCAACCAAGTTCGCGGAATTTGTTTCAACTCCCAGAATACTTCGGAATAAGGATCCCCGTCCCCTCGTCCTTCACGGGTCCTTGGCAGGAGAGTGCTCCTCGCCTCTTTTTAGGCGAAAAGTGTGTCTCACGAAAGATTTATTCCCCTCACGCGGAAAGTAAAGTATCCTTTCCAAGGTTCGTTGAGATTCCTCGCTTCGATCGCGGTTTTCGAAAATATCGTTGTAATCGACGTAATTTGATCGGACGGCTTCTTATTAAAAGTTATCGGATTCGCGCCGCGATTGCAATGCATATCATGGATTCCTGCAACTTTTGCGCACGGAGGAGGAAGAAAGTTGTCCAAATTCCATGCAGGAATTTTCATTACCGCGAAGCCACGTTGTTAAGCCGGATGAAGAATTAAACGACTGATACGCGCGATACATTTGAAAAATAATTTTCCGTAATTTCACGGCGCATTTGCAGAAATAACTTCGGGACATTATACGCGCGTTAGCTCGCGACGTAGCGACAGGAAATTTAATGTGGTGAGCCGGGGGAAATCGCACGATCCTTGCACATCCTTCCCTCTTCAATGAAAGAGAACGTCGCGAGTACGGGGTGCGCATTCGCCCGACTTCCGGCCCGAAAAGGCATTACTAATAGCTCACGTCGTAGTGATTAATGACGCTCGAGTGCTGCTCCGTTTAATCGTTTTATTAATTACGCCGGTTAACGAAGGTTACCGCGCACAGATCGTCATTTATTACGCGCGATGTCCCGATTGAGATTGACAGGCGCATCGGCCGCCTCGAACGATTCGATGTTAATCAGCATGCGCGCAAGGCCCTGAAAATTCACGCGAAGCCAATAATAATATATAATAAAGACGAATAATTCTTGTCAATTATCTCGGAAAAGTATAGGAATCAATATCAAATATAATTTCCGGAAGTACATCAAGTGATTATATCGACTTAGCCTCATCCAGGCGCTTGGCACCTTATCTAAACGTGAACAACGTGAGCGCAAATCAGATTTTCCGTAAATTAACAATTAAACGAACGAAATGTTCTGCTGATGTAATATCGTGGCGTTTAATTTTGCATCAGATATTAAAATACTTAAACATGGCTTAGCGTGTTCTCCTTGCCGATTACTCATCCCGGAGGTACGTTATAATAAAAAAGCAAGAAAAAGTATCTATGACCATCCCTCTGAACTGTTTCGCGATACAACTTTAAAGACGTTCCCTATCCCCTTCTCTTTCTTTAGTCCCGTTTCACTGCATAATTCAGGAGTTCCGCGAGCAGGAGACGGCAGGGATAAAGGAGGAGATCGATTCGCTGCTGATTTAATTATCTTTTAATGAAAGCCGAGATTTCCCCGGATGTTGTAATTTTACATCGTCCGCACGAACTGCGCAAACGCGGAATATAAATGGTAATTAAGGCTTGCCAGATGGACCACGCGCGCTGTTGCGCAATACCGACCGATATAACCAAAATACACCGCGGCTAAGTGAGGTCTGACAGACTTGTTAACTTAGCTGGATTTATTGCCGCGTTCTATCCCCGCACTGTTCGCCCCTCGTGCCTTCCTGCTAATTTGTTAGTCCACCTAATGACGATTCCTTCTGAACCCCGCAAACGCCTAAGAGAACACATCTCTGTTGAGTTTCACATCCATCTCCAAATCTCGAAACTGATAAATAAGACTGCGGATCATTTGTCTTCTTGCAGCAAAGGGCTCAAATATAAGATCTTTGTGAAATAGTAGCAACAAGTGCGTCGATATTAATAAAGGAATCAGTTGAACTGAATTGTAAACTAAGAGAGGAAATCGTCTTACTTGGGGTCGATTTTTCAATAACTGCTTAAACTTAAATCTAAGTTTAAACTCTGTTCTACCAATGTGTTTCATCTGTTTGAACAGAGTTTAAACTTAAATCCAAGTTCAAACAACTATTGAAAAATTGACCCTTAAAAAAGTAAACGATCGGTTTGCGTATCATATAGGTTATTTTTTGAAAAAACAATTCATATTGTACGCTCGAAAAATAGTCATGCTGTTGCTGTTCCACGTACCATAGTCACTTTTCTAGCAAATTTAGAATTCTATTTGGATTAGAAAAACATTTTTCTGAGTATATTGAGTATACGGTATTAAGTAATTACAAGAATGAAAGGACAGCCCATTAAGGATGGGAAACGTAAGAAGCGAAATCTAAGAGAGACTGGGGAGTGTCCAACGTCTATCGAGTATGTAGACGGATGGATGTGACGTTCAAGAACGAGGAACGAACCAACGATGCAACACTCGCGAGTAGCGCACTGAGACGGGACTATTTTAATTGAACAACGTGGAACAACTTTAATTAAGGAGAACTATTCCCCGTCGGGGGAATACCCTACTCGGCGACAGCAGAGTGCAAAGACAAGTGCATTTTGTCCGGACACCTGGTGCTTTTACGAGCAGGCGATGGCGGCGACGACGGCAACGACGACGACGACGACGACGACAACGGCGAGCCCAAGTCGTAGTGTATCGCCGGATGAGCTTCGCATGTGCAAGGGGAGTTTCCGAATGATTTTGCGCAAATTAGCGGCAGCTAATAGGCGTAATGGCATCCTTTCATGCGCAAAGGATCGCATCCTCGCGGCGCTAAAGTAATTAATTATCCGTGGAGTTACCAATAGCGCGTGTACAGTGTGCGACGGCCTCCGCGCGCTGCTTGTAATATATATCAGCTCGTTCCGTATTCTCCTAACCCCGTCATTCACGTCATTTCCGTCATAAAATACGAAAGCGCGTTAATTCTCTTCCACTCCATGCGGGAATCGATCGATCCGTATATCCGATACTCCGAAATTGAAATTTTCCCGTAACGTCTCCGCCTGAGAATCGAAGCAGAGCGGAGAGATTCGACCGTATATCTGAACCGTGAGGCAGCCTCACCGCGAAGTCAACGAGTCTCTGATTTCACGGGATCACCCCGGCGCCGCGATATTTTCAAATTCAATATTGCCCTTCGATTCGCGATTGTTTAAGATCCCTTGCGGCGCGGGTCTGGAAATTTCAGGATTTCTGGGATGTTGTATTGTGTCGAGCCGCAGCCACCGTACTCTCATAATGGTTCAATTAACGGAGATTGCGATCGACTAGGAGCGCGCAAACATATTTCCGGCGCAGCCGTAGCAAGGTAATCGGACTTGTCACTACTGGCAACATCGATTCTGTCCTTCGTTGCTAAGCAATAATTCTCTGCTATCGCTCGCGACCTCTCGGGCAGAACACTAATTCGTCTCTTCCACCCTCCTAACACACACACACACACACACTCTCTCTCTCTCTCTTTCTTTCTCTTTGTCTCGTGCGCGCGCGCGCCCTTTTCTACACTCAGCGGATTCCGAATTCTGCCATCACTACTCGCGCGTAATCCGGAGCGTTGATACAACTAGTGATGGAAATAATTTGTAAATGACCGATCAAAAATTTAAAAAAATAATATATTTTCTCACTGTTTCAAAAAATTTTCGAGAAAAAAGTAAAGGAATATTCTAAAAATATTCTTCAAAGAGGGATCATTCAAAGAGAGCAACCAAGTTCTCACAAGCTTATAGCCCCATTTTGTGGCATTCGAAATTACAATTTTTTTTTATTACTTTTTACAACATTTCCTATACGCTTCCTGTAAGGGTTCTAACGATATTAATTATTCCAGCAAAATACGTATCCTTTTAGGTCATTTTCTTTCAACTATTGAGGCGCGTCATGTTGATATTTATACATTTTTAATCTACTCATAAGTAGCTACAATTTTATCGAAAAATTTAAGATTTCGAATATCGTAAAATTGTGGGTGTGTGTGTGTGTGTGTGTGTGTGTGTGTGCGTGTGTGTGTGTGTGTGTGTGTGTGTATGACTAAATTTTGCAATCTTTTTTCAAGATAATTGAGAGGAAAAAGAAAATTATCTAAGGAAATACAATTCAAATATATTCCTGAGTAATTTCAGAATTTCCGAAATTTTTCTAGACAATTTGCCAAATAAATTTTCCTAAATCAAATAATTCCCCAAGGAAGAAAACAAATATAATTAAATAAAATAATAAAATAATTTTCTAAAGAAATATTTCTAAATAATACTTTTATGGCACGCAATGTGCCAAATAAATTAATTCGACGAGATCACGACAAAGATCCTTTGTTTTATATTCGCGAAGGCCTCCGAACACGCGTATCGTTGCGTGTCCGTGCCCTGACAGGATTAACGGCGCTCGCTCGCGAATTTGCGACCGATCGATTTTTCGTTCGGCGTGCACCGCGCGCGATCGCCTTCTTAACAAATTCCTCTTAATAATTCCGCCTGAAACTGGAAGGAGCGCAGGTGCAATCATTTTCCTCGTAATAGCGCCATAATTCACGCGAGAGACGTCGCGTGGTTCGCCGCTCGGCGTTCGCGACGTCGCCGTCGCCGTCGTCGACGCCGTCGCCATCGTCTCGAAAGGTCTTTCAACCCAGCCCTGCGGCCCTCTCCTCTTAACCGGTATAACCCGGGTAATGCATGGACTTCCCGCGGATTAATTAAGAATAATTAAATTTCACCCGACGACGCCATGGCACGGAAATTAATTTAGAGTTTTTCAAACTCCTCGCCCTCGAGAAGCGGGAACGCTCCTTCCTCTTCTTCGATCTTGATTTTTTTCGTTCTGAGAAAAATAACAGTGGCTCGGATGGGCCCCACAGCCCGGTCTTCACCGCACCAGCACCAAAACCCCCCGCGCGCGAGCTCAGTTATTGTTTCCACGGACCGATAATTAAATTTCTTTCGGCTGGCGAATCACGAAGCGCCTTAAACCTAACTCTCTCTCTCTCCCTCTCTCTCTCTCTCTCTCTCTCTCTCTCTCTCTCTCTTCCTTCTTAACCTTTAACCCCGGAATTTCTTTCCAGCAAAGACGTTTATGAAAAGCACCGTTATCTTTTTACCGCGTCCGCTTCTGTCAGTTTAGATTAACGTAATGAGAGCAGAATAAGGCGGAAAAGATTGCGCTCGGAAAACAATTGCGGGACCAAGCGAGAGTTCAACGACATGAGACGAAATTTGATGTATACTCCATTTAGCGAAATTTCAGATCAATTTTTCTCTCTTTTGCCGGCACGAAAATTAAATTGCACCCTCACAGCTCAACACACAAACGCAGCTACGACCCTACGAGCTTTCTATCTACATTAGAGAGATAAGTAAATTAAAATTTCTTTATCAAAGCGTTATGAGGGGATTATTATTGATAATAATGAATGCGCGCGCGAGATAACAGGCACGAGCGCAATTTTATCCAATTCTTTCCCGCACTCCAACGCACTCCAACTCCGCGCGCTCTCTTGTCCGCGCCGCGCGGAATTTGCAAATTTGACGTGTGCGTTACAAAATGCTCACGCCCGACGGATTTCCGCGGCGCGGCGCACCGCGCTCGCCAGCGATTTCCATCATATCAATTATGACGCAAATTTTCCATTGTTGTCTATCAATAATGCATATTGGTCACGGCGCGCGCACGTTTTCGGGCGAACTGTTGCTTCCTGTTATAGTTATTAATTACGCGCACAAAGTTATTAATTACACCGACATCGAATATTAAAATTTTGATTAAAGCGCCGATTATCCGTGGCAGATGTGTCGCCGCATAAAAGCGGCCGGACGATTGTATCACCGGGACGTTCAGTCAGGGCACGCATCATGAATGAACGCCACGTAACTACAATGAGAGCATCAGGCGTGCACGCAGTCATATCAAACGTCAGGCTATAGTCTTTCCGTAATTGTCGCCTTCCGCGATGGGAACAGAACATGTTGCAATTACATGAGATCGGCCTGATGGCAATTAAACGATGGCAATTAAAGCTCATGGCGACGAGCGTTAACACGATAGCTAAAGACAACGAAAATATCCGAATATCCATTATAAAAATAGATCATGCACGCAAATTTGATATAGATTTTACATTCCGTTTTAATTCCCAATTTAGCACACGTCTATATATTTTTCATTTCAAATAAAATCTCATATTAATTTTCTTTGCCGTAGCCACGGAAATTAAATCGCTGTCTGACCCGATCAAACATGGCTTTTTCGCCGGCCCTTTTGCACGCCGTGTATCTGCCAACGCAAGCGACAGGTTGCGCGTCGTTTCACCTCCAATTATAGGTTCCATCAAAAGCGAAATTACACTCAAGCCGCGTCGTCGTTCAAGAAACGAACATGGCGTCAAATAACGACGTTTGAACGGCGTCCTTCGTGGCATCTGCGGCGTCGTTATCCACAGTCGGATCACCATTGCGTCTCTGATGGCGTCTCTCACTCAGTGTTCAATGGGGATCATCCAAATCAAGAGCTGACTTGACGCGCGCGAGTTTGCCGTCAAAGCCGCGTGTGCCATACTTATTAGCTGTTGCTGCTCGTGCAAGCGAGCATGTCCACCTGCATATGCACTTCGCGCTACGCGACCAAACGCAGTGCTTCCGACATGGCTCCTGGAGGAATACTCTTGTCTACTCCGCCTTAACTGTTGTTGACTAAATGGTTCATTAGGAACCTCGCACGCCAGTTCCTTAGAGAGTTTCCTCGGACCCTGCAAAGTCCTTGCGAGTCATGAACAGCCGACATCTTGGTTCAGTCGCTCTCTGCCCTCCGGTCCTTCGCAAAACGATACTTTCGAATCGCAAGTCCGCGCGCCGGAGGCTATTACCGAATTAACAAAATTGGTAGACTGCGATAAAATTTATGTGCCACATTAAAATCCAGATATAACAAAAGAATCTCTCTCATCCGCGATTTTACACATCCGCGGTGTGTAAAGTGTGAATCAGCGCGGAACGAATTTAATAATAATGTTAATCTCTCGATTCGCCGGTCCTTTTCCGGACGAGATGATGTTGGAATGACAAATGTTAAATAATTTTGGATATTAAAACAGTTCCGTCAAGTACGCGCCTTGTGACAATCTGTTTCGAGTGCTCTTGTAGAGACAGCTCCACGTGAGAGCGGTAATTTCGTTTGACGCCCGGTCTTCAGCGGGTTATAAAATTTCTGTTCTCAGTTGTCCCTCCTCTCTGTCAAAGCCGCTTTCAAAAGAAAGTAAACTGGAATGGTACTCTCGCCCTCGGTCATGCGGTCTTTCTTTCTCTTTCTCTCGCGCGTGTCAAACACGCACGTGCGAAAGATTAACTGTGTCATTACAGCAAGTTTGGCATTGTCAGACGCACAAAAAGCTTCAACTCAAAGTGGCCGAGCATAAAGATTTTCTTTTTACGGCGGACGTTGCGAATCATCAAATAAATACTTTCACGACTTCCTCTTTCAGCGTTCCGCGAAACATTCTCGCAGAACCCCAGGCACGTACGCGCTGGCGAAAAGCACGTCATGCTGACTCCTTCGCATTAGCTCTTGCACGCAACCGTGCACGGAAAGTGCGGTGGCAGTTTATGCTTCCGGATTTAACCGCCCGAGCGGCGACCAAAAAACCTACTTCTACTTTGCCTTGAAACCATCAAATGGCTTTGCACGCGAATTGAGAAAATTCTTCGAAATAACAAATCGAAACGACGAAGAAAATACATTCCCGGAGAGTGTTCTTGGATTTTACCAACCAAAATGCAACACATTAAGGTAAAAGTGCCAATTCCTGGACACTAACAACATCTAGTACCTACTTCTGGACATTCTTATTGTCTTAATCTTTAACACGTTCGCCACTAACGTCGCAAATGTTTGACGCAACGATCTCTCACTTCATCTTTACACAAAATTTTCAATCTTGCTCAACACGTTCGCTACCAATTCATTAACAAATTCAATAAAACTTTTTATTTTTCACACGGAGAAAACATGATCGATTCACAAGCTTTAAAACATAAATGCAACCACAGTGTAGACGATTCTTTAGGATTAAAAACCAAAACAATAAGAATGTCCAGAGTTAGGTACCAGTGCTGTTAGTATCCAGACGTCTTTGCTTTAACTTCGGATTATTTTCAGTTAAAATCTAATCCACTGGATTGGGGTTAATTTTAAGTTGCAATGAGACATTTTTTTTAATATAACATGCAAGATAGATAATTTGTGTCCTCCCTTTTTTTTGGGCGCGGACGAATCGATAAACGACGTGTTAACTCATGGAGACAACTCATGAAGACAACTCTTCAGAAGAATGCATAAATCCCTCGAAAAAGCGAGGAAGCTTGCTCACGCGCGACGCGGTAGATATCACGGTTCCGCGGAAGCGCTATACCGTCGTCTCAGGCGCTTCCGTCTGATTGATCGACGAACAAACCACAGTCGGCGTCGGTGCCGGGGTGATCGATCGCCCTCGTCTTCGACACAATCGCGAATCTCCACGGATCGTTTTCTCGTACCCCGATAAATCGCTCCACCGAGTAATTCGTGCATAAAACTACCGCGTGATTAGGATTAAGCGTTCTCGAAGCTCTCGGGTCTCCTGGTTCGTTGATATTTCCTGTAATTTTTGACTCCCGGGGCATTCGCGGCCGACGAAATGTCACGGAGATAAGAAGAGTAGTCGTGGAGAACTTCAAACGTCTAAACTGCGCATAATCTATCTTCAAAATTTCGTCGAGTGAAATTACACTCGATAAGTAGGATGACGCTCGACGTTATCGTTCATAAAACACATTATTTCAATCGTCCAGTAAATATTTTCACTCGAAATTAAAGAGTAAATCTGATGCACTCCACCGTCACAACAAATTCACTTTAATTGAAACACTTACTCGTACGAATTAAAAGTTCACTCTAACTTTGAGGTAAATATTTAGACCCTGTAATTCCGAGTGTGACAACACTTCTACTTTGTACGCTTCGAGCAGATTTTCGCACCCTTTTTTAGTAGAATCTCATTTCAAGGAATTTTGAGAATGCAATGAGTTATCTTCTATCTGTCATACGCGTTTGTATGAAATATCATAATAATTGCTAAAAAAATAGCACAAATGTTCAAAATTTTTTAGATATCCCTAAGGTTTGTTAATAGTCATTACTTAAAACTGACTTTAAAAGAAATACTCAGATTTTAATTTAGAGTCAGATATGAGCTTGTCAGCCGAATCACGATACAAATGTAATGTCACCTATATCGTGTAATTGAAATTAAAAAATCCCCCAAATTTAAATTTCACGTAGTACAAGTTTTAAGTAACACCTATTAAAACACTGTGAGAAAAATACCTAAAAAAGGAAGATAAAGTGAAAGAGAGAGGCAGAGAGAAAATGGTCCCTTACCAAGTAAGACTAAGCGCTAAAAATTTGCTTTCCGTGGAACACACCGGTCACCCCGAACGCGAGTTCTTTAAAGGATACCCGCTTGTATGCGCGCCGGTCCTGCATTTGACTGTGAAATATTGTGCGGTGCCACACCTCCTCGCGGCCGGAGCAAGTATTGTCTCCTGGCGGCATGTCTCGCGATTTTTCGCCAAGCCATTCTGGCTACGAAAGAGAGGATCTTCCTCGTTCACGCGCGCGCCAAGATCCCGAGCGCGGACAATCGACGACGAGTATTTACACGAGTGCGCGATTCGTATGATCTATGCCTGGCTACGTCCTCGCAAATACGGGCACGGGGTGAACCAGCGACGGGGGACAAAATTTTCCCGCCGGCTCGGTTAAGTGCTCGAAACAGTTGCCAACAGCGGCGCACCGCCACCCCTCGAGAGTTGCCGAGATGGAAGGGCGTAAAAAGGCGGGGCAGGTGGGCGAAGCCACCGGACAAAGGAGTAGAAAACTTAACCCTTCGTCCTTACCGGTGGAAAACCGACGGCAAGAAGCAAGCGAGCACTTTTACGTGCTCGTTCGCCGTAATCACGTGTCCGCCGATATGCAAACCCACATTATATGGGAGGACGTGCAGAAAACGCGTTGGTCTCTCCGTGACAATTGCGCTTCGACTGGGTCACTCTTGTCCGAAACGAGGAAATTTGCCCGTCGTATGTGAGGGAGCAATCTCGATTTTGCGTCGTTGGACGTAAGATTTTCCTCCCTTTATCGTGCATACGTGAAGGGACACTGCCACTTTCGAAGTAATTTCGCAAAAAGACGAAGAGGACAACGACGCGATCTTCAAATTCCGACCGATCGACGGGATTCGAGTGGCCGATTATTTCGAGCAAAGGAGCCGTTTATCCGACGGGAATTATCGCGAGCGAATTATTTTATCGCACACAAAAGTAACGGCTTCTGCGCGATGACTCGGCTGCCGAGAATAGAGAAAACCGGGGCTAGATGACCCAAATTTCATAGTTTCGAAGTTGCAACTTGTCATACAACTAATTGTTGCGACTGACTATTTAAATATGATAGAGGCAGTTTTCTTCTATGTGTTAACGCCCGTCACGATTCTGTCAACCATACATTTTGTTTTATAATAACCAAAATACAAACACGCAGCAATAAAGATATCTTACTCTGATACTGAGTTCAAATGTCCAGTAACGCAAGATAAGAAGGCCACATACAAAATATGTATCGTAGCTAGTAGTTCCGGAGTTTGCACGAAAGGTCTCCACAATTCTCCTGGCTCTTAATTATGGGACAACTTTACTTCGTTCAACCATATGCTAAGTTTCCATCATTTTATGAGTAAATGCGAATTCGATTATCCAAATAATCCGAAATAATATATCATACACTTGCAAGAAATTTCATTCTAGCCAGTCACACGTCGCTTCACGAGAATATTAATACAAAATCTCGAGAGATTCGAAAATTTACTTTGCTATTACTAAATAATTTTTTTCTATTTTTTAACTGTAGTATTATCCCGATTTTAATAAGACTTTCAAAGAAAACTCTACGTTCTAAAAGGATAATTTCGCGATTTTGTATATATCCACTATTTTTCCAAGATTAATACTAAAAAAGACACGTACAACACATGCCCCTAGGGCATGCCGCCTAGGCCCGATCTCCCTTAACCTTACGATTGCGCGGAACCGGCTTCAAGAAGGAACGTTGCCAAAAGCCAACGTTCAGTAGAGATTTTCTACCTTATTTTGTATGGCATGGATTCCCGTTACCCCCGGCGGTACAAGAACTTGATTCACGCGTATATATAAGGCTTAAGTGTTTCAGTGTGAGCAGGGCAAGATCGGGATGTAAATAAAGCGATAACTTTCACCTCGCCTCTGCCTTTTCACGGTGTCCTCAGCATCGGAATGTGCCGCTGCTTTGGCAGCGGCTCAAAAAGCATAAGACTCGAGCGGCGTGTCGAACTATCGAGCAAAATTTGACACTCCACCTGTCGACGCTTGTGTCAACATCGCGCGCGCATTATCTGTTTTTCGACGGCGAAATCGGAAACTGATCACGCGCGCGCCGAAATTATTTCCGCAAAACAACGTCGCCTGATAACGCGGTAAATTTATGCGTTACACGCGTCCCACCGATATATCGGGTTTGCTTGAGCTCTGTATGCTTAAAAAAGAAAGCAATGTTGAGGTCGGTGTGTCATAATGGTAAGTTATATCGAGTTCAATATCTTTAAATTGTCTCTGAAAGTTACGTGAACTAAACACTTTTTAAATAATTTATCAACCGTCCTACTGTTATACCCGCGCACTATAAAATACAAAAACATCTAAAATATGATATTAACGTATAAAAACAAGAAACACTAGGATTTGTCGGTAGATTAAAAGTCGAAGAAGTTATTCATGCTGAATATTGAGTTGAATGTTCAAAATAAGTCCATATTCGAGCAATGTATAGTAAATTTAACCCTCATAACCGTAACTCCGATTACCACTTGAAACAGCGTAATGGTTCAATTTTTGAGAATTGACGTCATTTGGACAATTCGTGTACGTATAGAAGGCAGAGGGGTGGGAATTTCTCTAAGGAAGTAACCTCTGGTTCAATATTAAGAAACGGGCTTCTAAGAGAAGTACTCTATATCGGAAAATAATATAAAATAGCCCAATAATAGCAACTTGCGCTGCTACAAAAATAATTTGTAGCGAAATAGCGCAAACTGCAATCCACTTAAAAAAAAAATGATTATGTAAAAATAATTTTTATTTTCTAATCTTGATTACACACGACATCAAAATTAAGCTAATCATAATCATGTTTAATTAATTAATTAATTAATTAATTAAATTCATTTATGAACAGACAGTGAGCAAAAAAATAACATTCCAGTTTACTTGATAATTGAAAGATAGAAAAAATAACGTTCTAAATTCGAAGATAAGTGAGATTTAAGCAACTTCTCTGATTTTCAGATCCTTAGGTATCTAGATCCGTCTTAAATGCGCGAAGAAGAGCAGAATGCTCGAAACAGACGTAGTAGAAGCCGGTTAGCAATATCGGTAGAGCAGAAAGCACGCGAGTTTACGAGAGAGCGGTAGCGCGAACGCGATTCTGTTTCGCGAAACTGGCTGTAGCATCGCGAAAGTTGTGTCTCTGAGAGAGTTCACGCCTGCAAAACATTTTTAACATGTGTGCGTGGCTATGCGTGTGTGCCGTGAGGAGATGGGCGTAGGATCACCTTATTGTGGCGCTATGTATCTTACTTCGCCGACAGTTTACAACCCTCTCGCGAGACAGAGAGAGAGAGAGAGAGAGAGAGAGAGATTCCAGGCTTACCGCCGCACTGATATGCACCCGCCCTCTTGCTCGAAGGCAGAAAAAGGACTGAAAGTACAAAAGTGTGCAAACACAGTTCGCGGAACGTGGAGGATGAAGTCGCTAGTAAATCCACACCCTTCGTCGACCCCCTCCAAACCAACCGACGCTTAATATTTTTTATCCTCTTCAATTACCCAAGCAAACCTTGGAAGGGTGGCGGTGAAACCGCCGCGTTTCTCGAGCGAAAATATTTTTAACCCTCCAGGGAAGAAGAAGATTCCCAAAAGCCGAGCAAACATTGAAGTAATTGTTTATTGATTCTACGGAGAGCGAAGACTTTCTCGACCTTTGACATTTGGATTTATATATATTTATAAACAAATGACTCTACATTCTGAAAAATATACCGACAACTTGTTACGCAGCCGCGACGTATAAATATAGAACTCATGCATTATGACTTACAAAACTTGCACATTAAGTCAAACCAAACGAAGGAGTCCTTTACCATTTTGCAAACGTAGATTTTTAGTTACTGATTGAAGAATATTGGTGCATGATTGTCTTCTTTAATTAATAATTGAAAATCCACGTGATTATTTGCAAAATGGCAAAGGACTTTTTTGTTCAGTTTGACTTAATGTATAAGCATACTACGGCAGAGTTCACCTACTGTATCGCACGTGATTATTTAGCGATTGAATTTTTTTTATCAATAACTTTCTTGATTAATAACTTAAAGTTTTAAGTGTTTGTTCGCGAAACTGTAGAGAAATTATGTTCAGCTTAATAAGTTCTACTTGTACACTACGATGTACAAGTAGAATTTATGTTAAACATCTTGTATAATCACCGAAAGTAAAAGAAATACGAGAAGATAAAAAGACGCAACATAAAAGAAACGAGATGATATAAAACAAAGGAAGATAAATAAAATAAAAACGAAAATAAACTTGTGTGTCGGAAAAATGGTCAGAAAATTAATATTGTACGCGCTAATTATATGATTCAGAAATAATGGTTTGACGATCCGACCGACAGGGATGGCTCGAACGGAAGTCTGGAGTCGGCCAGAAGGAAACGTAAATACTCGTGAGCACGTCCTCGATGCCATTTTCTTCCTCTGTTGTATGCATGAGACTAAATTGAATGGTCGTGCAAGAGCTCACCACGTCGCCGATTTGAATTGGAATAATCTTGCCGAGTCATCGAATTCATTTTTATCATCCACGAAAGAACCATTTGAGAATTCTCTCTGTTCTCAGAGAAAACGTGGCGACATTAACATAACCGTCTAGGGTATTCCTAATATAACGCGCGCGCGCGACTTTGTTTATGCGACAGCGCCGTCGCGAGAGAAAGCATTTCACGGGATGAAATTCTTGGAGAGAACACAATTCCTCATCTTCGCACTAATAAACTATTTGGAAAATTCACGCGAGAGAAAGAAACGAGCGCCGATACGGCCGCGCGCCAAGATAGGATGGCGGACACGAGTGATGGGAATGTATAAAGCGCGGGTGTACGACAATGTAATCGGCCCCCCAGAGGATAACCTCGTTATCCGACGCAGGAAGTCGCATCCAGGAGGTGGCAGCCTTCTTCTGGACTCCGCAATTCTCCGCTTCGGGTTACCTTGCACGCCTCCGAGGACGCACAAATGGACTTTTAAATTGTCTGTCAGTTGCGAAAAACACGAGATAGAGAGTGGTAAATGGTCGCACTAACGTACCATGCAAGATAGTTCTCATTCGGACATTTTGGAAAGCTCGTGCGAGGAGAATAATTGAAACAGGAAGGTTACATCGGGATAATGGAAGTTTCCGAAAGAAACACCACATTTACACTGTGTGAGAGAAAAAATATCTAAAAGACAAGATATATTTACTCGGTGGATACTAATAACATATTTACTTTTACTAATATATCAAATACTTCTCAAATAAGAAAATATACATTTTCTAATAGAACCTTATAGGGAAGAAATTTTATGATAAATTGCTGATAAAAATTGCTGTAATTTTGTAATCGAGTTAATAGATTGATTACTTTCATATATATTTTAGGAACTAAAATATATCATTACAAAATTTACTATATTTCTAACGAAATTTACTATGTTCCTTAGCAAAATGAATCTTATTAACAATTTATATCTGGACTATTAAAAACATAGCAATATTGAGTAAAATAAAATTGAAAAGAATCTATATAAAAAGAAATTATGATATACTTTCTCCGTGTAGCTTTTCACCAAAGCAATGATTTATCCTATTTAAATAAAAGAATCTAGATTTACAAGTAAACATGCTATTTTTGTTGGTATCCACCGAATAAATATTTTTTTATTTCTTATATATTTTTTTCTCTCAATGTACTAGATATTATTCTTTTTTTTCTTTTGAGCTGAGAGAAATACGTTACTTGAAGCAGAATGTCCTCCTACTACAGGAAATCTCTATGAAGAGCAAGACTTGAACTGTAGATATAAAAGACGAAATTCCTTTAGCTTTAAGAATATTGCGCTTGGAATATTTTCCTTTTGATTCTAGAAGAATCTTTTTGAAGCCAATATATAAGAAAATTCCACTAAAAATAAAATTATATCGTTTTTGGTTGATAGACAAAAGTTTGTAAATTATTTCATTGAATTCAATAAAATTAAAACGAAGGGTTCTTAGATTAAAAATTAATCAAACAATTTTATCAAAGATAAAAAGAAAAGGGACAATATATTATTTTAGATTACTAAAGCAATCGTAATTTAGACTGATATTTTAAAATTCAAATTTTGTCAGACAAAATAAATGATTAGCGCACAAGTACAAAAAGTTAAGCTCATACTGTCCTTTTCCTTTTTATTTTTAATTCATTAAAGTAATATTCCTATCAACACATACATGCATATATGTGCGTGACGTCCAACGATATAACTGCAAGATGCAGAGGTGAGCTTAAACGATCAATAACTGCATCATTTATTCCGCCACTTATCTCGCTTTAAACCGGCAGAAACGATTAGATGGAATTAGCGAAGAATAGTGGATCGCTATCAGGCTACCTGTCCCCGCGGCCGATTATGTATTCTCGAGGAGGATCAAGCCCGTAATCATTCCGCAAACTGCGCTTCCGCGATGGCAATACGTTGCGAGAGACTCTTCAGAGGACGGATACGTTCGCGATAGAAGTTGGCGGGTGCGCGTCCGAGATTTACCAAACGAAGCAATTTAATAGATCGGATCGAGAGGCACGAGTGGCGGCGGGTGATAGTTTTTAATTGAGTTATCGACGAGGCCTCGACGCACGTTAACGGAATAGTTGAGGACCGGCGGTCGGGGAGACCCTTACTGAAATATCGATGCCGGCGCGGATTCCGGAATGCAAAGTGAGAGAATTGTGTCGCGAGTATTAAACCTTCCCAATTGAAGGAAAGTGTTTGCTGACGCTTGAATAATGCAAAATTGCGAAGGCGCACTCTGTCCTTCTTTTGTATTTGCATCGATACCTCTTATCTCGGGACTTGTACTTGCTTTTCTTTCTCCTGCCAGGAGAAATTGCGCCCCGAGCGAGGAAAAATCCGCCCCGGCCTTGGTTCTTGATCGAGAAAGATGCAAATTCAAAATTGAATATAGAAATTTAGGAATTTTAAGTATCAGACTAATTGAATGGATCACAGAGATAGAATAATCTAGAACGTAAAAGAATCATTGTCTGGACTCTTTAATTTCAATCTATTCACGATTCGCGAAAGACTTTTGATCTAATGGAGATCAAACGGATATCCGTGAGATGGAAGAGAGTTCAGATATGCTTATGAATCTTAATGACAATATAATGTCTCTCGATATTACGGAATACAGCTCGGATGCGTTGCTAGCTCGAGCAAAGACGAGCAACCCAAAAAGAGCACTACAGAGTAGCTTCGAGGCACTGAACAACAATCAAACAAGCTCGTTAAGAGCATAATATTGAAACACCTGAAGAAGCAGCCATAGAGGCGTGCTAAGGAGACGACGCATTAAACAATATAGAAGAACAAACTCAGCTCTATCAAAAGACGACTCAACACTTTTTTCCTCGAGAGAGCAGTACGAAGTGAAAGAAGCGCGACTTCTAAACGGATTCTTTAATCCCAAAGTTTCACTGAGCGACCGATTCTGCCTGGATTTGGCAAGTAAATTCTCTCCACCAGCGTGAGAAATCGCGCGGTATCTCTCGGAAAGAAGACTCCCAAGAGGATCCCGACCCAAGGATGCGTGGGCGTTCCGTAAATTGCCAGAAAATTTATAGCGCTTTACCGATGTCATGGTCGGTGATTCTGTTGGGGTCGCTCGCTGTCCACGACCGCTGGACAAGCGCCTCAACTTCGAATTTACCTCTTCAAATATAGACGAATAGACCTACGGGCCATTTCCGAATACCGCCCAGTTCGATCGCTCACGTGTCGCTGACGAGTTTCGCGAATCCTTACGTGGAAAAAACGACGAAAAGTCCCATTAACCAAACGCTCAAACAATCACGAGTCGAGAAACGGGTAGCGTTTGTCAATTCTTACGCAAAAAAGATAGGGTGCATATAATCAGAAATATTTCGTTGTGAGCAACATAGTTGTATCACTTTAGTCATCTTTGTATAATGGTAGTGTGTTGAAATATGATTCAGTTACTTTGATACGTGCAACTATATCAATATAGTTGCACGTGATCCGGTTGTGGCAGATCGGTTGAGGTAACCGGGGATATTCCCTGGTCGGAGCAACTAGATACCGTCACAGCTGCAACGTCAGTAACTCACAAGTAAACCTACCCAAAAGTTACACTCCGATTTCTTTCTAATTCGGCACAAATATAGAAGTACAAAAAAAATTTAGGTCATATTTTTTCATTTTGGCCCACTTTGAGTTTCACGAGCAGTTTATAGCTTTTTAATGTTCTCACTCCTATCATCAAGTGTAACAAAAATTCATAAAAAATAAAATTGAATATAAGATATAGACGTTTTTGGTTCGCTGATTATGAATATAAAGTCAAATGTGTAAAATTATTTGTATAAATAATAAAATGTTAAACAAAACAGGCAAAAAGTTGAAAAAAAAATTATTTATACAAATAATTTTTCAGTTTGGCCGAGATTCGAACTATTTTTGACTAATTTAGCACAGATTTGAAATATTTTGGTTGGAATCTTGGCTAAATAAATTTAGAATGGTTTCGTATCTCAATTATGTCGACTTTGTTAAAATTCTAATTAAAATTGCCGGATTTCTCTCGGTTTGATCGAGATTCGAACCATTTTTGACTAATTTAGTACAGATTTGAAATATTTCGATTGAAATCTCGGCTAAGAAATTTAGAATGGTTTTGTGTCTCAACTATGCCGACTTTATTAAAATTCTAATTAAAATTGCCGGATTTCTCTCGGTTTGGTCGAGATTCGAACCATTTTTGACTAATTTTGCACAGATTTGAAATATTTCGGTTGGAATCTCGGCTAAAGAAATTTAGAATGGTTCGTGTCTCAGCTATGCCGATTTTGTTAAAATTATTTAACTATATCTTGTATTCAATTTTATTTCTTTTGCATTTTTGTTGTACTTGTTAATGATAAGAATGAAAACATTAAAAAGTGGGTTAAAATGAAAAAATATGACCTAAATATTTTTTACACTTCTATTTACATGTATATCAAATTAGAAAGAAATCGGAGTGTACCTTTTGGGTTTACTTGTCAGCACTTGCTCTGTTGTTGCAGCAACTACGTAATTAGTTGTTCCATATTTTACTAATGAATCTGATTGGCACAAGCGTCTTTTTCCCGTATTTACCGTATTTCCCGACACACGACGATATCTCGCTATAATTGTCCGAGTAGCCGCGTTTTGTCGTTTGTCTGAATCAAGGTCTGCATTTGAACGTCTTCGGCGTTGCTACTGTTCAGAATCTGCAGCGAGTGCTGAGATGTTTGCGCGTTCAGTACCATAGCTTGCGAATTCTGGGATCAGCCGGTGGCAGTTTTACGACGAGCGATAACTCGCCGGGCGTATGCCGGGGATGGGAAAAAAGGCAAATACGTCGGCGATTCGCTCGAAGCAATTTAAATTCCGCATGGATTCTCTCTCTCCTCTTCCCTTTCTCTCTCTCTCTCTACTCTCACTCTCCTCCCCCGCTCTTAGAAAACCGGTCCATTCACTTCGTCTTTTTCATCCCCTCGATTTTTTTCTTCTTGTATCGATGCAACGAACCGCCGAAGTCGTCAAACGAGAAACTACGCCACGCTTCCTGAGCCCCCGAAAGAGGCGAGCGAGTTTTTCGCGAAATCGAATGCCAATACTGTTCGCGGCGTCGGGAATTTTAAGCAACTGCTTTAAAGTTCTCACGTGCGCTGCCGCAGCCAAGGAAGAAAGAAGCGGGACGAGAGTTTCCTTTAATTCCTTTTAATTCGACGGAACATTCTCAACGCTTTTACAGCCCGCCGTTGTCGAGCGAAAGAATACCACGAATGTTTTCGACCATTTGGGCCGCGTATTTTTAGTAATTATGCCAAGTATGGCCACACTTCTCACAATTAAATTATTTCCCACATGATTATAACGGTAACACATGTAAAATATTAATCATAGACATTACAAACGCGCGCGCCGCTACGAGCGCTATTAGTCGTCAAATATGTTTGAAATATTAATGTCACTCTACATGCAGTGACTTTCTCATTGGCAATCAATGCGATTTATGTCTACACATTGCGTGCACTACGTAACATGACGCTCTGTGAGCGTGAGATTGTATGCTCACCATTGCGCGTTGATATCCCGCGTCCAGGATGCTCCAGGGGGTTCAGGTCCTCAACATCCAGCCTCCAGAACGTCCATTCAACATCGGTCACATTTCATCCATTTTACTTCGCTTCACTGCACTCGCGATCGCAATCATTCCAACGGCATTTAACGCTTAACGCGAACAGTATGATCAATTTACAACGAGTGTGTAAACGTAACCGCGAGTCACGCGTAAATGTATAGTGATCCAAAGTCCACGGCGCGTTTGACAAAGCCGACGACAGCAAAAAAATATTTTGTTTCGCGAACGACTGTTTTGTCAACAAGCGAGATCCTTTCTTCGCGAGAATCTAAGATTTGGCGAAAATAGTAAATATACGTATCGAACTTAACGACGATTTCGACTAAAATGACATTACAAGCCGTCATATTAAAAATTTCAGAAATTGGCTATTAAAAAGAGGACATTAAAATTTCTCGTGAGTAAAGTAATCGCGAATTCCGCGGGTAATGGCGCAATTTTGATGCGCAATTTTAGTGCACAATTCGTGTGCAATATTCTGTGCACAATTTGGATGCACAATTTTAGTGCAAAATTCTACAGTGCACAATTCTAGTGCATAATTTTGATGCATAATTCTGCTGCGTAGTTTACATCATTCGAAACAATTGAGAGAATACACTAAATGAGCAATTTTGCCGAATAATTATCTTTAATCAAACATATATCAAATGTCAAAATATTTATACGTATAAATTTATACATGAATTATAATGAATTTAATAATGAATAATTATAATGAATCATATAATGAATTTACTGAGAATTAATAAATTTGGAAGAATATAAGAAAGTCGGTATCTATACATGAAAAAGAAGCATTCCATCACATTTAGATTTGTGCTAAATAAGACAATTATTCAAAGAAACGTCCCTTGATTGTTTCAAGCGGTATATTTTAATTCGGATGACACACAGATAAGTAACACCCTACATTGAGAGAAAAATATTTGATATTAAAAATATTTATGAATATGATTGCACAGTGAATTAATTGTAATTGGAAACTCGGTTTTTGTAGTAAATGCTACAACGAAAATGATTTCAGTACGCAGTGAGATTAACAATTTTTTTTCTTTCAATGTACATGCAAAATTCTACGAACCAAATATAAATCGCATTGATGTTATATATAAACTCCGACAAATCCACATCCATCACCGTAAATCTTTGTTTTTGACTCACCAAAACACCAGCAGCTCAAAATCGACCACGTTCAGTTACAGAAATCTGGAACAAGAAGGATATAACATTGACGATTAGATAATATATACGATTTAAGCTAATGGTTTGACGAGAAAAATTCACGTTGATATACGCGCGTTTTAATCTCTTTGCGATCGTTGTAACTCAAAACTTTTCAGTTGGACTAGGTTGTGTTGCAGTTTGCGATTTGCAAAGGATTAAAAACGTTGGAGTATAAAAAATTTGTGAAATTACCTTCGAACCGATTTCGCTCGGTCCGAGCCGGATTCTCCGGTGCAGCATCCACCAAAATTGCATCTCCCGCGTCCAGCGTATGACCACAAGCCACAAGTCAGATCTGAAACGAAAAATAGAATTTCTGGTTAGTGATATGAAAAGAATGTGGACATATCGAGGATAGAGAGACTCAAAACCGCAAGTTTTTCTTTTGGATATAAATATAAAAGTGGTAGTCACCATTAAGATTCCAGAATGCCGTCATCGCTTAAAATTATCCTAGCACTACGATTACACGCGCGAAATAATGAGATAACGCTACACTACAACAGTTGTAAAAATATCAATAAATATTAAATTAGCCTCAATTTAATAACTGATTTGAGTAAATAATTTCTAATTTAATTAACTGACGACTAATACAAGCCTATTTAATTAAAAATATTTTAATTAACCATTAACTTCAAGAAATCGAATTAAAAATCATTAACGATTAAAACAAGCGAAAATAATTAAAGATTATTCAATTAAGCTTGAATGTAGTCAATGTAATTAAGGGTTATTTAATTGATAATTGATATAAGCAAATTTAATCGAAAAGCGTAAGAAAAAAAGCAGTATGAAAATTGTCCAATCGATGTCAATCAAAATTAACCGTAGTTATTTACATTGCTTATGGTAACTAACCGAGCTGAATATATCCTTTTATATATATATATATATATATATATATATATATATATATATATATATATATTGCTTCTATCAATTATCAATTAAATAACCCATAATTACATCGACTATGTTCAATCGTTAATCGAATAATTTTTAATTACTTTCGCTCGGTTTAATCATTAATTCAACAGTTTTTAAAATATTTAATTTCTTTAAATCAATCGTTATTTGAATGATTTTTAATTAGATTTCTTCAGGTCGGTGGTTAATTAAAATATTTTTAATTAAATAGGTTCATATTAATCGTCAAGTAATTAAATTAGAAATTAGTTACTCAAATCAATTATTAAATTGAGGCAAATTTAATTGATATTTTTACAACTCTGAATAAAATAAACGGTTGCATGAAAAACAATGATTCTAGGAAAATGTATATTCCCTTATTCGAGAAAAATGTTTTTGTAATATAAAAATGTGTTTATCGGTACAAGTAGATATATTATTATAAAATATATTTTATTTTTTAGAAATTTCTTCTCTCAGTGTAGCATTGAATTTTTTATTACGCGTTTCGATAGTACTCGGTACGCGTTTCTGTACGGCTGCAATTATTTCAAGATTCGATAACAATTTCAACTTAATAATTAACAACCCGCTTGAATTCGTAACTACCACGTACGCAGAAAAAAGATTGATCGCGGAAGTTAAAATATATTATAATTGTGAAAGTAAAACGTTAAAATAATGATAACTAATATCGTTGTTACTGAAGCTAACTTTACTAGCTATCTAAACTTCGGCACTACAGCAAAAAATACTCGCTATTAAATAAAAAGTTTCTGTTAAATAATATTGCTTTTCTTTTAAATTTCACTTCATACACGTCGAAACAAACATAAAACGTTTCGGATTACAAATCTAAACCAAGATTTCTCATTAGTTCTCAACCTAGATTAATATTCGTTTTTACGCAAACACAAAAATCAGTGTCTTTTGTACTTACATGATTACGCTATTTGATCCGTAGAACTGTTCCGCACCCATCGGAAGCGCGATAATTTTCTCATCTCAATGATCTTTGTTCCAAGTCATTACGACATCTACGAGTCGAGTTGTTAACAATTATATCGGTCCGCGTTCTAGATTATTCGGCGTTATCCCTGTGGCGAGCGGCGGATGAGTCACGCGACGCGACGCGTGAATGAAACGCGTTGTGTACACGCGGCGAGCGTACTCACTACTACTCCCCCCTCCCAGTCCGCGGCACAGTAAGCCCGCCCCA
>NW_022639481.1:619957-626600 GCF_010583005.1 Odontomachus brunneus
ACCCATATACTCGCCGCGGCGCCGCGGCCGTTCACCTCGTTTTATATCATAGTATGCGCCTGCGCGAGAGCAAGTGTCAGCATCATACGAGTGCGAATTTTGAGTCAAGCGTCACGACTTTAAACAGTTATAATTCACGAATGAGTTGACATAGCGATATTAAATAAAAATCAAAACACCTCATGTAATTATCTAAAGAAATATGCTATTTTCATTCCAGCTGATAAATTTGCGTTTCATAGCGAATGCGTTTCAGTTGTGTGATAGCCAACTTTGAGGAATAACAATTAGACTTTCAGCAAAGTTCGAATCAGTCACCGAGATTTAGTAGATATTGCCAAGCAGAATTGCGAGTAATTAATTACTTTTTCAATTAATTATCGGATTTAATTGACAATTAATATAAGCCTATTCAATTAAAAATATTTTAATTAACCACTAACATCAAGAAATCTAATTAAAAATCATTCAATTGACGATTGATTTAAAGGAGTTCAATTAAAAACTGTCGAATTAACAATTAAAATGAGTGAAATTAATTAAAGATTATTCGATTAACGATTAAACATAGTCAATGTAATTAAGGATTATTTAATTGACAATTAATAAGAGCAATATATATATATATATATATATATATATATATATATATATATATATATATACACAATAAGCATATATTCAGCTCGGTTGGTTACCATGAGCAATGTAAATAACTACGGTTACAATTTCAATTGACATCAATTGGTTAATCGTCTTACTGCGATTAAATTTGCTTATATTAATTGTCAATTAAATAACCCTTAATTACATTAACTATGTTTAATCGTTAATCGAATAATCTTTAATTACTTTCGTTTATTTTAATCGTTAATTCAACAGTTTTTAATTGAATTCCTTCAAATTAATCGATAATTGAATGATTTTTAATTAGGTTTCTTAAAGTCAATGATTAATTAAAATATTTTTAATTAATTGAATAGGCTTATATTAATCGTTAATTAATTAAATTCGATAATTAATTAAAAAAGTAATTAATTACTCGCAATTCTGCACTACAAACGATTCGATCAACTGGCAATATTCAGGAGTCACGCGCGACGTCTCTCAATTAGCTTGCCGCCGCGTCAAAGACTGTTTATGATCGCTCTCGGCAGTTACGTATGTACAGGCACGTGTGTATTGTTCCCGAGATTACGTGACTTCCAGCCGGTAAGACACGCTTCAGAGCACCGTTACGTTGTCGATTCATTTTTATACTGTCCATATCGTGATAATATATTTTGCATTATTTTATAATACTTGAAGGGATGCTGAAGTGGATGACAAACTCCAAAAAATGTCGATTACGTAGAGACGATCGTCATTACAATCACGCTATCTTTTTCATATTTTTGATACATACAGAACTTATACACATGCGCGTTGCTTTATTTTACTGTATTCTACGGAAAACATAACCATGTATGTATAGAAATCTTTCTGCAAACTTTTCCAAACTTGATATTCTTAAGCTTCTGAATTCAGATGCGAAGGTACAGCAATATTCTTCAAAATTGTTCTTTTTGGAGCACTTTCGGTATGTACAAGCTGCGGAACTTTTGGATTAGGCAAATATTACGCTGACTGACAACTTGAGATTTTACATTAAAAATTTTTTTTCGTTTCGTCACATATTGAGCAATGCTTCTTTTTATTTTTGCACATACTTTCATTACGTAAAAACATTTGTAATTCTGGATAACTAACACGACGTAAACTTTGCAAAAGAATGCTAATATTCTGTTGGTTTCCAGCAGTCCTTTTTCCAGTTGATTTCAGCATTCCCTTAATCTCTTAATATTTCATAGTGCTTAATCCTTTGATATTGAAACCGTCGAAACACGACAAGATAACTCGTGCTTGTTGAGGTATGTGGACGAATCGTGGTTTGTTTTACCAACATGCGTTGGTCTGGCCGCGTTGTAATTACTCAGGAAGAAGATTCCCAACTTTCTCATTTTACGCGGCATCAAGGGACAATTGCGAGATTAAGTCGGCGGAGAGGAAGATAACCGGTGCGACGGGGCATGCACACACGTATGAAGAAGAAAATCTTGCAGTGAGAAGTTAAAATTGTAATTTCCGCGCTCACGCGGGAGAGGTGTCGTTGACACTTCGCGATGGTACGCGCGATAAAGCCGTCGCCTTCGCTTTAAAGTTTCACCGGCATCGTATCCTTCTTAATTACCAAGTGTGAAACCGCGGCGTAAAACACACAAGGTAGCACCGTTCATTTACTACGTAAAGACGGTTCTCGCCGTACACGCCTGCTGGTTGGTCCACGCGGTTTACGTGACTATCTCCGGGGATAGTGGTCGGGTGTTTCGATTCTCCGCCTCCCACGTGAGCTGAAATAACATTTCTCCCCCAACAATTTGAACTCTTAATCCTTTAGCTACCAACGGGACGTGCATGTGTCCCGGGACATATATTTTTTCCCACTATTTTTCTCACCATAACCTTATTCAATTGAATAAACAGCTTTTTTAATATTCAGATTATATTAGCTATCATACATTTATCGCGTCGGGATATGCTTTCCCAAAAACCACAGTCGCAGGAACATCAATGTCCTGGATTAATCCCTTTGACGCACCGAATATAAAGCTTTTTTTCTGCTAAAACTACGTTAAATAAAAAAACTACTATAAATATATTTAATGAAATAAAAGAAAGAAAAGTTTGATCTTTAAAAAACGAAACTGGTTGAACAAAAGGGTTAGAACATGACAGACGGGTGGACATGACGAACTCAGTGCAGCGAGAAAATGGCCGGGAAATAGAAGCCGCTCGGCGTGGCGGATTATCCGCTCCTTTCAACGAAAACCCCAAGCGTTCCTTTTTGCGAATTCGCCATTATACTACGCGCGATGGAGTGTGTGTATATATGTGTGTGTGTGTGTATGCGAAAATTATTAATGAACGGCACGCCATCAGCTTCGCCATTTTTTATCACCGTGAAAGTCGTGCAAGGGATGTAAATCAAGTTGGAGAGAGTATTCAGCCGCTGGTAGAAATCGTATTCAGCCACATTCTCTATTCCGTTATAAATACAGCTCTCGCTGATGTAACGATTGCTCGCAATTTCGTAAATGAATGTGATGTAAAAAATTCGGCACGAGGAGAGCAGATGAGAGAGGAGCCGTATCATAGGCAGTGAGTTACTTGTTATTTAACCGGCGCTAGAAATACGTTGATTAATAATCAAACCTCACGAGTCAATGAATATAAATTCGCGTTTTATGAGGATAATTAGCGAATGTTGCATCACCAGCGAGATTCCCACGATTGCATTGTGCCTGGGCGATGCGCGGTGACGGGTTCTCGTCTCGCCAACAAATAATTCATTAATTCTCAAGTGGCATTTATTAAGTCGCGCTATTGTTCGCGATCGAGCTCCTTGCTTTTTGAGCAGCTACCGTATTTGTGTCGATATGGAAACCTCAGCGCGAAAATCGAAAATTATTTTCAGCCGCTCTACTGTCGGAACAGAACTGAAACTTGAAGCCTGGCGAGACCGAGCTTCGCGGAGAAGCTTGTTTGCATTCGCAAGGAGACGAAAACACATTAGTGTCCTCACTTCGTTCAGGCTCTTTGGCGGAAGAAGGTCACTTTGCAAATAGACTTAGTATTAAGACAAATAGACTGCGAGCTTAAAGTGCGCCTTCGTTCTTGAAGTCCGATATATTTGGACCTCATCAGAGCGAATCTCCTGATTCCGGAGAATTGAAGATTGAAGGGAGATGTAGCAGGAGAAAATTAAGTATTGGAGAGAGACACGCAAAGAAAAATATCGTTCTACTGTTAAGAAAAGCCATTAATCGGTTTACTTTTCTTCTTTTAAGTAATACTTATAATCTCCAGCAAAAAGAGAACATTTTCTTGATAATAGTCTCAAAGAGTATTCATCATGAATTTTAGAAGAGCTCATTATGAAACACTTGGAACAAGTCATATTTTCTTAAGAGCAGTGTATAATTTTCTGTGTGTGTGCAAATGAAGATAACTGCAATTGGTTGACCATTTTATCTTCGCATTTCATAATCCCTCTCACTTTGTCTAGCATACAACCTGGTCCTTTATGGATGATTGACAATATTATGGAAGAATAATCCAACCCACAAAATTACACACAAAATGAATAGTCCACACATCTTTCTACATAAAACGATCTAAGCCTTATAGGCGCCTAACATTAACAAAAAAAAATAGTTTTATTTTGGTCGTGCAGTTTTTTTACTAGCTGCGTTTTTTGAATGGTTAAGCGCGAATATCTTTAAAAAAAAGAAAATTGACTACGTTTGACTTGTTGAATGATAACACCTCAGTGTTATCTATACTTCTGAAATCGTGTATCAATTTTTCACCTCCATTTTCCCGAAGCACGTACGTATTTCGTGTGGGCTGGATCATTCTTGTAACTACGGCCGACTATCTTATTTCAGATCGAATAGGCAAAGCTATTGGGATTTTTCATAAATATCGAAGTTCGATTTTCATCTTCCACTTGTGCCCGCGATCAAATACTTAACCGACTTGGCAGAGTTTTCGAGGACATGCCCGCCACTCTTCCGTGAATGTAATTGGATAGATCCATCGACGGAGTTCATGTAACAACGTGTCGAGGAACACTCGAGCAGCCGCTCTCGAGTGTCAAGACCGTGCTGCGATCCGTGCGGAAAGTATCCGATTTCAATTATGATAAGTGCGCGGTTAGGATGTTCCCGTATCATATAGAGAACCTGCGAAAAACTTTCAGTCAAGCGCGCTCGAGCGAGATACGTACGAAAATTCGGACCCTTATCGAGCGGCAATTAAGCGCGATTTCAAACATTTATTCGCCGAAGAACCAATCGTAATTCTCCCTCGCTTCCTGCGAACGTCTTCGAGCTAGCGTCTACGATCCACACATTACCAGAACGAAGTGTAATTTAATCAACGGGTTAATTAGAATACTGATGACACGGAGGATTACATATTTTAGTTTCTAAGGAAATAAATGTAGCTGGAAAGATATAACTCATTTATATGAAATGTAATTTAGTTCTTTCATTACCGAGATATGCTTAACATGGAAAAATTAAGTTCTTATGTGTATGGAGAGCTGGCGGCGGTGCAGCCAAGAAAGTTTCATCCTTGCAAATTGCAAATTTTCAAATATGCCGTGTCTTCGCTTAATCCTCGATTATTTCGAGTAAATTGCAAATCACACTCGCCTCTCAATTATTTTAATATTTATTTCAATTTCAAATCGTTTAATTTACGTGTGTGTTTCAGCGAATTTTCTTTAATTACGTGTTATAATAGATTATAGTTATTATATTTTTGGTCTTATTCCAATCGGAGAAAAATTTAGTCAAGAGAGACATTGTCTCTTTCCGCACAGATCTACCTGATAGATTTATCTAATAGATACTTCTTACAATTCGCGACATAAAGGAGAGGACGCTCGGCGGAGCCTTGAGGAACGAAAAGCGACTGGACGAATTCCGCGGCCGGATGGACGCATTCTTCTTCTTGCACGAAATGGCGTTCGCGCTCCGTTTGGGATTCCATTCCGTGCAATTTGGGCGGGCGCGGTAGCGTAGAAACTTAATAACGCCCGACAACCGACGCCGAAGTGTTGGGAAAGAGACGACGACGACGACGACGCGGGCGAGGATGGTAAATGCGGCGAAGAGAACGACGAGGGTCGACCCGGCCGGTGAAGCTTAGTATGAAAAATGTCTGGATGATCCTCGCGAGCGAAGAAAAATTATATCTCGAGTTGTTCGTCGCCGTCGGCGTCGCCAGCGACGCCGTCGTCGTCGTCGTCGTCTTGCTTCGTAGATAGAACGAAAAATAGATTGTATTACGGGGACGATAAGCCCTTTCTCGCGAACGGGGCCTTTTCGGACTGCGGAAAAAAGTGGCGAGACGCTCGCTCGAGAAGAATACTCTTCGTTTGAGACTCCCCGCTGACTTTTCTCTATTTTTAGTTTGAACGTCGCGGCATCCTCTCACTCTTTATTTCACGTTTCGTTATTTTTAGCCTCAACGTCGTTGTATTTTTGCTCGATGCTTCTTCTCGCCTGTTATTTTTAACTCGAACACTGTCTTAGCATCTTATCTCGTCACTCCTCCGTCTATCGTGGGAGTATTGCGCAATGAGTCTAGAAATTTACACTCAACCCTTCAGTGTGGGCGTATAAATATTTTCTACCTTACTTTAGACGCCTAGTCTACTAGTATAGATGTATACTCTGCTAAAATGCATATTTTTTTGCAGGTACATACGATACAAATAATAGACTATGTATACGGAAGGAATTTTATAGTAAAAGTTTATTACAGAATTTTTTAACCAAGGAGCAATTCGATATTCCGTAATAATTAACCTTTTGTTTCACATATGCTATTAAAAAGTTTGCTATGTTTTTAGCAAAATTCGTTATATTTCTAGAGAAATTTACTATCTAAACTGAGTAACTGCTTTATATAATAAAAACCTGAAATTTCAAATAATGTATATTTTTTATTTGAGAAATATTTTATATTAGTACAAGTAAATATATATATATATATATATATATATATATATATATATATATATATATATATA
>NW_022639481.1:626932-629633 GCF_010583005.1 Odontomachus brunneus
TATATATATATATATATATATATATATATATATATATATATATATATATATATATATATTAAAACACCTACCGAATAAATATCTTTTATTTTTTAGATGTTTTTCTCAGTGCAAAAACGTAGAAAAATTGAAAAAATGTACATAAGTGTACATATGTATAATAAATGTACATATTAATTGAAAAATTATGATATTTTTTTTTGTGTACGTGTTACAAAAGCTCCATAGAGAGAACAATTTAGTTGAATCACATAAACGCTTCTTTGGAATAGTCCAAACGAATTTTTCGATTGATCAAACAAAATTTTGTTTGAAGCAACAAAAATATTTATTTGCGACTTAGTTCCAAAAAAATATTTTTGTTGTGTCAACCAATTCGTTTGGACTATTCCAAAGAAACATTTATTTGAATCAATAAATCGTTCTCTCTGTGTATGTAAAGTAAAACATTTAATTATTTATTCTCCTTATAGTAATTGGCATTGAAAAAAACCTGCTTTTTCTTACGATTAATAGTGGTTGCTCAGGTTCAGTTGTAAAGTTCTCTCTTAGAATCATCGAGTGGAAGCAAGAAGTTTAACCGCAATGCTGGTCGTAAGGAAAAAGCAGGTTTCCTCTGAAGTGTCAATGACTAAAGGATGCCAATAATTGAGTATTTTATCTGCGACCTATCCTTGACTAATGATGTTAAATCGCCTTCAAATTACGCCTGCAGACCGCGCGCCTAACGAAGGGTTAAACTTCTCGAGTTAGCGTTCTCGCTTCCGAATGTTCGATCGTTCGCTCGTTATTTTTCCTCGGTTCGAAAATTCGTGCTGTTTGAAAGGGCGAGCAGAGACCGGTCGGAATCGTTAGTCACCTCGACCGAATGATTTCCGTGCTCGACGTAACGCTAATTACATCAGACGTCAACTTTACGATATAAAATAGTGGTTTGAAGGGGAACGGGAGCAAGTACTCCAAGTGTATCAAATTACGGCGTTTCTGCAAAAGTTAACTCAGCCTGACCGACCCTCCACTCGCTCGCTCGCTTACTCTGCCATTTTACTTCCATAATAAAGAATATTCCAAGGCCAACACTCTAAGGTATCGCTGCAATCGCATTCTCAAAAGGTACCGATGTGCCATAAAACTTTTTTATCATCGGTACTTGCTTCACCCCTCTTGTATTCCCGGCCGGGCACGTGTGCGGCGTCATACATCGCGAAAATATCCGCGGAATGTCCGAAAAATGTCACGCACTGGCGAAACGATCCGTGGAAAGAACGAACCGAACAGGCACGATCTCGGACTTTTAATCCGGGCTTTCAACCGGGGCGATACGTGCAATCGCGGACAGTTAAGCGGGATTAGGATCGGGGAGAATTGACGCGTAATTAGACGAGCGAGAGGTCCTGTCCAATCTGCGATCTTAATCGAAAACGCAGCGGAATCGAATTACCCGAGGACACCGGCATAATATTCGCATTAACGATAGTGGAGTCGCAGGATGAAGAATATGAGGGAACGTATGCAAATCAGGCTGGAAGGACAGTTCGTTACGGAGAGGCGTTGGGAAATATGCATGGAAATCCGGATAAAAATTTGCGCCCCGATATTATGCGCCGCATTCGGCGCGAGAATTCGAATCCGCGATGGCCGTCTGCCGCGGATCGCTTATTGCGGAATTATACGGCGATCTCAGTGCCGAGAACAAAACTATAATTTTACTATTATACCGCTTTCCACCCTCTACCACCTCCCCCTCCCCCTCCTCCACTCGCGCCGCATTCTCGGTAATATCGCTTAGGAATATGCCGCGTATTTCTGAATTTAAAGCACATATATGTGTATATAGAGAGGAAGACAAAATGAAAGAAAGAAACAAAGAGAGGAGGAAAGAGAGAGAAAAAGAGAGAAAGAGGCTAAAAAAGTATAAAAAGAAACTCGTGCTAAAGAAGAACTAACTTCCCGTTGAATGCGTGTGCATATTTATTCAACGTTTAATTGGATCTTTGGCTTTAATTTGAATTTTTCCTGTGATTTCTCACCAAACACTGTATTCTGAAATTTCACGCAGCGGCCTCGCGTTTAAAAGCTCAGCCCCATATAGTCGCCTCACCATTTTTAATCCCCAGCCGATTGGAGGCTCTTTTTGGTCTTCGAATTCTGACTTCCTGATTTTCAGGATCCTCGTGCTAAAGGATCCTCTTTTTATTGCGACAAGGATCTTTGCGATTTGGCGAAAAATCCCAGTTGGAAGTTCCACTTGTTTCTGGAGCGAGCGGAAAGTTTCGGCACGAACAAAAGGTACCAAGAATGGGTTAGTTCTGACAATGCCGGCTGCCGGCTGGAAAGCCGAACCTGCGAAAGAGATATCAAATACGCTCGATTGGCTGTCACGCCCGATAAGACCATGGCGCATTGAATTTGGATGGTCGTCGTCAACCTTTCAACCCGACCATTTCGACGGGCGTTTTCGGGCTCTTCGAATTTCGTTACTCTGTTTCGCCGTCCCTGTCCAACCGGCGCACGTCCCTTTACGCTCTCTCTAACCTAATGTAAACGTTTCCACAGGTGTTTTTGCGAATGCTACGCAAATGTGCTGGCAATGTGCTCGACCCTAAAATATTATCACGGAACGAATATTCGTTCACGGTAAATATTCCAGCTTCGGCAAAACACGTGCGAAAGTGGCAAATATATTAGAAGGACTCTCTGG
>NW_022639481.1:629839-636938 GCF_010583005.1 Odontomachus brunneus
GGGGGGGGGGGGGGGGGGAGAGCGAAAACCACAAAGGCGACACGCGCGCATTGATTTAACGGTATCAGAATATATTGAGCGAGTGCAAAACTAATTACGGGCGCATAAATGCGCGAAACGCGATTCAAGGTTATTTCGACGCGAACCATTTAATTATCTTTTTAGACACGATGACAGTCGCGTGTCACGACGAGGACGCGCCGCGCGGTGCGTGTTGCTGATGGTGTTGAAAATTCTCGACTCATGGCGAGCGCACGGCGCTTCATTAAAAGCGCGGGGATAAAATCAGCGATCTAATAATGTCCGCTCCAATTTCGTCGGTGCATTGTTGCCGGCGACGTTTCCGCGAGTCGCGACGAGACAGCTCCCTGTGCCGATCGATCGACGTGCTCGTCCTTTTGACGATGGAACACACACACACACACACAGTCACACACAGTCACAGAGTGAGCTACGCCAACCGCGCATTGAAACGCGCGTCACCATAACCACGATAACAAACGGCTCACCTGCGTGTGTGACCATGGGCGTTAACAGGACCTTCATTCGAGCGCGAAAGATAATGTTTCATTGGGAAATAATGATAACCGCGTTCCATGAAACAGCCACTCCGTTCCCGCGTCGCGACACCAAGTTTTACGCGCCAGCAAACGCTACGGAATCGTTCACTCTTTCCTTTGTTTTGGTAATAAAAGCGTTATAACGAGAGCACCTGGTAATCTAATCCGACCAAATTTACTCGACTTGAGAAAGTAATTGAACGTGAATTACGATGAGTGGACTTATATACCGAGGAACAGATTAGGAGGAGAGGGAAAAGGAAAGTAAATTGCGAAAGGGGCAACAAAAGAAGTTGAACAGTCAACACAACTTAATCTATTGCAATGTAATTCCTTTCTCTGTCTTAATTATTTTTCAAAAAAAGGTAAAAAGGCGCCAAGTAATTAATAAAATAGTTTAAATATACGATCTCTATCACATTACAGATTAATTTAAAAGAAGAATCAGCAAGAAGAAAGAGCAACTTGGAGAAAAACGTGTTTGGAATATCGCAGTCGAGAAACACCGAATATCAGATTAGAATATTAATCTCGAGCAACAGACGACAGATCAGCACACGTGTACGCACAATTGCGAGCCTGAGCGTGCAAAATTTTCGCGATATCGTTGCTCCCCCGTTATCATCTCGACGTTTTCGCATGATGATACTCGGGTCGAATTAAGCTCCAGAATTCCATTATTCAAGTATCCTATCGATACATCTAATCTTTTCGGAGCTTAATTAAGTTTTATCGTTCTTCTATCCCTTTTCATATCGTGTTTTCTATTTTACATGATTTACGTTTTATTTGCCTGTTATATTTCACATTCTGCAGTTTATTTTTCAAGCTCTCTTTAGATTCTCTTGACTTTTTGCTTTCGCAGCTGTGGGGCCCGTTTGCATTTAGAACATTTTATGCTTGTCTATCTCAGTTGATTATCGCTAACAAGCCAGAGTCACTTCGTTATAACAGAGTGAGAGGACACTTTTGATTATTAAGATAATAACAATTTCACTTTTCACGCCTTTTTGTCGTGGAAATGAATTACACGCTGCTTTCCCGGGACACAACGTGCTAGGCTCAAAATGTCTGAGTGCAAAACCCACTCGGCTGCCTGACGTAACAAACGCGTCGAGGGCTATAAAGAGATGTCACTACAATTTGCGCTGTCTCAACGACGTCGACGTTGTTGAGGCAGATGCTCATAAGAAAATACGCCCGTGCAAAAATGCACCTGAAATATACGGACGGCCACGTAGATGCGCGTTTACGTTATGTTGCAGCTGCAGCCGCGGTAAACAAATTTTTTCGACGCCAGTAATGGGCGTTAGCTTTTGTTTTCGAAAATTTGCTTGCCACCCAATATTCGATGTTATACTAGATCGGCCGGCTTTACATTACGTTTTATCTCCTTTATTTTCCTTTCTTTATTGATTCCCTCTCTGTATTTAAGTTTAAATTACTACGAGTTTGTTTTACACACTGATGATATCTATTTTTCACATTTATAATGGTTACTCTATTTATTCAATTTTTATATTTTAAATTCATATTTATAAACACAATGTGTGTATATGTGTGCATACAATGAAAATTCCACTTAATATATTAAATGTAATAAATCCTTTCTTTTTTTATATCCAATTATTCTCCATTGTGTCGCACACCAATATAGCGCACGATTAATTTTTATAATTAAAGGGAAGTAACTTTTCATTAAAATCGTCGGTCATAGTAATGATAATATATTTTTTTCGCTCCAAGTTCGTAAATGTTTCATTCCTCGAGCAGCTGATGCCACATTCCATGGTTCCTGTTCCAAGTTTCTTCGATCCTTTGTCTCATTATGATGGTTAGGAATCGAGAAGATGATCTCGCGCGAACGTTTACGCGGGCATTTACTGTAGCCTGGGAGGGACTCGATAGCAAGGAAACTAATAACTTCATGTTTCCATCCCGTTGCTCGAGGATGTCGCCCATCTGCGTAAACACCGCGTAATCGCCACGGATCCCTAACTAATGGCCGTCGAAGTTCGCCTTTGCTTTGACTTAGCGACTGCCATAGCGCAATTAAATGCTCGGGATCCGTTTCAACGACGATAAATCGATACTTAACGGCTTGTCTATACCGCTTCGAGTCTACTACCGAATTAGCCGACTCGCTACTCCGGGCAAGACACGGAAGACACATGTATGCACTGCACACACATAGTTTTCAATCATGGCTGCCGCTAGGCTATCTTACGCTCGATTTATGGGCTTCTTTCCCGGCTACTCCGTTTGTCGCAAGTCTTTGTGGGAAAAGATTAAGAAACCTAGAATATCTCTAGCACGTTCAACAGGATCTCGGAGAAAAGAACCTCGAAATATCGTGAAATTTTCGAAGTAGTAAATTTCCTAAAGTATAGTGGGAGATAACCGCTAAATAAGAAACAATCAGTGTTTTTTTTATTGATTTTAATTACTTCCACATTGTGTAGCCACTTTCATAATTGGATTGAAAAAAAATAAATAAAAATGTGTAATTATATAAGAATTCTTAAAAAAAATTAAGTTCATTTTTTAAATATATGTTTATTTTATATATGTTGTTTATTAAATTTATATGTTTATATTAAATTTAAATTAAATTATATGCTTATTTTAAATTTATGTGTAAGTGATATTTATATGTATGGAGAATTTAATTATTACACTTAATAATTCTTGAACTCTTTCCATTTCGTTTTCTTTTTAGTCAAAGGATGCAGTCAAAGGATGATTTTGAACTGAACGTTCATATTTTTTCACGGTCGATGTTAATTATGAATCGCGATAGCGCGTTGTCATCGTTACGTAACAACACGTTCCAATTATGTGCACTGGGGAACGCCCGTGATCCATATGTTAAAATTTGCCATTGTCTTCTAACTGACAAATAGCACACCGACTGACAATCGCGAACAATCATTGTTCCATTGAATCGGCTCTTATCAGCGAATACAGGTGCCGCGTTCAGACACGTGACTGCTAGCTAGCGAGCGATTACTCACGAATGATCCCCGTCTCTGATCACGGTCCGTAATTAACTGCATAATGGCACGAAGTGACGGTAGCCCGCCGTCAATTAGTGTCCATTGTTCGCAATCCAACGATGGCGGCCTAATTGGGTGTCTCGAATTTTAACGTGTGCTCTACGCGACACCATCGATATATCTTCGGTCGCGCTCTTTCATTATCATCCTGGCTCGCCGCAGCCTTCACTCCTCAAAAACCATATTCACGTTTTTACATTGTTCAATATTTTATTTCGACTGACACGAAGATCCTAGCAGTTAGTAGAGCATATCTCAGCCATCTCGAACGTAAGTTTCTCAATTTAC
The DNA here is from genome assembly GCF_010583005.1 of Odontomachus brunneus. Lineage (NCBI taxonomy): Eukaryota > Metazoa > Arthropoda > Insecta > Hymenoptera > Formicidae > Odontomachus > Odontomachus brunneus. Next base: position 633,744 of record NW_022639481.1, read on the forward strand.
GCGATTTCTCCGGTCTCCGTCGGGCGGAACGCCATTCCTGAAAGTGCCAGCAGGTATATCCGCGGTTCAGTCGCAAATACATCTTCCGAGAGTCACTCACGTTATTAATCGCATACAAATTTATGCGAATATAACGCGACACAGTACACTCGCACTGTATTCATTCTTATGCTCGTTGCGGCTAATAATGCATCGCGATTGAATAAATGCATGAGAGTCCGCGGAACTTATCTCTATGAAGCGACTACGCGAAGGGAAGGACGGGCAAGATAGATAGACAGAGGTATGAGAGAGAATGCAATTCGTTCCAGCTGCCACCGTCTCTTACTCTCTCATTCTCTCTCTCTTCCATCCCTATCTCTATCACTCCTACGGTTTCTCTCTTTCTCTCTTTCTCCCTCTCTTTCACCCTTTCTCCTACCTTTACCCTTCTCTTCCTCTCCTCTCTAAGAAGTAGCTCTATCCCGGAAATTGGCCAAAAATCAAACCGAAGCCCCAACGTGAACGGGAACGTTGGCGGTGTACGTTTAGATCGACGCAGAGTCCAACAAACCTGTAGTTTAACGTCGGAATTGGTACGGTTGAACGGATCCGAAGAAGGGAAAGAAAATCTCAACGATGCAATGGGACAAAAGAATTCACCTAAGTGTGGGAATTCACATATGTGTGTGTGCCTTAGAGGTTTGTCGCATTGTCGCATCATGGAATAGACTTTCTGGATTCACTCTCGCTTTAGTAGTTTGAAAGAGTCAATTGGGTGATGATAAAACAATAGTTACGACAATTTCCATAAACATTAGCTACAGCTAACCAATTCTCTGTCTCACTCGAGGAAAAGAGAGAAGAGGGGGAGAAACGAAACAAGATAAGAGTTTCGCGAGAAATAAATAGATGAATGAGCTTCTCTCGCTGAGCTAGCTCAGCGGCGATCCTTAATTGATCGCCGCATAAAATATTTACGGCGATACATTATGGGTATTTCTCTCAACGCCGTATCGATATCTTTCACGTGTCGACGGGTGGTGTGCGGGCTACATTATTTATACGGCTCTTTCTCTCTTTTCCCCCTCTCTCTCTCTCTCTATCCGGCGGATAAAATTTGACGAGAAGTTTAATACTCCGAGCTGTGAGAGAGGCGGAGGGGTGGAATAAGTCTGGTGGGAGGAAAAAGTTTTCCTGTTTCTCGTCGCGTTTCGTGTTTTCATCGGGAAAGTTGGGTAATTGAGAAGTTTGGACTTTGTAACTGTCTGTCATAATCTCACGACGACGTTATAATATCCTCGATACAGCCGCACGCAGGGTGTGCCGCGCCCGACACGAAATACTTCTCCTCCCAGAAACGGCGAATGCGGTCCCTTTCAGGAAGTTTCAACCGTGCATCAGTCACGAGGACGAGTCGCCGCATTAACGCGAAGCATCATAGCTCAAGTAATAAAGGGTGATAATAATGAAAGAGCAATTGCCAGGGAGAGAACATTCGCGAGGTCCACTATCGACTTATAATACTAAATGTCAAAACTTCCATGCGGAACTGGTTGGGAGGATCCGAGAGGGACGTATCGAGGTCGCGAAATCAATCTTACAGAGTTAAAGATTTCGGGAACACAACAGGCCGACACGATGAAATTTATGGACCCGACGATTCGAGGGAAATGGATTCCAAATAGTCTAAATAGGTTTATACACTATTGAGATCTGGAATAGCCGAAATCAGTCCCTGGGGACATGAATATTTAAAGAATCGAAGAAACTTGAGCTCGTGAAAGCCGGGAGCGCCGCGAGTTCGCTGGGAACCTCCCCGCAGTTCCAAATAATATGTAAAACTTTCGCAATTCAAGAATAACAAACTCTCGTCATTTCTTTACTACGTCGTACAACTGTACGTGTGTATACATATATGTATGTATATAACTCGGATAGAATGATTCGCCGCCACCATTCCTCGGCCGGGACACGCGGGTGTACTAAACTTTACACCCGAAGCAAGACATTAGCTGGATATACCTGCTCACTCCCGGAGTATTTAAGAAGGACGGGGGAGCAAAGCTAATGCGTTTTTTAAAGGCTTTTGAGTGTTCTAGGTTCTCTTGAATATCTCTCTTCCGCGGAACAGCAGGTGAGCATCAGGAAGCGGGGGTGGGACAGTGGTGGCTAACAGAGGCGGTTAAAAGATCCAAGTCGGTGAAGGGGGGGATACACAGTTCCCTTCTTCAGTCCTCCTCATACCTAGGCCAGTGGATAAGCTGCCTCCCCTGCCTCCTCCTTATCCTCCAGCTCTTCTTAATTCCGCTGGTTTGTCGGAGTCGGCTGTCCAGATTATACGAGTTTTCTTGCGTCTCGACGTGGCTTCTCCCCAATCTCCCTTAGCTTCGCTTAGAGTGTATATATATATGCCGGTTAAACTGAATTTTTACCCGGATTGCGGAATGCCGCGCGCGATAATCAACAGCTGACATTGTGTGCCGGTTGCGGGATAACGGGACATTATCTGCGACACGGCTTTCCGGCTGAGCGGAAAGCATGAAAAGCAAAAGAAAGGAGAAGAAGCGAGTTCGATGACTCCCTCCCGGCCGGGCTCTCTCGGAGTGGCCATTAATAAACGTTCGCGATTTGCGCGAGCGTGTTGACTCACAGATGAACCGAGAGAACAGCCACGAATTCTGTTTTTGAGATTCGCAATCGAGGTAACTAGAGTATTTCCGCGTTTCCTTGGGACCCCATCGCGGATCCTCCGTTCGTAAGATCCGCGGAATCGTTTGTCACCAAGTCGGATGATGAACGGGACGATTATCTGCGCGCGCGTCGCCGCTGAGAGAATGATGTTTTATCGGCCCAACTATTTTCGCGTCGATCGAGCGGAGGATAATGTGTGCGTGTGAAAGAATCGGGGAGTAGGCATCCCCGAACTGCTACGTGTTATCCCTGGAATGAAAGAAAGAGACGGAGAGAGAGAGATAGAGAGAGAGAGAGAGAGGACGACTATTACATTTCTCTCGCCAAATCCGTTGGCAAGCTAAAACGATCCACGGTGGCGCTCGAGCATCGTAAAAGCGAAATGCGTCGTATTTCCTTCCTTCGTTCTTTTTTCTTTTCTCTTTTTTAATAGTCGCGTTTTCCGCGAGAGACGCTGCGAGGAGAGCACGCGAGAAAGGCGAGGACGACCGCTCTCTCTCTCTCTCTCTCTCTCTCTCTCTC
>NW_022639481.1:642422-653484 GCF_010583005.1 Odontomachus brunneus
CTCTCTCTCTCTCTCTCTCTCTCTCTCTCTCTCCCTCTCTCTCTCTCTCTCTCTCTCTCTCTCTCTCCCTACCTCTATCTCTCTGTCTGTCTCTCTCGCTGGACGCGGAATCGATTGTGAACTCATGACGCCAACGTTCCTCGCAAAAGCCGCGTTGACGTCACTGCGGAATCAACATTTCATGCGTTTATGTTTTATTAACACACTTAATTTCGCTGGTCCTTTGCGCACGAGCGAAATGGGGCGAATTAGCGACAATCGAAGTGGTCCGCGAGTTCGATTTAAAACGACCCGCGCTCTCCCCGTCCCCCTTTATCACGACTTCCACCTCAAACATCGCGGCGCGAACATGGCGACGACGATAAAAACCTTTACGGCGAGTGCGTCGACGCCGCGCCATACCTCGTGGAGCATTGTACCCCGTGGAGTACTATACTTTACATACATACGGCCGTGTCGTATATCCGCGAGCGTATATTTTTCGAAAACTGCACTGGCGACTTCTTCGATATTCCACAGGCGGCTTAGTCGACGCTTTTTCACGTGGCATTGTGATTCCTTGCTCGAATTTCGTCGAGCAGCCTGTCGCTATAACCGCGGTGCGTGTCGTGTCTCAGTTTCAAACTCATGCGATAAATCTGGATAAAAGTGAATTTCGAATTTCGACACATAAGCAGGATAACTTCTCACACAGCGATTGATTGTTGCAACAAAAACGAGAGAATAAAAATCGGAGACCCTTAATTATTAATCGCCATTACTTTATAAATTTCACCCAAAATATATCGCCATGCTGCCATTATCTATCTTATGATTTGATTCGTAAAAGAGAGAGAGAAGGAAGAGAAAGAGAAGAGAGAGGGAGAGAAGTAAAAAGGATGTATCCCAGAGGACAAAAACGCTGTCAATTTAATTCAGTGTGATTCGATTCGAGTAAAACGGTATTTTGCGTTCACCTCTCGTCACGAAAATCGTCAAATTCTATCGGAATCTCTCTACATTTAACAGACCGTGGCAGTCCTAATCTGGCACTGCATTTACTCGCAGCAACAGTCGGCGGAGATTATCTCCATCGCGGAATAATATCCAGAACATTCTGCGACGTCACGGCGAATTCGACTGGCGCCTATAGAGAGCGAACCCAATCCCATTGGGGGTGTATACGATCATGGCAGGCATCAATGGACGCAAAACGACGCGCAAAAATCCACTTTGTCGGTTCGCGAATTGTCCCAGCGGCAAGTTTCGCCCTGGAAAACTCAATTCGGTCCGGGAAACAGACGACGCGAGAGAACAAATGGTTAAGCCGGCCTGGATCTCGCTTAATAAATCGCTCGCAGTTGCCCCCTTTCTCCCCCCCCCCCTCCCTCTCTGTGCGACCTACGTATTTTCTTTCTTTCTTTTTTTCTTTCCCCTTTTTTCCTCTCCCCTCTGTTCTAATGCGAATGCACCTGCACGCGCTGGTCATGCAAGTATACGCGGGTTTCATTTCGCAAGTTTTACGCAAAGCACGAAGCAAAGTGCGGCCTTTTTTGTTTGTTCCTTTCGGCTTTTGTGGAATGCGGAGATGTAGGAAGCGGCAGGACGTAGCACACGTGTTTATTATACGCGGGATTCTCCCTTTCAACGCGGCAAGGAAAGATATCATTAGATGTGGTGAATTTATATTTTACGTGGTTGTGTTTTGCTGGCACGCCGTTCTAATTCAAAATTACTGCTCCAGGTTCCTCTTTCTGTCTGGACCTGCCTCTTCGTATCCCCCCACCCCCTCTCTCTTTGCTCTTCTCTTGTCAGCGCGCGTTCGAGGAAGTATAAAAATCGCGAAATTTATGATCAGAAAAAGACGAGACGCGTACAAATCATCCGAGTGGCTTTCTCTCATCTTTCCATATCCAGATGCGAATTCCTAAGCAGGTCGCGCCGAATTCGCGGAATACGAAATGCCGCACGAAAAGTTGAATTTACATTTGACATACATCCATGAGAAATCGATGCAATATGCAGCTCTCAAAGGCAGGCTGCAAGGTATTTAATTGAAAACCTAACGCGGGACGATTGCTATTTTTCGCGCAACAGGATATTATAATAAAGAATGCACAAAAATCGCGGATAATAAAGGACGACAGAGGGTTTTGGGAATATTATAAATATTCATAAATCCGAATTTCCTTTTTTCAGAATTGGATCATTATGAAATGTTACGAAACTCACAAAAATTAAGCCCCCTGAGAATTCACGTTTACGCGAATTTCTGTTCCGAGCAGTAACGAAAATATTTCGACATTCCGTGAAAAATATTTTGTATGACATTCCGCGTACAATGCAAATAGCGCATACTGGACTCTTCGATTTTTCGGCGCTTTTCATGTATCCTTTTATATATCTTTGTCGTAGCGCAATTTGCATATTTTTCGATTTTCCCCGTGATTCGAAATGGTCCAATGTGTCTGCAATTAACGTTTAATTGCACACTAGATTACGACAAACGTTTTATAGGACCGTTCTTTCGTTTTATATTCCATTTATCGTATTCTGATACGCGCACAATATCGGAAAAGCAATAATACGAAATTTAATTCGGAATCCTATTATATCTCATATTCCGCCCGTGCCCATGAAAGTATCAATAATCTTAGTTCGACAGAGGAGCACGCGGAAGAGAGAGCCCCTTCCTTTTTCGGGGCAGTTATAATTATTGGATTTAAAAAAACTCGCAATAATCGCACGTTTCGTTCCGCGAACAGATCGGTGCGCGGTCAACCTGGCTGGGAAATCAATTTCCTCAGCTGGACGTGGACTAGGACGCTACCGGGAGAGGTCCAGATATTCTTATTTACTCCTTACACAAAGAAAGACGGTGCAAGACAAAATGAGAGAAAGAGAGAGAAAGAAAGAGAAAGAGATAAAGAGCGAGAGGGACAGAGAAAAGCAAGGGAAAAGGAAACAGAAATCCGCTCGGAAGTGCACGTTCCAGTCTTCCTCGCAGAACTATTATACACCATTATCTCGATCCAACTCTCCCTCCCATCCTATACACGTACAAATACACACACATACACACGTGGAGGAAAATACAGCCACGCATACAACTAAGTAGAATTCAGCGGCATGAAGCAGCACTTCGATATACCGCATTCACCTTAGCCGGAAAAGAAACGGCCTGAAACAAGCAGGAAGGGAAGAAGAAAGGAAGAAGAAAACGCCGCGAGAGAGGAAGCAGCTACTCGGAAAGCTGCTCCGGCGACAGATACGTCAAATCTCGGGATATGCGAGCTCTCTCGCAGACGTACCCTTCCGACTACTTAAATCCGCCGATTCGGCTGCCAAAATCTAGACTTTTTCTTCGCTCCGATCTTTAGATCTCCAAACACTGGGCGATGCTTGGATCGCCTTATTTCGCTTCATCTTATCTGTAACAACCCTGAACTATCGTTTATCTTTCTCTCTCTCTCTCTCTCTGTATTTTTATGATCCTTATACAGATACCGATATTTTTTATTACGCAATATTTCGCGATGCTTCTCCAGCGCAAAATCCCGCTACCTCGTAGGAAATCTCCCGGAGATTTAACTGTCGCCTTGCTGCTTCGGCGATGGACGGGTTTCTCGAGAAGGGGAAAGAGAACGGTTTGCGTTACCGTAGAAAATTACCTCCGTCCAGCCCGGCATCGGATCCTACGTGTCAGTCTCTCCGCTGTGCTCCTTGCACGTTCCGCTGTCGATTTTTTGTAGCCTCTTGCCTGGCAGGAAGCAAGGGGATTCGGGATTTCCTCCAAACCAAACGTGGGTTTTCCCTTCGACGAGACCGGAACGTCCGATTCTGCGTTCGCTTTTTCCTACGTAACGTCGACTTTTTATTATCCCGCGAGCTAGTGGAAAACAGTGGCAAGGATTCCGGGTGTCTCCCGTAGCGAACGGCTGCTCTTTCCAGATGTTGATTTAACCAAGTGATGTGCCGCTCGCGCGACCATCCCCGTGATTCTGATTTCGTGAAAACGCCATCTCGAATAATCAATTTCTCCTCTCCTTTCTCTCCTAAATAACGACTCTTTCGCGTTAATTTGGCTCCAATTTTTCCACGTTTTATCTCTCATACCTTTCTCTCGTTTACTCCTCTCGTAGATTATTGTCATTTACATGCCATTTCGAATATCGATGATATCGAATAATCGATATCCTTCCTTGTCTCTCTTCAAAATAACTTGCGCGATTTTTCAACATTTCCGTCTCCCACCGCGTCTCCAGATTTTATTGTCCCTTACATTTAACTTTTAGCTACTCTAATATTTTTATTTCTGACAATATACGCGTCTTTTTTGCTTCGGTAATCGATATTTTTTATGCTCTCATATCTTAGGCGGAAGAATGCGCTTCTTTGGAGTCATCCACGAGGACGTAATTTTTCTCGATCTTTCATGTCATCCTAAAGAATCTCGAAGGAAAGCAATCTGTCACGCGATGGGGAGGCACCTGTTTCGGATATGATTGAGAGCAAGGCGCGAATTTAGGCACAGACCCTTTCTGGAGCCGCTCCGGGATCACTCTCTAACGTGGAACCAGCGATCCTACGGAAGAGAGAAGCACCACGGGTTGGTTGGTTCCTTGAGTGACTGAGCAAGAGTACTCTCAACCCCCCATCATAGTAAGTAGGATGACGAAAGCACCGCGGGGCCCTTCGCCTGTCCGTCCCGATACGTCCTTAAGGAAGAGCTACGCAAGCTGGATGAAGGAAAGCCGCCGGGAAAGCTTTTTACGCGGTCGCGCCATTGTTGCGCCTGTAAATTTCTATTTCGAGTGAGACGTGAGAGAGAGCAGCGAGATGGCGGCTCCATTTGCGAGTCCACCACGATGACGAGGCGGCCTTTGACACGGTGGAACGCGGACATTCATTCATTAATATCGTTGGTTAACAAAATTTAGCCGCTGATTAATCCAGACTCGTGCGTATCGTACTCGAATGAAAATTTTAGTCCCAGTGATTTTGAAATAATATATTTATTATTATATCGCGGCAATCTGTCTTGATATTTTATTATCTTTAGTATCTACCAATTTTACGCGAAAAGCGACGAGTCCTGGTCAGCCATATTTTCCTCTCATACTGTCAAGCGAAAAATAGAAAGAGTATATCAACGGGTGCACTGGTTGCTCTACGTCGGAAGGGGATTGCGCATTTTGAGACAAAGAAGTTGGCGCGTCACGAAAAAATGACGCGGCAACGTCTAAGCCCCGGTTGATTTGACGTAGCCTGACGTTTCCGAAAGAAACGAGGATTGGTGGCGCGAAAAGCCACCCGTTCGATTCGTCGTCGTGTATTTTGTGCTTTGGCCGTCGCGCGTGTTTGAGTTTCGCGGCACGTAGCCGAAGGAAATTAAGACCAATCAGCGGTGATGTATGATTTACGGCGGTAGTCAGTATCGAGCAGCCAGGATTACGTAGACTCCATCGTGGCCCTTTTCCCGCCGTTGCTTTTTTCGAATTCATTCCGCTGGCGTACCTGCACTACGTCTCCATTACGGTTTGTGTCCTGTAAATCTACACCATTCGGGGAACAGTCCGCATTGGAGGTACGTGCTTGTTGATCACGCCATTGTCGGTGCAGAATTTTTTTGACGAACCTCTCCAGTTCATAGGCGAACCGAAAAAATATCGCAAACACCTTCACCGCTCGATATCACTGAATGTACAACGCGTAAATTGGCATAATGCTGCAATTAATATTAATAATTAACCGTAGAATAGATATTTTCACATTCAAAAGTGGATAGTTAACCCCACCCTAATTTTATTATCATTATCAGTCCCAGAACTCTAAATATCGAAAAGTTACGTGAAGCATAAACATAAATAAATTTTACCCAATTCATCTTATTTTATCCATAACTTGGAAAAATTATCAAAATTTAACGTTTCTTTTTTTTTTAATCAATGTAACAACTGTCCAGGAATATGATTCTATTAATACTCTTGCGATTCAATAAAGCTAAAAAAGGTTGAATGAAACAAAACGTATGTTTTTAAGAACGGTGAACCGTCTGAAAAGTCGGTGTAAGTAAATTTTTCTCAATTTCAGAATTCTAGAGTTAATATCATTACTGAATAATTTTTAATAGCAGTAAGAATCATTTCACTGAAGCCAGTAATAATGCTATTAATAACGTCAATATGTTAATAATAATTGAGGCTTTATTGAAGCTTGATGTAGCACAAAAATCCAATAAAGTTGCACAAAGAACAACGACGCGCTTCAGTGATGCAGAGCCTCACATAAAATACCAGCGTGCCCAAAGCTGTCAACCTTAGCATAATAAAAACAAACGAGAAATATACAATTCCATGGGGTGGTGTATGTATGAGCCACGGTATCCATTCTGAGGTTAACGTCGTTGCCGGGGCGCACTCGTTACCAAGCGACACGTACGATTCTTAAATAAATTGCCCTATAGAAAAATTGCCTGATCGAAATATTCTCGCTCTCTCACACGGCGGGCGTCGGTATCGCGCGAGTGATGGAAGAAAACGAGCGGGAATATCGATATTCCGAGATAATATGTGGGGGAAACGAAGTCTCGCCTTTTCACTCTGTATTCCGCGCGCCCGCGAGGCACGCGGAAATGGAATATTAAGGATTCCTTTTGGAATTTCAACTTATGATTTCCCGCCGGCGGATAAAGTTCCACAAACGACGTAACGATTGTGTAGCGATATCGAGGTATTGCGGGGAGCGCCTCAAGATCTCAAGATTTCAAAGTCGCTGAGCTGAACTCGCCCCCGCGAGCTTATCGAAGCCCACGCGAGTTCGTCGCGTTTAACCTGAGAACTTATACGAAATTCGCAATCGTTAAAAGTCGTCGAACCGAGAATAAGGTAGATTGGAAATGTATAAGAGCCAGATACCACAGAGAGCCGGCGTGTCCTGAATGTACCTTTAGCGTGGCATCCAAGAGTATCGAGCTGCATCGGTGATTCGAGAGCCAACATTCGAATCGAGGATTCGAACAACGATTCCATTCCAGCAACGGAGCGCGAAAAGACGAGACGCGAGACTGGCATATTTTAAGGACCTGCGCAACGCCGACGCGATTTAACGATCCCCTTAGAAATTGAAGTAAAGCGTCGCTGGCACCGATAAATTGTTAGTGTAATAGAAATTTAACTGTCCCCGTAAAACCGGTCGTTAAGGGCGAGCAGATCGTCGCGCAAAGAGCAGAAATTTCCGCTCGGTGTCTTCGCAGGAATTTCCAGTAGCTCGCGGAATACTTCTCGACGCTCTCCGAGGACACGAAACTTGAGGATTCGGCGATAGTGAGGCACGGCTTGGTCGAGAAATCATCGCATCTGACTTCAAGCCGTGCGAGTTTTTCGGCTAACGAGGAAAGTCTGGCAGCGAACTCGCGAGGAAAAAGCAAGAGGCGCAAAAATTCGCGACGTGCGTTTATTAGAAGCGGCTGTTTGCGGCAGACTTTTTCGAGAATCGACTTTCGAAGAGTAGCGCTAAGTTTCGGATACTTCGAGTACCCTTAACTACCTCTCAAATTATCCGAATATTCGAGTATAAGGACGCCTAATATTGTATAAATATTTTGTGTTTTATTTTTATACTACTTTCAAAGTATTCGCACTGAGAGGAAAAGTTTCTAAAAGATATAAAATGTTTATTCGGTAGGTATCAGTGACATATTTACTTAAATCTAAGTCTTTTCATTTAAATAGAATAAACAGTCGCTCTCATGAAGGGTTCTTAATAAAATATATATTTTCTTAATCGAAAAATATTTTATATCAGTAAATACGTTACTAGCAGTATATTTTTCATTTCTTAGTTATTCTTTCAGTGTATATTTTTATACTTGTTTTTATAATTCACAATTCAATCGCGTATATTTATATTTGCACATTTATGTTTATATTTATGTTGCACATTTATGTTTATATTTATGTTTGCACCATTATAAATGCATTACAATTAAATTGTACAGATTACTGTTTAATTATATGAAATTTGTAATTTAACTGTAAATGTATTTATAATTATTTTTACAATTTTTACAATTTTCAGTTCATATATTATATATAAATTTTTCGTGACAAAAGGATTGTATATTTATATGTGGGAGCATATAAATGTTTATATATATAGGGATATTTATATGTAGGAGAATATACGATTCCATGAAAAAAAAATTTTTTATTTCGGATATCCGTGTAACATCTACAAGTTTAGGTGTCCAGGTATCTGAATGTGACTACCTACAAGTTTAAAAATTAGGTTACTAAGTAGTACTCGTGGGTTAATGTATCAAGAAACGGATAACAGCCATGAGCTTGAGTATCCGATTACACGCGGATATAGAAGTATGGTGGTTTAAACCGACAGCTCTGTCGGAGATTAGACAGGACGTCAAAGGAATAATAGCGCGACCGCTCAATGAAGCAACATCTCGCGGCGGTATTGTTTCAAAGTAACGTCGGAGACGTCGGCCACCATCTACGCGGCTTCATATATTTCGCGCGCTGAGAATCGCGCGTTAAGAGATATCCCGGGTATCCGGCGCCGGGCAAATACTGCCGGGAGGTGGTACGAAATCAATGTGGGCGACACACGTAACTACATGCGGTGTACACGTGTACGCTTGCACCTGACAGCCGAAGGCCGGGAAACAGCTGCATCGTCATTTCGTGGAATTGACTTGGATCGACGTATCGACTCGAGAAGCGGTCGTACGTATCTGCGATGTAAGGACTCGCGGTAACCATCACAGCGACGGTATAGCGAACGGCACGATTGGCATTCGACGGAGATGTACCTGACGCGTCTGAAATGCCAAGTGTAAGAACTGTCTCGCGCCGAGTCGCACCCTCTATGCAAAAGAAACGCGAGAAAAAAAAGGAGGAAAGAAAGGAAAACGATACGAGGCCACCTTTCAAGTCGCTGTTTTCTCTCGCCGTGAGCCTTCTTCTCTCTTTTTCTCCACCGCTCTCTCGCTCTTTCTCTCGCTCTCTCTTTTTCCCTCCTCTCGGCAGAGAGACCTTAAGCAACGGTCGTTCGTAAAACAAGGCATCGCTCTAAGAGTAAAATAAGCCGGTATTTTCCCGGAGGTATCCTCGACGCGACTACCATCGCCGGAGGTGGCTCCCACCCCCGCGGGGCCCCAGGGCGTCGACGGCGACGGTAAAACACAGCCATCAGCTCCGTTTCGCCCATTAGCCGCGCTAACAATAAGTCCGGAATCTAACTAATTGGAGCTGAGACCCGAGCGCGATGAATCATCGCAATCGGCAGGAAGCGTTACACTACTCCTTCCTCCCGGGCTTTGCACGAGAGACACTTTCCCCCAAATGCGCAATCAAATATCTCGGCATTTTTCTAATCCCCATAATTGCCTCGACTGTCATCCCGATATGAAGTCTCCCTCACGCTAATCTCGCCGCGATCCGTTTTTGCACGATCGTGGGCAACTTTTTGCGCCACGCCGTGATACTGCGCTATGTAAAATCGTGCTAATAACCGACGTGTGAGCACGGGATAAGGGCTGTGCGCGTCGAGAGGAACGTTGCGAACGGTCGGGACGCTTGACGGAACACGCCGAGGGTGAAGCTAACCCTCCCCCGTAGACAGAGACGCGGCGGTGGTGGTAGCAGCATCGCGAGAGAAGCGCTTCTGACAGGGATAGTAAAGCCCTCGTTACGTAACTCCCTGTCGTTGCTTATTTGTGTTACGAGAAACTTTGCGCATGTTAATTAGTAGATATGGTTAGTAGTTATGGTTAACTGAACTTTACGCACACTCTGCCGCGACTCCACCGCTCACCTCCTGCCGCGCGCAACCGTTATAACGACGCAACGTCGACTACTTACTTGTGTATCTGCGGTTCTCCCTCCCACCTGATCTTCCCGTTTGCTCCGATGACGTGTTAGTGTCTCGCGGGAAAAAACCCCCGCAAATAGAGGAGAGCTTCTGCTCGAGAGCAGCAACGTGGTTTTAGGATGTTGGGCCAGGCACGGATGGATCGTTGGAAAAGCAGCGGTTTCCGAGCTATTTTTCCAACGAAGATCATCTTGGCGAGTCGCGCGGAGTTTACCGCTTCTATCCTATTGACGCCCGCGTCAACATTGTAAAGCGCTAAAAGCAAGCGCCGCGCCGGAAGCGCGGGCGACACCCCCGCGCGTCTTCGAGACGACGTATCGATTGCGAGAAATGAGCTCGACGGAGGGGTCGCTCGCGACCATCGGCTGCTGCGCATCCTTTCTCCGGCCGATCTTCACGGAGAGAAGAGCGCGTGTGTGGGTCAAGTTTATATTTTTCTAGGCACGACCCTCACACGGCGCAAAAAAGCGGAATGAAGACAAAATATTGGCGGCCGCGAATTACCAGGAGAAAATTGTGTGCAAATATTTGTGCTACGTAGCCGCTTGCGTACACGCGCAAACACCGGACCGCGCGTATTCCGCCGGCGCGTCGATCTAAAAATAACAGCGCAGCTGCGTCGCCGGTGCGCGCATACTCCTGCGCGCACCCTTATTATTCTGTGATAATTAACCCTTGCGCGCGCTTCCTCCGCGAGCCGGTGCTCCTCTTTGCGGAATTATTCCACGTGGAAATTGACATGAGAATTTCACACGGGAATTGTACAAAATTCAGCGCCGCGACCCCCGCGAGGAACGTCGCGGATATATTCAACGCGACATTTCTAACAGGTGTGTCCGAAGTACGCAACGCGCTCTTTCGCTCCTAGATTCGGCATTGCGCGTTTCTATTTGGACACAAAATGTGTCTGACGGGCTGCAAGATCAAAAATAGCATGGTTCAGGCATCAAAAAACATACGATTGAAAACATACGATATTAAAAATCAGGTGGAAAACACATGATATCGTTTTACACCGAGAGAAAAATATCCCAAAAATAATAGAGAATATCCACCACGGGTATAGTACTAATAACATATCCACTTAAATCTAAATCCTCTCATTCAAATAGTTGCTTATATATATATATATATATATATATATATATATATATATATATATATATATATATATATATATATATATATATATATA
>NW_022639481.1:653891-702890 GCF_010583005.1 Odontomachus brunneus
ATATATATATATATATATATATATATATATATATATATATATATATATATATATATATATATATATATATATACGAAAAAATTAAAGTTTCCATTTTCTTATTTGAAAAATATATTTTATTACTTTGAAAGTAAATATATTATTAATAATTGAGAAAAAAAGGTTATATCAAATTAATTTGGTCAGTAGCTATATCAACGCAACTAGTTGTTGCATTATCGCGTAATTTGTTCAATAAATACAATATTTTTTTTTTTTAAACGAGTGGCCGCCGATTTTATCGTTCTAACTGCTTGTTTTTCAATATGTCCACCAAATAAGTATTTTTTTACTCCTTAAATATCTTTTCTCTCACTGTGATAACATCTTCTTCATTATCCTCCAACAACAAAAATTTAATTTCACAACAAACGAATGGCTTTGAGAGGCTTTTTTCTCTCACTTTTGTTAACCTTCTTTTAAATTTCGAAGCTACCTGAGTGACAGTAACGAATTAGAGTACCTTATACTGCCAGAATGGCGGGTATAGAAACTCCGAGAGTTGCACTTGCAACACTAATCTAAAGAGCAGAAATGTTCGTTAAACGTTACAAGCAGAGCAGTTTCCTGCATTACAACGTGTTAATTTATCGTGTGTAACTCGCGAGCGCAGACGCGCAGCGTTCAGCTCGTATAAGCCTTTGTCTCAGTCACTCTTGACTTTATTTCGCAGCTGGTCAGACACTTGGGGTGCATTCCGATATTAACTTTCAGTACTTGAAGTGCCGTTCCAAAATACGCTGCAGTAAACTTTCGACGAGCTCGTGAGAGCATGTGACGTCATAGATTTTGTCGTCACATTCTGCTTTCGTTACTGCGGTTGGCGATATAAGGTATTCGCAGTAGCAGTGCTGCGATTGTCGTTCCGTTACAGGAAAGAAAAAGCAATAGAAGTAATTTCGGAACGCGCATCGCCAACATTGCTGCATGACGTCACGTTCTCACTGAAAGTAGCAGTGAAAATTAATATCGGAATGTACCCTTGGTGTCCTACAACGCATTCGGTGTTTTAAGACCGAGACGCGCACAACGGAAATATAATCGTACGCGAGCTGCAAATCGCGGTCTGACGCGTTTCGCAGGACGAGCTGGCGGCTATCCTGTTTCCAATTACGCCGACCGGCCGTAGATAAGTGGTGGTTACAGTTACGGTTACACGCTCACGCCTTACGTCACACCGCGCACCCTCTCGCGTTACTCCCAATGCGCGCGCTAATATCCCTCTCCGCCGGCTATAATTACCAAAGATATATTACGCTTAACTGCCTCCCGTTAACCGGCAGGCAGCATGTGGATACCGAATACGCGTCGGATAACCGTCGCCGGATAGCTTGTTAAACGCCAACTTACCGGCGCATCGCTCACACGCCCGCGCGTCTTGCGGACGCGACGCCATGACCCGGATACGGCTCGCATCGGAAGTCCTATGAGTCTCGTCAAGGAGATCTCCACTTGACAAGAGAGTGGTCGCGCGAAGAAGAGAGAATGCAAATTCGGCGGTTACTCGAGGTAGTTGCGCCAATACTAGGTAACGCGAATACCATTCGATATTTTACGAATCTCTCGGGTATCATTATTTATATTCGGGTAAATTATTTATATTTGTTGTTGACCCCTTAGTATACTTTTAGTTTCCCCTCACTTTAGCATATTTATTATTACTTACACTTGACAATGAACATTATCGACATGACCAGAGCGCTTTTGACTCGCACCTACCTATTCCCTTTAATTTTTTTATAAAAGACGCGGTAATATTAATTTTTGGTACTAGAGAACGTCAAATTTAGAAAAAACGTTCCCTTACAATTTGCATTGAGCAATAGCTCAAACAAAAATATCGTTGAATAGATCTAGAATATATATATATATATATATATATATATATATTTTATATCTGTGGTTTATAGTTTATAAAACAAAAGACATTATAGATCAATAATTCATATGTACATATGTAAATATATATTGACAGATCATTTTGCATTTTTGAGGGTGGAGGCGAATCTGCTCGATGAAACTTTCGTTTAAGCTATTGATCCAATGTAGGTTATAAGGGAACGTTTTCTCTAACTTTACTCTCTGATGGGCAAATCAAGAATTATACAGAAAATGAATATTATCACGTTTTTTCTTATAAAAAGGGAAATATAAATTTTCTTATTGAAGGCAATAAGATAGGTGTAAATCAAAATCTACTAATTCGGATCGATAGAATGTGTAGATTCCGATATAACCGAGTGTATGCGAGATTCAAAGAATCGATAGAGGGAGGAGGAGGTATTTTATGTTTTATTTAAGCTGTCTCTGGTCTAGCTCCGAGTCGAAATACCTTAAAAGTACTCGCGCAGCGACCACTTCTTCTCGCATCAGTCATAAAATCACTCGACGCCATCGTCACGAAAATTCCGGCTGTTTTACGCCGACAACTGCTACACTTTGCGTCGCAGTGACGTTTATGAGATCCTGTTGTCAGTTACAATTTCGTGTTACGCGGTACGGACGATTTACGCATCATACGTCATAATGGCGGGCGCGGCATTACGGCCACCGAATTAAACGCTACGGAATCACGTCGAATAAAATTGCAGCGGGCCGTTCGGCGGATGGTAATCTCGAGTCATTAAATTGTCCCCTCGTTACAGTAGCTGCCTTAAACGGACAACACGGATCGATAATGCGTGCGGCAATTAGCCTTTAATTTTTCAGGTCCTTCGATATTCCAGTGGCGCACATAATATCTCAATGATTATGTTTAAACTATCCTTTATCGAGCTTATTCGAACATCGATCATTCCCGTGATTTAGGGCCGATTTACTCTTGCGCCGTGCTGCGAACCCTAATTGTGGTTAACTAAGTTTTAGTTCACTACCTTGTAACCATAACGTCGGTCTATAAACTCGGGACTAATTATAACTTAACCATGGACGAGTTACAACAACATCGGTTAGTGTTGAACGCGGCTGACCCAAACTTTATTTCGTTATATATATCACCGCTGGAGTGTCATGATCTCGGTAAGGATAATCAATGTTTGTTGTGCCATTCTTATAGCTAATTAAGTTATACCTATAGGAACCTAGTATTTTATAGGGTAAAAACTTAGCTAAAAAAGATATCCAGATCTATAATATTAATTCCGGATATCGAGGGATATGTCTCAAGTATCACTAGAGTGTCGAATAATAGAAATAATGAGTCGTTACCACTAATCTAGATCAGTGATATTGGTCATTAATTAATTAAATATTTTTTACCAATATTGATCATCAAAATTAAACATTCTCGTTATATATAAAATCACTAATTAAAATAATTAATTTCATCAGTCGATTAAATCATCCGTGATTCAATGTATGATGATTAATTAACTTTAATTACTCATTTGCTGTTTATTGTAGCAAATTTTCAACAAAAGTTTTAATCGATTAATTCCCAACTGATCCAAGTATATATATATATTGTGTGTGTGTGTGTATATACATCTCGATTTTATATATTATTTACTCATTTATATATATTTCTTAATTTATATATTACTAGATTTCCTCTGCACAGACAAGATTTTTCCGCAATGTTAGGTGTAATTGTCAAAGTAAGCAAAAATCTGTCAAAATTTGGAATAGTTGGTTGATATTGCAGGAAAGAGGTAACGATGAGATTACGCGTCTCTTTTGTCAGTGGAATCGCGCACAATGACTAATTTACCAAAGTCGACTAGGGAAGAAACGATAATCGGCTTAACATATTGGTGATCTCCGGTAAAGTCGAAGAGAAACTACTCAATAGCATTTCATCCGTATAACCACTGCAGCGTAATGACAGTCGACAGTTCTCTGCGAACGTATCGTCGAGAATTCCTGCTAGATACCACCGGTAATCAACGGCTAATTTAATTTGCCGAATACCAGCGGAGTCCCGGCAGTCGCAATCAAGAATTGTCGCGAATCGAGCACGATCGAACTATCGTTCGCCTTTGAACACTTGACGGAAGTTGCGAGCGGGATCGGCTATCGGTCGCCCTGTCAATCCAAGGAGGGAAAACATACGACGGCCAGGTTAGGCGTTCTAACGAGGAAACTCCTGTGACGAAGCGGACCTCGACCCCGAGGTACAGTCGATAGATCAGCGCTTCATCTTCGAAGTGGCTCTCACGGAGTGCATTTACCAAATTGTGCTTGATCGATGGCACGCTGTCAGTCGTAACTCTGTCAGGTCGAGGTTTCCGACGCGTCAGTGTTTAGACAATTGGCCCTCCTTCCCCTTATTCTCCACGACGTACCTTCCAGCCGAGTATGATGGGTCCCGCGAAAAGCGTTATCTCACTTTACAGAGACGCATTCGACACCGTCGCGGATCTCCGATTTCGCGCAAACCGGCTTACCGTCACATTCTTCAGATATTGCGTACAAATATTGACAATTTCAACGCATTGTTAGGTAGCGCTTGCGCACACGCCCGTGTGTGTGTGTGTGTTTATACGCGCATGCAGACGTCAGTTTTGAGTTCTTTTTCCGGAAAAGTTACCCGTAATTGATTAACAGCACGCTCTCGAAAAATTGATGGGAAGATATTCATTCAGTTTTCAATATGGTATACAGCAAAACTCGTTTACATCAGATACGGATGGGAACAAAAAATCTCGCTATAGAGAAACTAAATTATAAATTCCTGACAGTGTTCTGTGCGCCAATATCTATGCATGTATATACCACACATATACAGATAACCTGACAAAATAAAATCTCGGCGCAACAAATTTAATTTGTAGTTCCAAATGGAGTCCGTCCCGACGAGATTTTCGGCAGCGTGTACACGTGCCCCGCTGACACTTTATTGCTTGATGAAATATCAACAGTCGCAGCTATCCACCTATCGATTCCCCTTTCCCGAATAGTAAGCTTCATAACCGAGACAAATCGAGCACGAGGAGCGTATTTTTCCGCGAGAACGGCACGTTTCCGCGCGACGGCAAGCGAAAAGCAAATATGCACTCGCGCGTGCACTCGCGATCGCACACTTCGATCGCGCGCGAAGACAGCGTCTGTAAACTCAGTCCCGCAGCATGCATGCGTGACGAATAGTCCGTGCAGACTGCTCCTGTCAGAAGTGACAGAACACAAAGTTATGACCGCCGTCGCGTCTCCCCGAATTCCATACAGCACTTCTGTGTCATACTTTTCGCGCCGCATTCTCTCTTTCTCTCTCTCTCTTTCTGTCTCTCTCCCTTCCTCACTTGTTTCTCTTATATTCCGTCTCATACGTTCTCCGCGCTTCCTTGTCATCGTTCCCGTACAATTCCACTTGCAGCTGCAGCTGCAGTGCGAAATTGCTTTGATGTCTCGCGTTTTCTTCCGTTCTTCTACCCCCGTAGTTATCATCAATGTTCTCCTCGTAACGCGCCTCGCGAACATCGCTGGACACCGTATCTCGATGAAATTTAATGGAAATCCATTGCATACTAACAATGGTAATGCGATTTCACGGTAATCAGCTGGTCTATACGCGTACAGAAGCGAAACGCATATCAATGCCTTGAACGATACTCGCATACTCCGATGCTTCATTCCGGATTCAAGTAAGAAGGACCAACATTATCGAGGTTCCGGCATCAGAGCGGCGACTATAAACTATAATCTATGCCGGTCTATATATCCCGGCGACCCCGCGATATCCACTATTTTCCGTCTAGCGATAGGAAAAATCGATCGCCGGTACGTGCTTCCCGCAGGAAACTTCAGATTTAAAAGTGTACCTGGCGGGTCTTCCACGGCGCATATCGCCAAAATCCACCCATAAAGATACCCATAAAGATCTAAAGGCCCGCGCCGATAAGGTGGTCCACGTACGGCGCTGATTTATTGGCCAATACCGAATTCAGGCGAAATGTATCCTCGCGCGTCGGCTGTACATTCCGCGACCGGGCACACGAGGGTTCGCGAGAGGGCGACTCGATTCGTGCTAGCATCAACCCTCCGCGAGGGTGGTGTTTGTTCCCCCGGCATCAGAGACCTTCTTGGTCGTGCTTTACCGCCGTCGTGCCGACGTTTCACGGAGCGTCGCTTCCAGAGACTTCGCAGACACTCGAGACGTTGCTCTCGTACGTCAGCATTGTAGTCAAAATTGTAGTCGGAATGCTAGCTTGCCAGTTGCGGGTCCGAGTTGCCCTTTATGTTGTATCTCACACGACGTCCATTAGCCGGCACGCTCGTTCCCTCAATTTAACTTCCTAATGATTTCGAGGATTATGGGCGCGAACACATTGTACCGTGTTACGGCTGTATCAGAGAAACAGCCTGGTCGGTGATACCTTTCTCACCGGCCCGACTGCCAACTGACTGCTGACCGCGAAACTTTGCGCAAAATTGTACATGCAGCGCCTGTTGATTAACGCGACACTTCTGGGATTTCATTCTAGTGCTGTCAATTCCAACTAACCGGATATCTCACGTATTCTAACGAGATACTCAAATACAGTTATTTATTCTCATTATTTCCTCTGACTCATTCTTCAAGTCATTCTATGTATAAGAATATTAAAATAAGATCAACAAATATAGATATTTTATAAAATATTTTATTTTAATATATGTCAAAATAAAATATGGAATATCTGACGGAGTGTTTCGTTGATCTTATTTTAATACTTTTATACGTAGATTGACAAGCAAAATACACAGGATATTTCAGTAAAGGTAGGCTATCTTTTAAGAACATATTGATTAAATGAAAGTAATCCCGTAAGTTCAAGTAAATTTGCGCCTATAGCGCACCATTGCTGACATACTCACCTCTGAAATCAGAATTTAAAAAGTATTTCCCAAAAATAGATTTTATACTACTTATCAAATTTTGATAATCTTTTTATTATTTTTATACTAAGCGAAGGACCGTTAAGATGGTTTGATACAATTTTTGATATTACGTCAGGTAGCCGAGGGATAAACTACTCCCTCCCCAATTTCTTTTTAAGAAATTTTTAATTTCTAAACACTTTCTTAGATTTTTCAAATCTAAAAAGTTATTCTTATTTAATTTCGAGAAAAGCGCATTTGAACGGTAAAATTTTATTCAAATAATAAGATAATAATTTCGCGTGAAACAAAATTGAATCAAGTTAAATTTAATTAAAAAGAGATATAAATTTGTCGTTAATCATAATAAATAGATTACTATTTTCAATCACCTTTACTGAAACACTGTATTTGTAGGAAACATAATATGTCAGATAATAAATCTTTTTAGTTCCGTATATCCGGATAGTATCCACGAGAGTTTAAGTAGCTGAGTAACAGCGTAAGACGTAGCGAGGATTAGGAACTATAAGTTTCAGAGTTAGAAGAACTCACGGTGCTCCGAAGCATTTCATAACTCTTTATCCATGAGATTTGAATTCCTAGGAAAACATTTGTCTGAGAACATTTCCCGCGCGAGGACGCCATTTCGTGTGACGAGCGCCGCGTGAAATTTTCCAATCGACGCGGCCGCTATAAACTCGTAGAACCCCGAAAATCATCTTGAGATTTAAGCAAGTTCCTGGCAGTCGGAAATCACTTTCAACGTTCTCCGAATTTCCACGAACTTCCTAAGCGGTTGTCGAGTTCACGAACTACTTACGATCGGCCGACTCTTAAACCTCCGCTTAAACTTCGAGAACGGCCAATCCTTGGGGGACTTTCTTGTCTCATGATAACGAAAAATTCTACAGGGACATTTAGAAGCGCGTAAAATCACCTTGCTAACAATTAACGATACCAAACTACAAATTCTGAGGACACATTAAAACAAGTTTGGAATATTCTAATGAAGATCAGAGAGTAAGCGACACAGTGTCGACCAAACTGGTGGATTCTTGGCGTCCATTCGCTCAAGTATTCGATTGTAATCAAAAGCGCAGAAATGATCGATACAATTGTGCACGAGTGCGCAAGAATTGACTCGAACATCTCAATCAAACGATCCATTACCATTGTAATTCCTCATCGTTGTATCCCAGAAACTAATATGGTGATACGAGGCACGCCTGGTCCAATATTTGCCCAGCACTTAGCTAGCCTCTCTTCACCCTCTCCGTGAGAGATGTGTTTCGCGAGTTTCGCCATTCTCCCGGTCACAATCCTTCAGTCTCGGTTTGTTTTATGGACTGCGAGCTATTCTTCGGCGAACACTTGTTGCTAAGACTCCAAGAGAGGAAGCAGAGAGGAAGACTCCCCCTGCGCCGTCGTTCATTCGCCGCTAAGCCACCATAAAATCATAACTTCATAAAAAATGCGGGCTAGTGAGCGGACGGTCGCTCCTATTTTCCGAATCGTAGGAAAACGCCGATCGAAGCCGATTGCGCGCGATCGTGAGTAGAAATTGCCGAGAAAACTCGGTCGACCCGTTGGGGACTCGTGCACATAGCATATGTGTATGTATGAGAGAGAGAGAGAGAAAGAGAGAGAGAGAGAGAGAGAGAGAGAGAGAGAGAGAGAGAGAGAGAGAGAAATCGCGAGGGTGGGATGAAACAATAACTTTTTCTTTTTTTCGTTCGAACAAATAAACGTCGCACAACGGCGCTTCGGGGAGCAGTTTGTCTCGATGCCCTTTGGAATTTATCTGACTGGCTTCCAGCTGCTCTTCAGGAAAATCCTCCTCCGTTTAGTTGTTTCCTCGCTACGATCGCCTTTCTTGATTCACACTGTCATCCTGCCGTTTCGCTTGTAAGGAAAGACGATTTAAAAAACGCGACATTTACGGTCATTATCAATGTGGCTGCACGTTTGCTTGTATTTCCTCTCGTTAAGAAGTGGAATAATTGCGTTGTAAAAACGCTGTATTGCACGAAGACTGCGTCACGATTAAAGTAGACGATGCAAATTAGACGATGCAAACGAGAAAAGAATCCTTAGTAACTCGCCTTTTTCTCATTCAAGATGGACAAAAGATTCTCTCGGCGAAATATTAGAAATTTGATGCTCAACCATACAAATTGCGTATAAATCTAACGACCGTCTAAGGAGACGCACGATTGGAGGATTTAAAAGCCACGTTTGAACGGGCAGCTCGTCACTTCTCCTCGTCTCTGCTAAAAAACAGAACTCGAGACTTTGGCAAACGCCAAGAGAAAATCTTGATCAGCTCGTTGCATTCAGGATAGACAAAGAATTACTTTCAACGAAGTACATCGAAAATTTGATCCTCAATTATCCCAGTTAATAAATCTGAAAAGAAGCATTTGAAGAAGCGCGTAATGACTCGAACACCATGCTTGAATTGGAAGCTCGTCACTTTAATAAATTACGAAAAAGGAATCTTTATAATTTCATCATTTTCCCATTCAAGATAGACAAAGAATTACTTTCGACAAAGTACATCGGAAATTTGATCCTTAATTACGCCAGTTACTCATAAATCTACGACTATATAAGGAAGCGCACAAGGAGAACTCGAGCGCCACGCTTGAATCAGGAGCTGGTCATTCTTCTTCGTCTGTACCAAAAAACGGAACTCGAGACTTTTACAAATTACAAGGAGAGAATCTTTATCACCACGTTCTTTTCAAGATGGACCTGTTCAAGATATACTATAAGGACTTTCCTCGACGAGATATATCGAAAATTTGACCCTCAATTATTCCAAGGAAGTGCACCGTCGGAAAAGTCGAGCGCCGCATTGGGAGTGGCAGCTCGTCACTTTTACTCACGTCTCAAGAAGAAGAAGGCTTTTTGGGGTGCCGGAAAGGCGGCTAATCCTTAGCTTCACGCTAGGCACTATCGGAAAGGTTTTGCCATTGGCGCATCGGAGCTGGTCAGGTCGCCCGGACTAGCACCGAGGTTGCGGTGGATTTACTTTCGGGGCGATTGCTTGGCAGACTATACGTCGCGCGGCTGGTTACTGCTTTACATACTTTACTAAGCCGCTGCGCCGGTAAATCCTAGTCCGTTGCGGATACAGCTTTAAATATGAATGGCCCTTAAGTGGAAATAAAAGGCACCGGCGCGGCGAGTAAGATAGCGGCGGGGGTGTGCCGGATAGCGCGAGCAGGGCCGCAAACGGTCGGCCGAACGATCGTCCAGCCGTCACACACCGGGGTAGAAACCCCGACTTTCCCCTCTGATGTTTGCCAAGAATCCTACCTCTCCCAGAAATCCACCACTCGTTACTTCGCGCCGCCGAACCCGCATGTGAATTATAAAAAACGCGGGAAGAAATGATCCGAAGAAATGATCTGGATTACTCGCCGAATGCGCGGAAGCGCACACAGGTGTGAGCCTCCTGGCGGAGATGAAACAGTAAAAAAGAGTGTCAAATGTCCAATAACACTCTTCCTCTTTTGTTCTGAAGAGTTCCGAAACTCCTCTTTGTGCAACAAAGAGTTTGAGTAAAGCGTTATTAGACATCATTTTCATCAGAGTCGATAATTAATCGCGATAACGTCGGGTCACCGCAACCGGCTACCACGACGTGATCTCAGCGTCTTTCGGCGCATTAATCGTACCCGTGAGAACAATGGCTGCCGCATAGGAGCGATATTATTCCGTCTCTGGCACTGTCGATCATTATTATCGCTGTAGCGGCCCTGCCGCGCGCTTGGCAGACGCGCGTTGAACAGTGAAATAAAATCCAGTCGCCGGCGCCGCGGCGGCTACATTATTCAGTCGCACTTTTGTTAAGTCTGGTATTTGCATATGAAAGAGGGCGCGTCCCTATATGTACACTCCGTTCACGATCCTTTTTTCACGCCACCTTCGCCCTCTTCGTCGCCATCTCCTCGTCGCGCGGACGCGTCGCTCAAGACTTCAAGCCTTTCCGCAGCGTCCATTACGATAGATGAGATTTTCGAAACGAGACGAAACCGGGTACGTCCCCATACTCGAGTGTGTGTGTGTGTGTGTGTGTGTGTGTGTGTGTGTGTGTGTGTGCGCGCGTGTGTGTGTGCGTACGCGTTATATCCCTATGCAGCTTACGTTCTATCGTCTCATGTCGCTTTCCAACGAAAATAAGAGGAAATAGATGAACGAGAGCAACCGACTAATGCGCTTCCGGATAGAATCGCGGAGTCCTCTCGTCTTTTGAGCGCTCAAATTTCCACTTTTTCTCCCCTCGCCCCGAGATCCCGTTCATTATTGCCCGAGAGCGATGACATTTACTATAATGCGAACAGGGTCGCGCGAGAGAGAGGGCGGGGGTGCGCGAGCGAGCGTTTTTTGGTTGCAATATGCACAATCGAGCACTGCCAAATTAATCATGCGAAGAGGCTTGAAAGCAGCTGCCGATCGCCCGTGCGATTTTACGAAGTTCGCCCGCGGCAGTTCATCAATATTACGCGGCCAAAATCATTAATCATCGGCGCGCAGAGAAGCTCAAAATTACTTTAGCCGATCGCGCCGCTCTCACGCTTATTATTTATCGAAGGAGCGCGGTCAGGACGCGTGATGGAAATTCTTTGATTAATATTTCGCGCGTCGGCGTGGAAATCTGGCCATGAGCGAGGGCGAACGCAAGTTCCTGTGGATCCCACCTTGGAAAATATAACACGCTGCTCTCGTCTAATCGAAGCTCTCGCTATAAGAACGGCCTTACTGCGTAAGGCACGAGTTGCTTGGGTCTCGACATGATACTACACTTTGCGCCAAGAAATTAGCGATATGAAATAGTGGCAGCTGAGTTGCTAATTCTGATAAAGGAGTATATACGTGCCACGCCAAAATAGCTTCAACATTTTTTTTCCACTAGTACCAATTGAAAATTTCGATCACGCACAATACATCTATATATTCGTGCATCATGACTGTTGACTATTCTGAAAAAGTAGCAATGTTGTCAACGAATGCCAGCTATGAAATTGACAGCTCTCCATTCTATATGAAACAAGTTATTTTCCAAAAGTGAGAGAAGTGTCACATGAAAACGTTTTCGTGAAACTTAAAGGCGATCAGAAATATTTCCTAAAATAAACTTCGATTAAAGAAAACTGTATCCTGAATTGGAATGCTAATATACAAGCATATATACATGTCGACATGTTTCTTGCTTTCGGAAAATAACTAGTCTTACATAATATGGAAAGCTATTAAATATCACAGTTGTTTCTAGACAATGTTAGCACTTTTTCGGAATAGTCGACAGTTATGAAGTACGAATATGTAAATCCATTGGGTGGTCGAGATTTTTTATTGATGTTAGTGGAAAAAAAATATTTAAACTATTTCGGTGCAGTATATATTTTTTTTCCTTCTTCGTTAAAGCAGGTGATTTCACCGTAATAGAATGAAATCAATAATGCGCGCTTTCCGAAATGTTCGTGTTTCAGAAACAATGAAACACGTAAAATATTTTATATCGCGAGACGAATTTACGAGTTAATAAAATAAATATTATCAGAGATAGAGTAGACGTGTGAAAATATACGTGTTTTTACATCCGGTCGTGTTTAAAAAGTAAATCCACGAGGTTTTGAAATTCCATTATCGAGACACGCACGGTACAGGAGCAAATGCTATATTCGAATATAATAAGAGGTTAAATATTCCGTTGAAAAACAATAAAATATTCGTGAACGTGCTAATCGAAATAATTCATGTTTCTCGATGCACGCGCTATACAAGCAAGAAATTATTAAGCGGAAATTAATCATATAAATTTGCCATGGAGACATATCCGCGTCAGAATATTGCGTGTCAAACGTCTCGGGGACTGTGCGAAACATTATATTAAAATTCCGTGTTTCATATTAAAATCCCGTACGTGGAAGATAAAAGGCGGACGCGGCGCAACACAGCGTCGACGTTAATATTTCGCGGCAACTTCGCTGACGCAAAGTTTTCTTGTTAATAAAACGAGGATTAAAATGTCGGCACGGCATAAATATTTTTATGAGGAGCTCAATATAATCTCGGTCGATAAGACGAACGTAATATCGCGTGATTTTCTAAATGGAATTCTATAACAATTATTACACGATGTATTTTGTGTGTTATTTCCGTCTTATTTCCTCCTCTTTTTTCGCCACTTCGACACAAGTTGTTGCAGCGAGTTTCTTCAATTTACCATTTTTTTGCTTCACCACTTTTGTGTGTGTGTGTGTGTGTGTGTGTGTGTGTGTGTGTGTGTACACAACTTGCATTTATTCTTATTACTGTGACATGCAAAACTCCAAGGGAAGAGAAAAGGTAGCGACAGCGCTTTTTACATGAGAATTATAAAGAATATTGCAAAGAATATAAATAATCATGAAGCTCTAATAATAATGATAATAATCATGAAGCTCTTAAAAAAACGCAATTGTGTGCTTGTCGCAGATATATTAGTGCACGCATGAATAAACATTAAGATAATCATTATCTCTCAATATCTTTCATTATTTCACATAGAGAAGTGTTAGAGGAAAATCATCGAGAAGCGAAGTCCGCTTCGCGGACTTGTAATCACATCTTGCAATTACATTTCAGAAAGGATACTCCAAAGTTCGCCGTACAATGAATCGTTCAGCTGAATTAATGTAAATCCCCGGGTAAGGTGCCCTTCGAATACCTGTTGCCTCGTTGCGCAGTAAATCCCGTAAATGCGTTTATTTTAAAACGTCGATAAACTCAACAACGGAGATGCCGTAAAAAGGCTCTCTTACGACGACAGCCGCGCGCTATCGGGGATTCGGAACTCGGTTATGGAGCTGTAATCTTTGCAAATGACGCCCTCCTAGGTGGGTGATATTGCGAGCAGCATGCATTATCCCCGCGCAAACGGCGCCCTTCTCGTGCCGGAACTTTGCACTTAATATAAGAATTTTTAAAGACTTATAAATGACGCTCTTAAATTTTCACATCAATCCTAATCTTCGTCTCTTCCGCGACCACGCCCGTGGAGTAAAAGAAACAATAAAAAATACAGCCAGTAAAGTTTACCCTGTTAATGCTTGTTTAATTAATGGGCTATATTGCGTATGTGCTTTAACGTGAACTTTTATGAGACCCTTGATCTCTAATATAAGAAGAAATATATACAAGAGCTCCAAGATCTTTTCAAAGATTTTCTAAGATATACAGGGGATATCACAAATAATAATAATTTCGCAAATAATAAAAATATTATGAATAAAATATCACATAATACATTTATGAGAATCAATAAGCTGTCACACATTTGACGTTTCTTTCAAAGATTTACAACTAATTTCATATCTTATACAAATTCTCACTTATGTGCATGCACCTGTACCATTATGTGTTGTACCGTACCTGAGCGCGCGTACTTTAGCCAATATAATTGGTCAACTTTAATCATTTATAATTTGAAAAATATTATAGCCTCGATATTTTTGCATTAGGATTTTTTTCTTCAAATTATCTCAGGAATCCGTCTTTAAGAGATAATGCGGTAGTGGCGGGACACTCTGTATGTATAATTTGAAAAGTATTATAACCTCGCCATTTTCGCATTAGAATTTTTTTATTCAAATTACCTCAGGAATCCGTCCTTAAAAGATAATGTAGTAGTGGCGGCACACTCTGTATGTGTATGTATATATATATATAGAAGCGCATCGAAATGGTTTCACTATCGAGAGAAAGAATTAAGACGCAATTAAGACGCGATTGAGAACTCTTATTAATAAAAGTTTTGGAATATTTCAGGAGATGCTAGAGAATATAACGCGCAATAAAAGTTGTTATTAATACGCGAGCATGCAATTTATGAAAAATTTAACGGGATTTATCGAATAGCAGGCGAACTTCCGATGGGAGCAATTTTAAGGAGATATGCTATTGTTCGCAGAAATGGCTTTAAAAATTTTACGACCGCGTGAGGAGACATATAGGAGGAGGCGCGAAGAAACGTTGAATGCAGGGTAAGATACAGACGCGTCTATTTGCTCGCATATTTGCTCCTCTATCCGGAATTTATAGCCAGTTGCATCTACACTCGCGTCTATTGTCGGCCTAATTGAGGAGGCCACGTCTAGGCTAATTGTTCCTATGGTCTTCGTCGCGTCGTCAGTATGCAGCGAGGTATCCAGGGAACAAGACGATTACCATTATCGAATGTATCGACCTGCGAACAGCGCACCTCCGGAAACGCTGTGTTCCAATTTCGCTCAAACTTGGCACATTGGCTTCTTTCAGATCTCGATTGAAATCTCTTTGTGGCGTTAAACACTTACTTCATTAAACAATGCACTTGATAGAATATAATATTAAGCGCCAGTGCAAAGAATTCCGCTTATCCTGCATTTGGATGAGAAATATGGCGAAATGGATGATTGTAATTATGAAAAGCGGAAGCCACGAAATTGATAGTTCCTTTGGATTTATATTTTTTGTTGATATTGCTAAACCCTTAAGATTCAAAAGTCCCAACATACGCGCTTTCGCGAGTTATGATGCTGCACTAAATAATTTCTAAACACAGACATAACACAAATAATTGCAATTAGGTCGTGCATTGACGTTCATTTTTCCACGCGCTAGCAGTCTCTATTTCTGCTTAGTTGCTCGTTTGCCTCGTCATAAGTAGGTCAATGGTTCTACAACGAGGTATTCAACGAGTGTCACTTCAGTGTCACCGGGTTATCCACTTGCTTTGATGAGCCTGAGGTGCATTCGCATTTAATACATTGTCCGCGACAGCAGACCACCCAGATTAACAACCAGATACGCATTACCTTATTGCCTACATCGAAAATCCCGTGAGATTATAGATACAAGCACACGTTCGATTATGTAATTATAAGTTTGACATGTCCACATACCGAGAAGGCTATCAAATATATACGTGTGAAATTATTCAATCAACGAAATTAATATACAAACAAGTCATTACTGCTCTCGGGCTATTAGATCCAGAATAAATATTTTGAATTAAAAAAGAAATATATATATGTACGTGTGTGTGTATACACCTTTTTAACATTCTGAATAAATAATCGAATAAAAAGTTATAGTTATAACGAAATCACGTGGGAGAATTATATTGACTGCTCAGAGAAACGAAGAAACCGAATGCTCGCGTCGAAAAAGAAAGCTACAGAAGGATTAAATTGACGCTAATAATTCACACTTGCCGATATCCGTCGCGCCTTTGCCTTTAACTTACAGCACAAAGCAATTCCGGCTTGCGAGCTTCCTGAAACTTTGTTCGGCGATCCCCTACCACCCTTTCTCACTCCCGTTCTCGTTCTTTACGGTCTCGCGCACGTATATATATACGCGCGCATATGCGGCCCAAACAATCGGAGCGCATTATTTATCGGACGCCTCAGCGCCGCGAGCTTTTACGAGTATCAGCACTTCGATTAACAAGAACAATCGTTTATTGTACATCGTGAGTAATTGTTTCCCGACGCCGCCGTCCTGTGTTTCCACGCATTACTCTCCGTACCGTCTCCCAAAGTAGCGTTTTTCCTCTTCCGCGCGGAAACCAACCCCGTCGACCTTCCTCGACGTAATGGTAGCCAGCAGCCTTGCGCAACTCAGCCCTGCACCGTCGATTATCGAAGTCGATTTTATCGGTACGACTGCGCCGCGCTCACTCGGAAAACACAACAATTTCCCGAGCTCACTTATAATATTCCTTCGTCGAGCCGCACGTATACACCACCACGCTCCCTCGCTCGCGAAAACAGAACAAACCCTCGCAGGATACGCGGAACGGAAAGGTTCAAGAATTCATGCGCTCTCCTCCAATTTGAGTACTTTATCATTCAAGGGCTGATAAATTTTAACGGATGATTTTAACGGGCGGATAAGGCAGGGAACTTCCCAGTCACGATTCCCGCGATGAAAAAGATGGTAACGTTGCGTAGAAAACCATCATGGCTACGACATAACGGCGCGAGAAATAATAGTGTCAATTCTGAGTACACAGACCAGCATAATAGTCTTAATATATAGTACGATTAGGTTACTGACATTTTCCAATCATACACATTGTCGTTGGACATTAGAGCAAAGCTATCACAGCGACAGATTACGGCTTTGACACATCTGTTCTACTTTGAGCAACCAACAAGTAATAAATCAATAATGTGTACTATTAAAACTCTAATAACCTATTTACATTACATGCTAAAGGTATTATGCCGATTTATGTACAGTGAGTTACAAAATGATTTAAACGTGATGGAATTGCAAGCTAAACGAACTATCAAAATGGAAATTTGTTATTGTCTACAAACTTGCGCAGCAATAGTGATAATAATATAATTAAAGAAACTAAATAATAATACTGATAATAACTGATAATAATAATAATGTAATAGCTGGGCAAGCACATTGGTGATAACTCTCAACTTTTGACAGTTTGGAAAGTTCCCAACTTCATTATATTTGAACCGTTATGTGACCCAAGCTATTTCCAAACATTTGAAAACCCATATACGGAGAAAAAATTTGAAAGTTTGGTTTCAATAAAGGAATATTTGAGTCAACATTTTGATTAAGGAACACAGAATTTCTGTGGTTCCTATGATTTGGTTCTCAGAATAGCCGTGATTTTGGCTGCAGAAATATCCTGGATATAATGACAACAGCAGCGGAGTGAGAGGGGCACGCGTTGATTCGGTGAAAAATTCGCGGTAGACAATACCCGAGTAACTTGCAAGAGACGAACGCGGCTCGAGGGCAGCTGATTTAAAAGCACTAAACACTGATTTCGACTTAAGGCTGAGATACAACCCCGGCCCTTCTCGCGGTCGAAAGCACGTCCGGTGATTTAGAGAGGTCCGAGGGCGGAAATCCGACGTTTTTCACGGCGGGAAACTTTCGTAATGGCGGCAATAGCGGGATTCTTCGTTTGTCAGGCCGGCGTCGTGTCCGCCCACGCGTATATCTCTTCGTTACGGCGCGACTATTATTGTAAGGTACAGCGTCGTCGCCAGCGTGGTCGCGCGAATGAATCCTGCTCACAGGACATGTCGCCCGTGTCCACCGCCGTGCCCGCAAAGAAATTGGATTTGTTTCGCCCCGAAATTGCAGCCGCGCTAAGAGAGATTAGTTATTTCGCAGCCCACGAACCTGCAGCGTATTAGATAATACGCTGTCGGGATTTAAAGGATCGCCGCGCCGACAATTGAAATGTTTCCTCTCTTCTTCTTCTTCTCTTATTTTCGACATTAAAAGGAATCGCGGAAAACTCGGCGGGGGAATGCGACTACGTTAATAAATCCGATTTCATGATCCTAACCGTATTAAGATCCAGGATAGTCGAAGGTAAGTCCCTTAGCGCAGGTCTAAGTATTCAAGGAATCTATGAATCTTTAAGTATATTCTCACGCTTAAAGGATCGTGTAATTAAAAAGTTCGAAAATGCAAAGACCGTAATAAATCCAATCGTTCCAAGAATCTCTTTTACCGCGGATATAAGTACTCGGACGATTGAATATTCATGAACTTAATAGTCCGACGATCGGCAAATCGGAATTTGACACTTCGGCAATCTCCAAACTCGAAAGTCTCGCGATAGCTACTTCAACAGATTCATTTTAATGATGGACGTTGTAACTCTCTGACTGCTACAGTCCTGTTGTGTGTTTAGCGAATATTAGCGTCGCGTGCATTGAAAATATTCGACCGAAAGAAACGAGTAGGCAAAATAAGCGGGGATAATTGCACGATGAGGTAGTATACGTGAAAAATTGGCCGAGAATAAACTTATTAAACGTCCCGAAGAGTCTTTCTGGGCCGGCCTGTAGATGAACTGCAGGATCTGGGGTCGTCCGCAGGTGCAAGCCGGGAGATTTGTCACGTCGTAAATCCGATCACCGTAGAACTAACGATTTTACCGATACCCAAAGAGCGTTTCCGCGTTCGCGGTCGGGCGTAACTGACTCTGTATCGAGATTTAGGTTTATACTGTGTTAGGCCGATGTCTATCGACCGAATGATCCATTCCACTCTCATCCCATAAGGTAACCTTTCCTGTTTCAACTAAGTCTGTTGCAACTGTGTGTGTGTGTGTGTGTGTATGTGCGCGCGCACAAGAGTGGCTGTTACATGGGCGAGATTGGGGTATTCGGTTCCTCAGGTAATTTCACTCGAATATCCCGCGACTTTCGTGAGTTTCCAGGCGTGGGAATTCCCGCAATTTTTGGACTCCCACGCGCCTCCCGCACCATCCCTCCCCTCCGCGACGAGTGGGAATTTTTGTTTCCTCTTAATAGACTTTTTCCCAAAACTTCCGTCGCTATCTTAATACGGTGGACGCGCGATAGCTGAGAAGCGCACGACGCTGGGAAGAATAGAAGGAGTTTGTGGAGGAGAGATGAAGGTAGAAGGGGTGTCATTAAGCCAACTCCTTAAGAGACTCCCCATTTACCTTTTTATCCACGGGTTAAGTTAATTTTTTAATGTGCCCAGTGAAACTTGCTTTGGTATCCTTCTAGCGTTCCTCTCGTTTATCGCGCTTGTCCTCGGTCATTTTTCTTTTTACTTCGCGTCGTTTTCTCGCCGCCACCGGCGAGGTCCTTTGAGCGACGGCGGACTCGATAATCGCTATGAGGATTTCCCAAGGACACCCTCTACGTTCCCTGCCTGCGACGTCGCTGGATCAGCTTTTAATTAATATTGGACGCGCGCAATCCTCAGGAAATCCAGCAACCCTTCAAGTTATAAACCGGCCGCCCCCTATCTATCTTTAAATCCTCGGATGCTTATATCACGTGAAACACGAATTCTTCGAAAACTGTTGCCACGATCGCGCAAGAGATTGAAAATTCTCGGAGATTAAATGTTATACAAGCGGAAATTAACGGAATGAGAGATAAAGCCGCGGATTTTGTTCGTTCGCGATGCTATTAATTGTCGCATGTTATTAATTGTCAGAACGAGTACATGGTATACTCGTCCAATCCCAGGTCGTCTTAAATTCACTTCAAAATTATTACCTTTAGATATTTCCAATGTTCTACAACATTTCTGGGCGTTAAAAAGATACGGTTAGAATTGAATGTTGCAAAGCGTTAATTTTGAGAAGGCTGGCGAGCGCTGGCGGTAAGGCAGGATACAATGTGGCGACAACGATAGGAAGGAAAAGTTTCATGCGGGCGGAAAATAGTTTTATGGAAATTAAAAGTTATTTCACGACTGAGTTATACATCGGGGAAAAAGTATAATCCAACGTTTCCGAGGGTTCTTTATAAATATTGCGCAAACTGCGCGACGGCGGAACTCGTAAAACAAGCTTTCCCAACTTACAACCCGGCAGTGAATATCTTCGGGACACGAGTAACTTAAAATGACATCTATTCACTCGAGATATATGCTACATTGTATTTCCGCAATTCTCTATTTAATATTAAAAGCCGTGTAAACAAAAAAATCAGTGAGCTTTCGCAGAGAAGAATATCAAACTCCCGCACGACGAGGCGAAAATTATTCCGAAGCTTTCTCCAGAGATGCAAATTAAAATTGTAGACATATTATATGACATAAATAAAGTTGCATGTCGATATTTTGCTTTTCCAATGTTCAATCGTAAAAAGAAAATTATGTTGACACGAACTATTTGCAGCGCGAATGTCTATGTGTCAGAAACGGTAAACTCAACAGTGAGTTTTATAAATATCGAGAGTACATTATAGATTGTTTCTTCAATTCGACTGAACAACATTAATTTCGCCGCTGTTGCAATAAATGAGACGGAGAAAGAAATCCGAGCGATTCTATCGCAAATAAGAAAAGCTGCTGTTTGCCGTGCTTTAATCAATCACGACGCTTGATTCCTTCAAATTGGCGATAAAAGAACAACACAAGCGCGTACGGAAGAGTGTGCCAGAGAAATTGCTTTTTATTTCATATCGCTACGTTGATTCATTAACTAGCTTAGGACCGCGACATCGTCAAATTTCAGCTCGCTAGAGTGAACGCTGTTCACTCTCACGCCAACGCATGTTTGTTCGTGCTACACTTGTCTCTCCAATATTCTGGATCGCGGAGTGGGGCAAGGCCGCGGAAAAGGGCCAGATTGTGGAGTGGGATAAGGGCGCGTCACGTACGCGTGCCATCACGTTCAGCGTGAGGTTCGCTTTACCAGGAAAACGTCTGTAGAACGCGGCTATTGTTCTGCACACGAGTCGTTTCACGCCTGACCTACCCTACAGTGGAATGTCGAGCCACCGAGATCGAGAACGCGAATCGATGTCAACGTTGATAATTCAACATCTAGACGTCGTAGGGATTTGAAACAAAAACTGTTGGAAAGGGATAACTAGCGCGCTTCTGATGGGTCTAATAGGAAATCGTCCTTTTGTGGAATAAGGATTCATCAGCAAAGTTCTGTACATGCGAAAGATATTGATTTTTCTGTTTGTGTGAAAGTGAAAATTAACCTTTGTTGAAAGCCAAACGGAAAAGCTAGGTTTGAGTTTATGACACAAAACGTTAGTTTTATATTTTTAACGTGTATAAAGCTCAATTTTTTAAAAGCTAAGGGAAATATTAATAACGAGAAATTTTCGCATCCCCTCTGATTCTGATATTTGGGACTTAATCTGTCAGCAAATTTTGGATATTAATTTGTTTTATATTATTACACAGCAAGCAAAAATACTACTGATATGTGTACAAAGGGAATGTCTTTTAATTAAATAATGTTTCAACAAATATATCGCGCAGTGGTTTGCAAAATAATCGAGGATTCTTTTATTCAGTTTAATGAACTTTACCTACATACGAACGTTGGTACGCGCTGTATTAGACACCCTATAGAAGTAGACGGGAATTGCGGTCGCGACAACCATATTCGAGGAGGTCGAGCGACCCGATAAATAATTCAGTAATCAATTTACACACATAGAACTTCCCGCCGCAGCGACTGAACTGTTTGCATTAGCATTTGACAAGTCACTCGGCGGGACTTTGATTTTGTTTCAGCCGTCGCGTGCGCGCGTGGCTTGCCTCGATTACCCCGGAAGATACGTTGGACCTCGATCTTTGCCTAAAAGAGGGAAAGAGAGAGACTATTATATTATCACGGTATTATAACGCAGAACGACGATCGAATATCAAATTATTTATTGAATCGTGACTCAGTAAAATCGCAAAAGTTCAATTAAATCTTCATATCTGGAAATGTGCATAACATGCGTGCATGTTAACACGTTCAACATCGCATGAGTCGCATGCGCCTCACTCTGAACTTTCCGTTCCAACCGCTTGAAATTTTCGCTATTAAATGGAAATTTTCCAGAAAATATTTTGAAAAATCGTGTTTTAATATCGTGTTTAAATATCATATATAATTATAGTTGTGCATAAAAATTTATATTACGCCCACACGACGTACCACTCAGTTTTTTAAATTTTTTCTTTTCTTATTAAGATAATATTAAAAAGTTTGATACAGTCAGCAAGAAATCGTATTATAAAAGATGATTGTCCTGATAAGACACGTTTATGTTTACTATGTGTTAATCAAAAACATCATAATATTGATTATAAAAAATGTATAATAAACAATAATATTAACAATATTTAAAATTAAATGTTTTATTTAAAGTTAATCCTAACACCATTAAAAAATATTACGTAAATCCGCACGGCAGGGAACGCGATAAACTATGCATTACAACAATAATTTGTTAAAACAAAAATTTTTGAATTATTTGAAAGGAATAAAGCCATTAAGAACTGATGCTGGATGTTTTTTGCAAATGTCTATGATAGAGAGGATAATAGTGTTTGTAGTGTCAAACGCACGCGCCGAACTATTTTCCGGTCTTTACAACGTACGCAATGAATCAATCTTCTACTAACAAATCGACTCTAAATCCCCTAATATTTTCTATAATTATTATAATTATTAAAATATTTTCCCCCTTTATTTTAATACTCTCCCATGCGCATTGATTCTATTCTTGAGTTGCGAAACGTTTGACACTATAAATATTATTATCCTCCCCACCATAGACATTTGCAAAAAACATCCAGCATCGGCTCTTAATAGTCTTATTCTTTTCAAATAATTTAGGTATTACCTATAGAGAGCCTTAAAATATTTATTTCAAAAATTTTTGCTTTGTTTTGTGATGCATTTTAAACTCTATATCTTTTCCTTGATAATTATGATTTTTGCAGATACGATACGACTTACGTGACGTGAGAACAGAAATGCTATAATTCTTACATTTTGTAAAAATTACCATAATGTAAATTTTTATGCACAATAAATCTCTGTGTTTAACTCTTATAAGTCCATTTGTTGGTTTTTTATTTTAATCTCAAAGTCTTCTATATCACTTTTTGAACGAAAAGTCACCGAAAATCGATCCGACATATTAATATGTTTCTTCATGGTATTCCTATATTTATAAAGATCGCTGAATAGTCGAATAAGTATTTCAAGCGCAAAAAATTCACAAATTCTCCCCCTTCGTCTGTTCCTCAAAATAAACTGACATGTTCAACGTGTGTCCCCTTTTCACCCAGCGTCAGAAAAATATCTGCTATTGACAAGAGTCGTTTATTTATGTTAGTTAATTGGAAATCTTACTCGGGTTAATTGAAAAACTGCTGTGCGCGGAGATTTCCCGAAAATTAGGCAGGGCTCTGGAGAGGCCGACCAAAACTATTACTTCTTTCTTCCGAGCGGGAAGTTCTCTGCGGACTCATTATCTCGAGTAATGAGTCCGTCGCTGTTTCGAGGATTATTTTCGGAACGCTTCGTTGAATTTAATATCCTCTTAATGTAACGCGCGTCGGTTATTACGGAACTTTCCGGCGGCGGTATAAATTCTCATGTTCTCTACAGTTACCGTATGCGCATTCGTCGAATTAATCGACTAATATGCGAAGATATTTATAGCGATTTAAAACACAGAGTATATAACGGCAAGTATAGCTAACGACACAATCACATAGAATGTCTTACATGAATTTGTTATTAATCGCTCCCGATGGCAGTTCTAGTGCTTTGTGGACACAGACAAGAATTAATTTAGCAATTGTGTTAATACCACGATTATTCATAG
The DNA here is from genome assembly GCF_010583005.1 of Odontomachus brunneus. NCBI lineage: Eukaryota > Metazoa > Arthropoda > Insecta > Hymenoptera > Formicidae > Odontomachus > Odontomachus brunneus. Next base: position 677,876 of record NW_022639481.1, read on the forward strand.
ATTCTACGAGAGAACTAATTACGTTCAAGTACTAAGGACAACTGAGAGCCAGTTTACAAGTTTAAACAAGTGGATTGCATTATACAAATGGTAATTGCAGCGTGAGTTTAAGATCCTTTCGTTGGATAATTTCACTCTTTAATCTATTTTGATTAACCTTGCGGACTAATGCTTTTTTTCTTAACTGTACAATGGATACATAATTTTCACAAAGAGAAATGTGTAAAATAATCGATTTAATATAATAATCGATTTGCACAAAAATAAAAAAAAGTAAATTATGACGGACTTTAATAAAACATAATCTAACAAGAAAATATCAGCGTGGCCAAAGCTGACGGCACATCACGATAAAGTAAGCGAGAAAGTTAAAATTTAGCGGGGTGGTATACAACAAGTAGTATCCATTCTAAGGCTAAGAAATTTCCGTTTAGACGAGAATGGAGTTTCCAATGTGTACGTAACACGTTCACCGATACTTAAACATGTCTCGATGTGTTGTCAAACTTTCAGCCGCTTCTCTCTCTCTCTCTCTCTCTCTCTCTCTCTCTCTCTCTCTCTCTCGTGCGAATAATAGTTAATAAAAGTTAAAAAGTTACCGTGAACGTGTACACACGGAAGGGCATGTATTCGTGATAGCGGCTGACCCGACAGTATATTACAACCTCGGTCGTGAGCGAGCTCTAGAAATATCTTGAAAGCTTGTATTCTCGGCTTTCAAAGTTTTGTATGAATATTTCGCCAAGTTTTGCCAACACGCGCGGAAAAAAGCTGCTCGGCGCGGCTTGCCGCGATCGGTGCACCGCCGCCTATTTGCATCTCCGCCGGAGTAACCGACTAATTGATTCTTGAAGAGTTGACAAAACTGTCGGCAAAACTGTCAATGGAATTACGGCTGCGTGACATCGCCCAGGGATTTAAGGGGGCGCGGAGGACGAGAAGGAGGAAAGGTAATGTATTTAACAGAATTCGGAGGACTTTAGTCGGGACGACGTTTGCCCGACGCGAATGTCTGAACTTTGCGCTTGGGCGCCGCAAATTGTGTTAGTTTCGTTGCCTTTGTTGTAACGCTAGCGCGCCGGAATTAACCGAGTTAACCTTCATTATCCGCCCGATGACGACGCAATATTCGGTGTTTATCGACTTTTCCTACGGGGGCGGCGACGGCGTCGGTGGTTATCAGGGGGCGAAAGTCGCTGCCGTAACGCGTGGTCTGGGCAAAATATCGGCGCTGAATCCTGCCGAAAGGATCGCGCGCCGCAGCCGTAATAGAATTTTCCGGGAATGGCGTCGTAAAAGACCTGGCCGGAATCTCCGGGATCGTCGGACGGGAGGTGCAGGACTCCGCCAAAAAAGTATCGTATGCATAGAGATAATTTGATATTCGGGATCGACGAAAAGCCTTTGCTTTAACGGCTCTGCCAAGATCCCGCATTTGAGGATTCCTACGCTAAGGGTAGCTTCACGCCTGGATTCGCCTTTCTCTTTAAGGAAACTAAGATCTAGGGAGAATGGGCTATCGAAGTTTCTCTCCCGTGGAATTTTAGCGATTCATTATCGTTCTTTCTGGTCATCAAATAGTTCTAATGGCTAAAACGACCGGGCTGGTTTCGCGTAATTGCATTTTAAATGTGTTGTAAATTACTAACTAGCGTCTGAACAAGTTTAAGTCGTACGACATGAGATCCGCACACTTGGAGAACAATCGCGATGTAATCCTCAGACAAATGTTACTGAACTTAGCCTTGGTACTTTTATACTCGGATATCCAAAGTCACAGGTGGTCAAATACACGAAATCAAAAATAAATTTTTTTTAGTGGAACCATGTGTTTTTCTTTACATAAATGCACTCTCCTCGATCTGCATGCAAAAGTCTGAAAATGAGGTCGACAGAAATGAGCACTCTGCGAAATATTCGTGTTTTATCTTGACATCAAAATCAAATATTTCGTAAAGTTCCTGCCTCTTGTTGACCTTATTTTAATACCTTTATGCATAGAATGACTTAAAGTACAAATGAGAAGAAATAATAACAATAATAAATAATTGCATTCGAGTGGCCGAATATCCGTACAATACCCAATGGACCTAGATAGCCGGATAGCACGTGAGACAGTCGAGTAGCCGGAATGGTTGCACCACTACACAAATCTATCCAGAGCGCGAACAATGCTTGATGATGTTATATGCTCGCGCGCGTTCACACCCATAAGGTAATCCTCCTTCAATTTTCACACTCCTTTCGAATTCGCATCATCTCGAAACTCAATTATTCAAACACGCCAGCTCTCCATCATCTCGGATAATGGAAGCGCTATGGTATAAATTATCCCTTCTTTATCCCAAAACGATGTTGCTTCGCGAGAAGCGAAGAGCGAAGGTATACGTATTGTCTACGCGCCGCATTACGGGCTTGCCTGAAATCCTTCCCTCTGTTTCCCCGAGAGGTTACGCGGGGGCCATAAAAATTTTGATGTCTATCCACGAGACAAGAAGAAGCCAATCCTCTTGGCACGGTGGAATAAAGACCTGCCATTTTCCCGGCCTTTCGTATCTGCGTGCTCTAGCACGCGATTTTGTTTCACCACGAAGAAAGCAGAAAACTCCGCGTTCTACGCGCCTCCTCTTCTGTCTCTTTCTCTCACACACTCTCTCTTTCTCTCTCGGATACTATGGGGAGGATTTCTAAAAACTCGAAGGCGGGTTGGCGCAGAAACGAGGAATTCTGAGGGGCCGTCGACATCGTTGTCGTCGTCGTTGTCGTCGTTGTAGCCGGTCAGCTTATGCGAGTTTATCGCCGGAAGTACATGCGAGGTCGGAAACATCGCGCTGTTATTCGCGTCGCAACGAGGCGCCGTAAAGTTTTCGGGGATATGGCGTCGCCGGGTACTATCGCGAACGGAAGACACGTAGAATACACGCGAAGATACCTCGCGATTTCACGACGCATCTTACGATGAATCGCGCGCGTATTAGAGATCGCCGGACATCTCGCGTCTTGTGTGCATCTATGAAATACCGCGCCATTTGATTTACGCGATCGAGCGATAAATCCTGCCCCACGCAAAAAAATAACGCGCCAGTCCGATTCGCAGACCTGCGCACACCCCGAGACAAATGGTGGGGCGGTACTCTCGGTTTCTTCTCGCGCGACAGAAAAAGAGTCTTTTCTTCCTGAATCACCCGGGCCGTAAAGTAAATCTTTCCATCTGCAGGATTGCACGGAAGTCCGACAATACTGCTGTCCTATATTTCCGTTCTATCGTCTGGCAAGACATAGAACGATACTTTAGTCCTGGTGTCGCCAGAATGGACAAGTAAATCTTCCACGCTCAAGGTCGTGGGGAAACCAAGAAATACTTTGCACCACACGCGTGTCCTCTCGCCTCGAAATCAACCGCGAAAAATCGCGACTGTGAGTTCCTCTTGGTTAACCACTCCATCTCACGTGTGAACTCCGCCAACAACTCTCTCTCTCTCTCTCTCTCTCTGTCAGCCGCCACGAACAACTTCGTTCGATTGCGGATTCTACGATAATCCGTTCAACAAGCTCGCATGAACTGGTTCTGTCAGTATGAACTGGGTAGTTTTTATACTCGATTACACACGCGGATAAGTGCTAACTACTAACTGCTGTTAACTACTCGATACTCAAATTCGCGAGTGCTTGCCAGATGTCTCAATACTATTTGAAATAATAGAATATACTCGGTTACTATAAAGCCAAAAGTTATGAGTACAAGAGAAAAATACCTAAAAAATAGAAAATATTTATTCGGTAAGTACTAATAATATATTTACTTAAAAAAATCTCACCTCTTTCTTTATTTAAATAGAACAACCAATTGCTCCCATGAAAAGTTGAACTTTCAAGAAAATTTACATTTTTTTATTACAAAAATATTTCATATTAATACAAACATAAATATGTGTTAGTATCCACTAAATAAATATTTTTCTGTTTCCCAGATATTTTTTTCTCAGTGTGATTTTAGGATAATATTGCATCTACAATCTATTGCTGATTTTATATCAATTGCTTAAATGTTCAAGTAACTTACAAAATGATCAGGTTTCTCGGATATCCGGGAAACACTAGAGACTATCCAAGCATTATATAAATACTTGGATATTAATTAACTTGACAAATTCGTATTAATTAATTCAAGTATTTTTATAATGCTTAGGTATTCTAATTAATATGTTACTCCTTGTGGTAAAACTTGGCTGACAGACTACGAGCATATACACGGCAAAACCGAATAATACCGCAGGATTTTCGTAAGTCCTACGGTATGGAAAGGCGCACTCAGCTCGGGCTATTCCGCAAGAGATATATCGTCCTCCACTGTCTTCTCCTCGCTATCAACGAAAGCAACATAAGACCGAGAAACGCCGGATTCCCACGTATCATCGCGGATAGATAAATTTACTCAACGCTCTGTCAGCATAGAAAGAAGGACAAGACGACTACTCCGACGACAGATCAGAAATGCGATGAGACAGACGAGAATCGACGAATCTCGTCACGTAACGCTCTTACATTTCCGACACAGAGAGCACGATGAGATTTATCTTAACCCTGTCATCATTCAGACGCTACACGTACGTCTCACCTGGGTCCTCGTTGCTTATCGTGCAATAATGCTAAATCTGCATATAATGTTTCTATATCGAATCCTTAAATCCTCGAACATGCTGATCCTTGGATTCTTATAGTCTTACAAGCCTCACACATGTCTCAAGAATTATTCGTTAAGATTTCCTAATTCGTTATATGTATATGTGTAAGTTTGGGAATCGCACAAATAATCCCAATTATAACGTTAAGGCATATATGACGCTTGGTCTATAAAGGTTTCCGAGGTTTCCAATCATTGCATTCCGTAGTGCGAAGTGTGCCTGGAATGCCAGGCGGTCAGTATTCAATTTGCTAATTTTTCAGGGTCGTAATCCCGGATTCTCGAATTCGCGCATTCTTGGATCCTTCGTCTGAAGGATACTCAGATTGTTTGATCCTTAAATACAAGACTGTTGTTGGGAAGGCAAGGCACACAGGGTGGGGAGAGATTCACTAAAGTACATCGTCCCTTTTTCGCTGGAGGGTATCCCGAGATTGGCTCAAGGGGAACCTTAACCTTCTCAAGGTCTTAACTAAAAGGGTCACGTTCCGACAAGCGCGGGAGGAAAACGGCGCATATGTCTTCTTTGCTGTTATCTTGCTGGGGAATGGACCGAGAATGTGGTTGGATCTAATATCGTCGGTCTCTCTCTCCTCTCCTTCTCTCTCTCTCTCTCTCTATCTATCTATCTATCTATCTATCTATCTATCTATCTATCTATCTATCTATCTATCTATCTATCTCTCTCTCCTTCTCTCTTTCTCTCTCTCGCGCGTGCAACCTTGGAAGTGAAAAAATCGTCCGGCAATATTCGGCGGAGGCGCTGATGTTACTAATAAATTATTATACGTCGATACCATAGGATTCTATTGTGCGCTTCTAGAGAGGGGAATACACAGAGATCCGAGCGGTCAGAGAGAAACTGAGCCGAGCGATCTTACGTGAATGCGAAGAGGTTTTAGCGAAAACTCGGATCTCTACTCTCGTTGATTAGCATAAAACTTGGAACATCTCAAGATCGAAATGTCCGGGAAGTTTGGCTATGTATGGACGAAAAGCGTGCGCGGATCAAAACTCCCTCTCTCTAAAGGGATTATATCTACCTTCTCCCGCCCCTCGCTATTATTCTATGTTACCGGCGGAGTTTAAAATATATAAACGGAATGTTAGTCGACGATCTCAGGGATATAACGCGACGTTGATTCAACTATACGATAAGAGTTTCGTTAAGTCTGACGTTCCCAGGCGCACCGACGAGTTTTCTACTGGGAAAAGAAAGATCGGCACGATATCGCGCGAGTACAAGGTGAGAAAAGGTGGAATCCCGTCTTTCGCTTCGTTGTGTATTTCCAAGAGCTTTCTCCGAGCGAGAGTGAACTTCCGAAGCGAAAGGAGACCGGCCGACGAAGCGCGAGCCGAACCACCCCGAAAGATTTTTCTGCCAGTAATTTACTTTGCAACTCGCACTCTCACAATTTTGGCAAATTAGCCCGGCGCTGATGCGTTCTTCCGGCTCGATCCGGTTCACAGCAGAGAAAGCTGTCAGTCGCTTCGCTGATGAGATGGCAGCTCATGCCGAACAAAGCGAACGCGCCACACCTTGTGTATCGTTCGGGACCAGCCCGGTGATCAAGTAGTTCGAGTAAATATTAACAGATACCCAGTCAGGGATGTTAGGAATAGAAACCACCGACGCCGCGCGCGTCACCCTCTCGCTTGTCAATAGCGGAATCGAGCGAAATGGCGATGAATGGCTGCGGCAGGTATCGCTCAATTATGTGTTCATCATCACTTCGTCGGAGAGATCGATAGAACGCGCTCGCTTTCTTCTTCTATGAACGTTAAACGCATCCCCTTTGTACGTCGCAGGAACTGACGAGAACTTTGCCGCGCGTTTGAGAACAGGCGGTGTGCCTCTTGGCCAGATGGTACGAGAGCAGAAATTGAGCGCCGGCACGCACACAAACACGCAGCCTGCCCGTAAGTGCAGTGACTGGACTTTTCTGCATTAAGGCGATAATCTGAGATACTTGGAAGTTTATAGCCGCGCGCTCTCCGCCTCGAGGCGAACTCAAAATGCGCGCCGCGGCTAATCCCAGATTACACGGAGTGCGGAAAGATGTTCACGCCGGGATACCAACATTCACATCTGCATCGGCGTTTAAGTACAATTTATCGGTTCACTCGGAATAATACCTAGCGTTCCAAAGCATTGCGCGTCCCCTCGAGCGGATCGGGAACTTTCCGTCCGCGCTTTGTCACAAACCAGTCCGGACAATCGACGTCGTGCACGGCGGGGGATTCTTTTCGTTGGAGATAGCGAGATGGGATTGCAGATGGGATTATGGACAGTTTCCACGAGCTTGGGAGCTTTTAGTCTTTAATGACCCGTCGTTTTGCTTACCGCGCCTTTTACCGATAAAGCGAGATAGAGCGCAAGTAAGATACAATTTTGTAACTTATAGATTGCTTACTAAGAATTTCTGATATTAACTAAGAATTTCTGATATTAACAAATCAAGTAATTATATGTAAAAATACTGATGTCCTATTGAGGTTTTCGAGAGAGTATATTTATCCCAACAGTAATAAATGATAGCTAATGCATTCTGAATGACAAAAGAGTTATTTGCTCCATTGAATAAGGTTATTATTAATGATAAGGAAAAAATATGTCCCATGATAACAAAAGAGTTAAATGAAGTAAATAATGTTTCTTGAATGCAGTTACGTTGTTTTCAAAGTATCTTTTCGAAAACATGTTTTTTCAACGACTTTTGTCATCTAATGGTAAAAATCGAAATTACTGACGAACAAAACAAATAACTAGATGTTACTTTAGAGTAACAGTGTTAATAAATATGTCCTGCATCTGTTACTCTTGCATATAGCTTATGAGAAATTAATGTTGCTTGAGAGCAACATTGTCAAATAAAGAACTAAAAGGATTAAAAATTTCTTCTAAAAAGAGAGTATTTTGCTTCAAGTAAGCATAATATTCCTCTTAATTCAGAAGGAAAGAAGTTAAAATATTATCTAGTGGATTCCCAATTAGTCCACTACATTAGAACAGGAATATTCTTTCAGTCAAAGTTTTCATTTAGAATATGGGATTACAGCAAAAAGCACCTTGCAACTGGAGTTCTTCTGTTGGGTGTTGGAAAATATTTTCCTCTTGATCTTAGAAGAATCCTCTTATGGCCATATATAAGAGGATTCGGCTAAGAATAAGATTATATTTCTTTGGGTGTGATATCGTGTATATTCTACAGAGCAAAGGTAATTGTATAACTTTTAATTTCTGTAATATATAGCGGTCTGTCTCGCAAGTAAGACACAGTTTTATAACTGAGATTGTTTACCAGCGCTCTCTAGTATCAAGGTCAAGTAATTACGTAATACCCTGTATACCGTATAACATGGACTGTTTTGCAACTTTTGATTTCTGTAATATATAACCGTCTGTCTCGCTTATATTTCACCAACTTGGTGGTTTAGTGAATATTATAGAACTTTGTGAAAGTTGCGGCACAGTCCGCTAATCTCTATTTAACTGGTCCCCAAATACAACACAATTCGCTGCATCATTACACAGTGGTTACAACATAATTGATATAGAACAATTAAAAACATTTACATTTGCAAACGCACGCACGGAATTCTATGACTAGGGTCAAAGGCAAAATATGATTAAAATACAGTTAATATACCAAACATAAAGGTACAATTGGTTCAGTATAGTTTGCGCATTATCGCGCAAATATAATTTTTTATCGATATAAATTTATTAAATCTCCCACATTAAAACCAATAAAGAATATATGACAATTAAATGCACCTTAATTGAAACGTATCGAAATTCCAATGCTCTTCGTTAAGATGTATTTAAGTACGTGACATTTTATGCTTATTATTACCGGCATAATTTCCCGGTATTATAACCGAATTGTAAGCTATATACGTTATCGATCACAGCGCGCGCACAGACTCTCCTGGCTGTCCTCGAATTCTCATTTTGGCTTCATTTGCGCACAAACATATCGTTCAGCTGGTATCGTTGAAAATGTAGCGGCGATTAATTGTCGTATGCTGGCCGATATGCGATAATTACATTAGCACGAATCACGTTATTTACCGGGAGATAAAAATGACTGCCGCTCGTTCTCGGATCCATGAAATGTTCGCGTTTCTGATTGCTCGAATGATTGATCCAGGCGTCGTATTTAGCTCGGATTTGCTTCCGACTCGCAGATCCACTAATTCACGACTCCACGCGGCGTAGATTCAAGGATGTCGGGAGCTTTAAATACGTGGATTCGCGGATCGGTCTTGAAAGCTTCAGCCCTTGAATCCTCTTGTCTGTCGCATAGTAGCTACATGCTTAAGCTTGATTATACCGCGCTGACAGAGCTATAGGGACCGCCATTGTGGCGAAACTGCCAGCGGATATCACGTGGGATCTCCCGAGCGCGAAATTAAGCTGTCGGTTTTTACGGGACGGTTTTAATCGTCGAGTTTCGTTAATGCCGTCACGTCGCCAGCATTAAAACCACCTTCCCCGTGCTAACGAGTAATATTTAATTAAAAGGCGTGCGCATGGAGAAAGGGAGAGAGATAGAAAGAGAGAAAGTAGAGCGAGAGGGGGAGGCAGAGGGAGGATATACTCCCCCGCCAAATCTAGGTCGATTTTTGGCTCCGACAAAAATATAATTGTCGGGACTAATTTAATTCTTCGGGATTATACGCTTTAATGTTAAATTCAGTTACGCGAATGGAAATTTTGTTAAGATAAAACAGCTTTGCGAATTTTCCACTGCACGGGCGATGGAAGGGAGAGTGGAGGAAAGGGTAATTTTTCCGGTGAACGCAAACGACAATAAATTGCGATCCAGCATCGATTTCGCCCGCGGACTGTGGTTCAGTCCGGGAGTTTCGACCGAATCGACAAATATTGGAGCGAGACTGTGTTCGCGCATTTCTGTGTAACATCGGATTAACGAAAGCACATGTGGAATTGAAATTCAGAAGCCCGAGACTCAGCGAAACTTTCAACTTGTCCACGGATTATCACTGTACAGCGAAATAGTCTCATAACGGGAGTGCTCGCCGAGAAAACCACGAACCGTGACCGATTTTCGCGAAAGCTCGCGAAAGGACGGAAAAATAGGCTGACTGAAATTCAGAGAACAGAAACGCTTAAAAATAAACGCGCGAAATAAACTGCTGTTGGAAATAACACGTCTGCATTTCCGACGTGTTAGCGGTATTAATGGCAACTTTATTAGAAATATCAATCGATTTTATATCCGGATATATGTTCTACTTGCAACGTTTCCCGATCTCATATCTCTCGCGTACGATTGCCCAAATTTACTTCCCCGGTGCATCTTGCCACACCTAACCTCCCTCGAAGCTCCTCCCGAGCCTTTGGATCTTCGAAACACACGTTTAGATCAATAAAGTCTCGCGACGAAACTCGCTCCGAACGTCGCATTCGCCAGCTCCGTTGGTAACCGGGATATTTCCAGCGCGCTCGAATACTTTGATAGAATTCAATTGTAACGTTAGCGTGACAAACTGCAAGCGCAGATACACGGAGCACCATAAAACTCAAGTCGTTATATATGCCGCGCCCGGAGTGACGACAGAATTCCGTTCGATCCCGGCCACCCCCCTCGACCCAACCCCCGTTGCTGGCCCCGTGCTCGATTGTTAGAAGTTGAATAGAGAAAAATTGGATGCTATTCGTCGTCGTGCCGGGAGCAATGGTGGAAGTTGAAAAAAAATCTATTGTCACGTGGCACGTGTAATTCATAGTGTGGCTTCCTGGATTCGAGTCAACCCCCTTTTTCGCCACGTAAGCCATTTTTTATGTATACGTTATTGCGACCGGTTTCACCCTTGTTTTCTTGCCCTTATTCTATCGCGACCGATTTCACCCTTGTTCTCTTACCGAGCCGCACGTTCGGACAGCGTGTTTGCAGTATCCCTCGCAATTGTTGTTGCTGCTGCTGCTGCTGCTGCCGTTGCTGCTGGTATTACATCGTTCTCACCTTCCGCTCGCGACTGTGCTTTAACCTCTAGGATGGACGACGTGTATACCATCTCATGAATTTTTAAGTTCCTAGCTTATTTTATTAAGGTCGGCAGCTTTGGGCGCGGTGATTTTCTTATGTGAGATTACATGCATTAGTAAAACATGTAACTTTTTTAGCGTAAATTTATTGAATTTTTGTAGCGCCGGCGAATTGAGGCAGTCGACTATCCTATATATCCACTGTGTTTCGAGGATGAAAATAAAGTACACTCATTCTAAAGCTGACAAGTATGCAATCGACGATCACGCGACTTCTAAGACTTGTTTTCCATACAAATACTCATTGAAATAGCGCAAATAATTTGACCCTTCAAACTTTTCAATTTTCGAGTTTTCAAAGGGTTCAAAAATGGGTTCAAATTAGTGACTAGTTTGATTTAAAAGATATTTAAATAAGACTAAGGTAAACGTCCTAGTGATTAAACGTGTACCGATAATTAAATTACTAATAATATGCTTGTGTTTGTTAAGATGCTTATCAATAAGTGAAACAAAATCACAAAGTAACTAAATATTTCTTTTCATTTATTATATTGTTTTGGATATTGAAAAGCATTTCAACAAAGAAAAATACAAAACCAATATGTCAATCATTGGGACATGTATGTTCGACCACTGGGATGTTTACCTTAGTCGCAATGAATTCGTATCGCGTACGAGACGTGCGCTTCAGCTACACCAATCAAGACAGCAGATGTCTACCCAACCCACGATAGTATATCTCGTTACCCGACAGACACGGAGCTTTCCAAGGTCATCGCGCAGCGAGAACGAAATCTTCGCTGGTGTACGTGATCGGCGGCAGTTTTAGGAAGACGAAGAACGGCGCGTCGCTCCGCGCTTAAGTGCGCTGAGTGAGTAAACGTTTAAGCTCGCTCGTGCCTCCTTCTAACGGCCGCCTCTTGCCATATATAGTAATATAGTGCCACGAGGCCGTGCATAACGTAAATCCATGTTTACTATGCTAATACCTGGAAACTTGCCGGTTGAAAGGATGCCGAGAAACGTCCCATCAAATATGCAGGGCCACTTGCACGGCTTGTGTGCACGCGAGGAGGATCGAGCATCAGGAAGAAGCTCGTTTTCATGAAGTCTGCTAAACTCGAGCTAGGCGCCATATTGGAACAGTGGTCGGGACCTTCTCGTTTGAACTCTTGTCAGTTCTTGTCTATACTGAGCGAGATTGCGCGCCAGCAAAGCTGCGGGAAACGCGAAGCTGTTGCGCTCACGGTTGCGCGCCGTGCGAATCCTCAAAGCTCTAATTTTCTGAATTATTGTTAAGCGAATCTTCATAATTCGCAACCGGGAGGGCGCGAGGATGGAACATTCACACACAAAATAGGGACTTTCGATTTTTTGCACCTTATATATCCGTCGTTAAATTAATTCAAGGTTTAACGCGAACGGCGTGTAGAAAAACATAAGCTTGCCGGTGAAACTTAAATAGCAAGCATTAATTTTCCCGTGTGAGAAACACATGTATTACTGAACATGTACCTTTCTTAGTCGAACTTTATTAGATTCTGTGGCACAGATAAAATGAGGTAGTCGACTTTATACATCCAGCTCTTTGAGGATAAATCTTTTAAAGATGAGTGCTTTGAGGACGAAATGAAATACATCCATTCTAGAATTGAGAAATGTACACGCTTAATTCAAGTTCAGTCAACCGATCACATCCGAAAATGACACAACAAACTATTCACGTTGAAACTCTCGACTATGACTGATTAATTTCTCTGCCTATCTTGTAGCTTATATTTTTCTGCGCGCCACAACCCTAAGAGACCTTAATGTTCCGCGAGCTCTAGATTTGATCGGATTGAACTCGATTCGGTCTATCGTTATCGCCCATTTATCGAATTCGATGAGATAGTATGATTTTTGTAGTTTATTTTCATTATTTCCCTGAAAAGCACAAGCAAACGTGCTCCATCATGATTAAATTTGCTGACGTGTTTCTGTTCGCGCGGATCTTGGAAATCCCGAATGTTTGATCTCGCAGAGAGGACCCGTTTTTTCCGGGCCTTTAATCTCGTAACAGAATCTCGAGACGAAATCAATCCGCGAATCCAAAAACTTGAGCTCGCTTTGAGCCGGAGAGCGCCGAATACATCCGAGCGAGGAGGGCAAATTTTTCAGCTGCGCCAATGGCGCCACTACTACTCGTAATCCACGTTTGACGATACACTGGAACAGTAAGCTCTTAATCGCGTTATCCGCATCTCCATATAATACCCAGGTACCCGTTATCTACCTGTTGTTACCTACACCAGCACGACTTTTAATCGCCGCAGCGTTTACACCAGCACGATCTAATAATCATGCTTGAGGATGCAAAAAAATCATTCTTCTGGTCATTCTCCTCCCCCCTCCCGACTATGATGTATGTATGCGGTATGTATTTGATCGCACGTCACTGTCGAGCCGAACGCTAAAATATTCCGCTGTATTTTAGGTATAAAATGCAGCAGTTCGTTCACTCTGACATTTGATCGCTGTTACTCCTTAAGTAATTAGAGGGACGGATACTTTTGCGAGTTCTGCGCGCACGCTCCAGCCGCGTTACTATTACCGTGCTCTTCCATGGGACTCTAGTTTCACCAGTGACTCGTACCACGTTAAGAAGACGCGGTCCAATGACCACTTTGCGCCACTAACTTTGAACAGTCTACAATCAACTCTTCGAGGCCGAAGTCCGATCCCAGCGGGCGTCTAGTATATTTCCCGATCCATTTCTATAATTCGCGGGCTAAATAGCGCGAACTCGATAGCTCCCGGGAATTCAATTTTGGGAATTATACTTTCCCAGGAAGTAGCGGCGCCAAGAACACTTTTCGACGTTCTCTTTCTTTTTCTCTCTCTTCCTCTCTCTCTTTCTCCTTTTCTCTCCCTTTCTCTCTCTCGTGCTCTCGGAAGCGGTTTTCGATTGCGCACGCACATGCACAAAGTATCGCCTGGTACATTTTATACATATGTGTTTGTGTGTATGTATGTGTATGTGTACGCGTGTGTAACGGATGCGCGCAATTACGATTCAAATTTTACGACTTGCTTAACTTAAATTACACGACCCCAATTAAGTGAGATCGTGCTCCGAGTCTGTGCGACTGCCAAGTTCTGCATAGCGTTTTCCAGCCCCTCTCCTACTCCTATTCTCCCTCTCTCTCCCTCTCTTTATATCCTCCCTCACGCTAGCGCTCCTATAACTCTCTATAATGTGCGACTCCACTCAAAAACTATTTGCTCTCCTCCTCTAATCTCGTTTAGCGGCAAAAATCTGCTAAGGGCATCCTCATTTTCGCACGACACAACGATTAATTAATTAATCTTCTTCGAATGTCTCTAAAAACTAACACGCCTTCTTCCGTGGTCCGGCAAATTCTCGTTAATAGAATGTCCATTGCTCTCCAACAAAAGTTCCTCGAATAAAACATTCGAACCGCTACGGTTCTTCGCGCAACAAGCTTCTTCCTCTCTCTCTCGATTGCAACTGAAGATATAATCGGGAGTAAAGAGTGAAATCGCAAATCAACGTTGAGGTGTTCCGATCGTCACGCGAAGGACTTCGCGGAATGAAGCACGGCTAAGAAACACAGCTGAAGTTTGCGAATGAAACGGAAGGATTAGCCGCTCACTGTCAAGTCTCATTGAGACATCTTCTTGGTTTTCTCGGTGCCGCGAAAGCACGAGCACACAGCAGCGCGGTCGCTGTAAAGTTGCCCTGTAGTGTTTATCAATTTAATTTAACACACCCCCTGGCGGCGCATGATAACGCAGTGATCGCGGTTTATTTTATCGTGTACTAAAGGAAGATATCGCGAGTTTATGACGCGGGATATAGCGCAGCGAGCTGCTGCTGCTGCTGGGACGCTTAGGTGGATTCGAATTCGACCAGCTGCGCTGTCCACACACGTGTGAACGCATGCACACGTATGCGAGCTCGTGCTCTCGCATGCGGGCTCGTTCTTACGAGCATAGTTTCAGGCCACCATACAACCCCTGCTCCGCTCCACGCGTGTGACTCGATAAAAATGCATACAATATTCCTTCGTCCAACGGGATTTCGTTAACTCGCATTGGAAACTGTGAGAATGTCTAAACTAAGAGAAAAAAATGGTTGATCTAACTAAAATTACAGTTATTTTTAACCCAATCATATATTTTTTGTTTTTCTAACATGAAAATTGTAGTAGTAACATGCATATAAAATTATCATCACTGACAATATACTAGAATTTAATTTAAAAAAATCATTTTCTTAATAAAAATTTATAATAATTATTTCTCTATGTGATATATATATATATATATATATATATATATATATATATATATATATATATAATTCCTTTGTTGTATTTATTTCTTTTGTATTTGTTATCTTTGTATTTGTATCTATTATTTTATTCATATGTACAGTCAGATAATAAAAGATTGCAACATTATCCCTCAATGAATCTCGCAACGTATTCCATATTCAATAAAAGAATTTGCTTTTTGATAACCTTCGAGGGATGCATTTTTCTATCGGATATTGGAATGCGCTGCAAAATTTATCGAGGTGAAGTGTTGTAACCTTTAATCATCTGACTGTACATGTTGTTCTGTATATTATCGTCCCGCCCTTTCTGTACTACTTTAATTCCGTAATATTTCGTGATATATGCATTGGTATTTTATATATGCAACAAGATATAACAGGAATGGATATAGGAAACTTTATGAAGAAATTGTATTTGATTCTTATAATGTAAAAATGTGTCGTATTAGTGTCGTCAAGTAAAACGGAATATCAGTGCAATACCAAATTTTATTGCGAATACGACTGCACATGAAGTTAATGTCAATTACGATAAATTTTATTGCGAATACGACTGCACACGAAGCTAATGTCAATTACAAGATTCCTTTGGTAGAGGGTAAAAGTCGAATGCAGTAATTCACATCGTTACAGTGCTGCGGTTTGCAAATCGATGACCAAATTTCGAACAGCTTCAGAGCCTTGGGGCAAAATCGAGCTCGTTGATGAAGCGACAATGCTGTCCTCTAGCCTCCAGAGAACCATTCGTAATAATTTACATCAAAAGTGCTCTCTGTTGCTTCACTGTTCGCTTAATCTATCCTAATATGCGAATTGGATGTGCACTGTAATTATTATTATTATTATTATTATTACGCCGACACGCGCGGAAATTAAATTTTTCATTAATTTTTGACGTAACACACGGCGTAAAATTCGCGCGCGAAATGTGTCGATATTGCTGCATTTCAACGTTTATTTCCCAAAGACCTCATTAATGCTAATTTTTTAATTATTACGCAATTTAATTGTTACTGCATTACGTATAGAAGAATTTAAATGAAAGCCATGCACATTATGTATATGTACATTAATATATTTTTATTGATATATTTATTTTTATTATATATTGTAAATGTGTAAAGATTTATTTATTAACAAAGATTCACGTGTATATTACGTCGTGTCTAGGTTATTCCTTTATACGAATATTAATAAACAAACAGTTTATGCAATAATTATTCCGACGGTCTCAAAGCGTTTGAAGCAAACTTCAACCCGAGAGGTAAATTAATTGCGAGAACCTTTATTATTATAAGCTTCATGATCCATCTCTTTTCTCTCTCCCTTTTTAATTTTTATCATCATTTCCAAAGTCCCACTCTCGTTAATTCAATAAACGTAACTTTTTCGACGCATGCGAATGAATTATGAAGATAAATCTGAAATGCAATCGGAACGTCATGCTGCTCGGATTGAAATAAAATCTGATCTAACAAAAGTTAACGCGAATTCTTCTTTTTTCTCTTTTTTTTTCTTTTTAACACGATATTTTAACTCGCACATAAAATGATGATTTCGCAAAATAAAACAAGCACAACGCGAAATTACACGAAACTAATTGAAACTTAACGAAATCTGACGTGGTCAGACTCCGTCCTTGCACATGTGTACTTGCTGACGGTATTGCGACGAGCGAAGTAATTAATTTGCTTTCGCATACTGTGCATTATGCGCAGATTATGCCCGTTGCAGTTTGCGCTGCGCAGTTCGCGATGTAATTATGTACTTTTGATTCTGTTTGTGCATAACGAGTCGTGCACGATAAAGTTACCAGGCCTGCCTGCTGGCTGGCTGGCTTCTCGCCGAGTTACAGCCACGCAATCCCCTGCAGTATCGTCAAATAATTGATTCGCGTTATACACATCTTACACGGTTCGCTTTTAAGAATTACCTCATCTATCAAGCGCCGTAGCCGTCGCACTATCTGAAGCTTTCAGGAAAATGTTTGAAAGTCAGAAGGAAAGATTTTCTCGCTCGAGAGGTACCGCGAGAAAGGCGCAAAAATGGAAATTAGCGGACGTGGAAGTCGGTTTCTTTCTCTCTCTCTCTCTCTCTCTCTCTTTACATTTGAACAGAGTGTCTCTAACTTTTTCAAGTTCTTTTATCGGCAGATTAGTTTACAAAGGACGATGATCAATGATGAAACAAGTGTAAATTGGGCTTTACATTCTGCGATACGATCGCCGCGATAACGAGCTAAAAATGATACCCTCCCGAGAGCGCAAACTACAGCAGGAACGAATAATCGGATTTCCGATGATGGACGAATAACATCATTGCAAAAATGGCGAATCGCGCGGCGTTGCATTGTTACACCAACAATTCGCCCTTTGATTTTTAAATTCGGATCGTTTTTTTTTATGGAAGGGGGAGGAAGAAGGGGGAACGTTGTCCGAGCGTTTTCGTGAACAGCCATCGCGCATAATTCGATAATCACATACATATATGCGGATGAATAAATACACGAAACTATTTAAATAAATGCAGTTTCCACGAGGATAGCTTGCAAAGAATAACTGATATTAAAACTAATAAAATAACTGAAAATCTCGATTGTACATGTGTGTGTAAATGATTTTTGCGTCCTGTAAAGATACAAGTTAAATTAATTTGCGGTGGACCATGTAATAAAAATTTATCGAGTTATTAGATGGTTCCCGCGAATTTCCTATAAATTTTTATTCAAACTTTCCGATTCCGTCGAATTTTGCACATACTCGCGCGAATCCAGAATTATTTAATCACCTTTGCGCCATATCATACGATCAATCGAGAAAATGTGTCGATCGTGTTTCAAAAAATCATAAAATAAAGGTCAAAGTGAATTGACCGGTTATTGACGTTCGTTAATATCGACTCATCTGGCAGCATTAATTAACGTGCGGCGTATCAATGCATATTATATGAAGCGTGCAGAGAACAAGATTAGTTTAAACTATTTGAGGCATGTTTGATGCTCATTACTGCTCATGGATCGCGATTGGAGGGAGCGCAGAGAGAACGAACGAATTTCGATGCGAATGCTGCGTGCGCGTCGTGAGAAATCTCGCTGATGACCTATCACGATAATCTATTTCCCGACGAACGGGATTTATTGAGTATCCCTGCGAACGCGGCGAGCTCCCGTTGTAATATCGACTTTTCGGCGTTAAATATTTTCGCATTCCGGCCATTCCGAAACGTTCGAATGCGACGGCTCATTCATTTAATCGTCGAATTTATCTGCAACTCGCCTCGATTAATGTTCGCCCCACTAAGCATCGACTCATTGCCATATCTGCGGAAATTCGAAAGCCTCGATTTTTGAGAAACAAACGCGTTAATGCCTACTGCGGAGATACGATACACCGTCGATTGTTACACCAAGATAATTCCATATATTTATGATATAATTAATTTATAATATCCTGCATAATGTGACATATTCCTCTGTATCCGTTTCTAACCTTCCTACCTATATCGAAATATTATATTGGAAAATTAACAATGCTTTATTATTATATCGGTTCGATAAATCTGTGCATAAATCACGTTATTTACACAATTTTACGGTGCATATACGTGGAAAATCCACGCGTGTTAAACTTGAAATTTACCTGAAACAACTTTGTCTACAGCGATCTCAAATTCCGTAAGACTAGGCAAATTCTGATGTTGAGCGCTTTAAATATCTTCGAGAACGACGACGTGTATACACGTACACAGAGCAAACGTTTCGTTCACGGTGCGAAGCCGGGAATTAACAGTTTAAGATTGAGAGAGATAGTTTGTATGTGTGTGTGTATGTGAGAGAGATAGTTGTGTGTGTGTGTGTGTTTCTGCATTCTTTTTTCTCATTGCATCTCAAGACGTCGCCGCAACATAGAATGAAGAATAGGTATAACCGACTATATCTCTTTATATCTCTCAATCATGCCTTAACCCCCCTCTTATGCGGCCGTAAAAATGTATGGAACACTTTTTGTGCGCAGCTTCTCCTCGTAATCGTATCACCAAGATATCGTGCGCGCGCATATGTATGTGAGAATAAGGAAGACGGAGCTAAGATGGATCTGCATTAATCCGAATAAAGAGTCTCGGCAAATACGCCGCTAACTTGCAAAGTACTTTGCGACGGAGGACTTACCTGATTAAGATTCTGAGATAATTTCGTAGAGGGAAGGGGAGGGGGGAAGAAGAGAGGACGGAATATCGGAGAATGAACCGGGAGGAAAAAATCTCTTCCTCGGATCCGAGTATCTCGACCTGTTCCAATACTAAGAGAGACCCGACGAGCATCAAGATTTAACTGCGAAAAAAGGCGGAAATTCGAAGGGTATCTCTGCCGTCACGTAAAAAGAGGATCAACGAATGAGTTAAAGGAGCTCTGCGTCCAATAAGCTCCCAATGAGACTGATAATGTTGTCGCAGAAACGTCCTTTTGTTATCAACAGCGACGTCTTAGACAGACGAGATACAGCTATTAATTAGATTAATTAGATAAATGGATAATGAGCATCTTTACAATCCCTATTAGTTTCAAAAGACGCAATAGCCATTCCGACGTCAAGTACACAGAAACAAATGCCGTTCTCGTGGAATTATACTACTATCTTCTCGAGAAGTAAAAATCTGCAACCGAGACTTGCTCACACATCTCGAGTGACGCATATAATTCGCCAAAATTAAGTATTATTTTTGTTATTATTTATTGAGCGCTTGTTGTGCAATCAACATAGTTAGCCGTGTTTTAATAAGCGGTGCCAATGGGAGAGACGACAGCTGAAAACTGATTTTACGCGTGACCCAAAAAATATTCTCTGTAAACATAAAAATTGTAGATCTTCTTCGCGAAGAGGATTTCGGAGACGTCTTTTATCGCGAAATATAGACGTGCCATTTACTACATCACTTCACCGTGCTTTCCCGTCTCTCGTCGTTACGGTCTCAAAAGCGGGGACGGAAGTGGTCCTTATCGAAACAAAGCGTAATGTTGACCGCGTATGTCCAGCCATATAGAAACTCGCAATCGCTAGAAGAAAGGCAGAAGCAGAGAGGGAAGCGAGAAAGAGAGAATATGAGTGAGTGAGAGAGGAAGAGAGAGGAGAGGAAGAGAACGGAGAAGTAGTCGAGGAGTTTTCCGAAGAATTTCAACCCGAAGAAAAAGAGAAATATAAGGCAAAGACCATTAAAAACCACGGGCATCGTACTGTAAAACCTGGATATCGTGGATTTCTGACTTTCCGTTGTAAGTTCGGGGAAAAGTCGACTTGGTCGAAAAATTGGTGACCGGGTAAACAACCGCAGGTACAAAAAGTAGAGTAGTTAGATTTTTACGTCCTGTATGTATGTACTTCTCCCGCACGCGCAAACATTAAAATACGCGAATGATAAATAATTTTTATCTCGTACATGAACAAAGTTTTTTCCTTTCTTTTTAAAGAAACGCGTCCTCACGAAGCCACTGTCGACTAGATAGCGATATAAGAGCACTTTCTCTCTTTCTCTCTCTCTGTAATTTTACGGCTCGATAACTTCATTCCCGCCAACAGTCAGGACTTCATATCCCAGAACCTAGAGCGAAATAATACGTAACATATCGAGTAACTTATGATCTTCCGTATATAGCACGTCTGAGAAAAGCCGTGCCTTTTGAACATTCTGTCATTTCATCTACCCTCGAGTGTCTCGCAACTAACAGGAAATTCATTCTTCAGTTCAAACGAACACATTTCTCTGAAAATTCCAAAAATTGTCGCTTTAAAAGACGCTTTAAAAGACTCGATCTTTTCGAGAAGAAAAGAAGTATCCGCGCGTATTTTCGCTGCTCAAATTAATCCCATAATGACCATAACATTACACCGTCCCGTGCGGAAAATTCCTCTCTCGCGCGCTCGGATTTTATGTGCAAAATCGCCATTTACACCGTTCAGCATGCTTCACGGCAGGCTGAAAGAGCCCCGATGATCTCGTGACATACCCCTCGCGGCCCCTCATTTCGGCCGGAATACAGGACAATGCCGACTCGTGTCCGGGCCGCTTCGGCAGGTAGACGTCTCGTGTCCCGCGACAAAGACGACGGCACGGACAACAACGACGACGGCGTCGCCGTCGTCTTTGTCGCCTCGGCTCGGCACTGGCAAAAGAGGAACTGAAACGACGCGTCGCGACGCGATCCCTTTGTGTCGCAGGCACAGCGGAGGGCGGTAGAAAGCATCCGGTGTTGCTGTACATTCACGGTGAGAGCTACGACTGGGGCAGCGGAAACCCCTACGACGGCAGCGTCCTGGCTAGCTACACCGACCAAGTGATCGTCACCATGAACTACCGGCTGGGCGTGCTCGGTTTCCTGAACGCCAACGTGGCGCCGCAGACCAAGGCGAGAGTCGCGAATTACGGGATCATGGATCAAATTGCCGCCTTGCATTGGGTTCAGCAACATATCGCCCTGTTCGGCGGGGATGCCGACAACGTCACCCTCATGGGTCAGGGCACCGGAGCCGCTTGCGTACACTTTCTCGCCATCAGTCCCACCGTTATGCGAGGTGAGTGCAAATTCAGACGTTTTAAAAATTCAAATCCGCGGTTTACATGCGAGGAAACACACGGAGAGTACGGTGAGGATTGGTAAAGATCACTTGTCCATTTTAGTGAGCTTAGACATGCTGTGGAGCAGGTAAAAGAGAAATGTACCTTTTACCTGCATTTTATCGCACATTTGGGAGTTGAAACTACCTCGAAAGTATTCGACAGAATTAACTGTCAGCAGATATCTTTGAAACCGTGCGGTGTACATAAGATGTTTCAGACAAAAGTCTCACGGCATTTAATACAATTTACAATTAAGCACAAATTTGAAAATGTCATATTTTTAGATATACCATCGGCAATTATTATTCTCACGATTCTCAAAATTCTTCTAAGAACAAAATTCAAAGAAAACTTCATGTCAAAAATTTATTTATATATAATAGAATTACTTTCTAAAACCACACTTTTCTAAGACTGCTCTATAAGCTCACAAAGCTCACCAATATCAATCAGAAACACCTCTTTATATGGTTTCTTGTTAGATTAAAAAGAAGTGTTCCTTGAAATAACTTAATTGCCTCATACCCAAAGAGAACCCACTAATTTATGATTTCTCTATAATCTGTATGCGTTGGTATTATTAAATTACAATACCGATATCGTCTGTTGGAAGTTTCGCTCAGAATCGTTATAATTAATCCCAGACACGCGCAACTTCGGCCGTTTTGCAGCACTGCACTGCTCTCGATGCATAAAATTCTGTCGTTGCAATATCGGACGCAACTATCGAGTTGTATAAAATAACACACGGTAAAGTTGGAAAAACCACAATACACTTATACAAGCGACTGTAGCTGCGAAACACAAAATTCAGACCGACGTTGTTAATTTTGTCGAGAACAGAGAGCCGGTCGAAATTTCTGAACCGTTCGCCGCCATATTGCGCTCGCAATTATTCAGAGAACGTTGCGCCCGTGTGTCTCGTAAATGATTAAAAGCGCTTTCGCATTACACATAATTGAAGAGTAGCAGCAAGTTTTACACAGGCTTCGTTACAGTTACGTTATTTTGCGCCGCTTAATTACCCATTACGCCAATTAGGCATTCGCAAATACGAAGGGAGGAAAGAGCTGCCCTCTTTCCGCCTTTGCAGCAGCAGCAGCTTTGCAGCGAAAGGACTCGAGGGAAGCTCGGAAGAATTTACGTCGATCTATCGATTCGCGGCCGAATCCGCTAACGAGATCTTCGAGGAGAAGACGAAACGAGCTTACGCGCGCGCTCGTATCGAAGCTCGTCTGCGCGAGAATCCCATGAAACTTTTCCGCGGTAAAACGAGACAAATCCACAGCCTCCAGACGATGTGATGAACTTTGTCGGCGCGTCGTTATACGTTCTCCGCGCGATTTTTCCAATATCGAAAATAAAAGGACACCGAGTTGCTTTCTGTCTCTCTTTGGAATATCATATATAAGTATATATCGATTTTCCGCATATTGTTACGCCGAAAAATTAATGTAATTACCGAGGAATGCAAAGACTCTCTACGGATTCTTAAGAGCAAATTGCTAAGAACCTCAAGATATATATGGCGCAATCGAAGTATATTCCCTTCCTCGGAGAGTCTCCCCGCCACTCTCTTCCATTATTCCCGCGCGCGAGTACCGTCTGTCGCAGGAATCACGACGTTATCTTCATAACGCATTCCTCACTCGAGCGAAAAAAAGGGAGAAGGAATTCAGAAAGGAGAAATAGCTTAAACCAGCAAGAATATCCGCTCGAAATTTCTCTCTCCGTATATATCGCTCACCACCCACTCTTCCCAGCCTCTCGCGCTACTCCTCTCGCCATTTTGCAGGGTTCGCGGTATTTTCGAGGACGAACACGCGCGGATCGGTGTGGTAACACATTGCCGTGGATATTGGCTGTCTCCCTTTATATCTTCATCCAGCAGCAGCGACGGCGGCAGTGGGCCATCTTTGTGGTCGTGTTCACGGTTAACGTTCGTCGCTTAACAGCCTCCCTCCGCGGATGGACACGGCTGAGACGATAAGGGAAAACCCCTCCTCCATCCATTTTTCTCTCTTTCTCTCTGTCTCGTTCTCCTTTCTTTTCCTCCCTCTCTTTTTATTCTCGCTCCTTCGCTCGTGATATTATGTGCGTGAAATATCGTCTTTTCCTACTCGGCGTTACCTCCGTCGTAGGCGCTATTGGAAAATACTTTCCTACCTTATGAGCAGGGCACAGTTATCCACGCGTGTCCGAGATGGGAGGCTCCTTTCCCCGTTCCGCTTTTTATCCGACGCGGTTATTTTACATTTCTCCTTGAATTCTTCGATTTCATTAATTGAAGAATCCTTCTTCGCCGTATCGGGGCGAAGGACGGAAATTACCTGGCACGATATCGCGCGATCGCGTGAACAAGGATCGTGTTTTGGGTCGATGAACTGCCGCTCGCGTAAAGGTGATGGCAATGACGAAAATTCTTTATCGTTCTAACGAAATTTACTGTGACTTGAAAATGAAGAGAGAGAAAGAGGGAGGGGGGAGAAGAGAGAAAGATCGCGTTAAATAAAATATTTTTTTCAACTTGCACTGTCATTATCAAAAAATCTGATCAAAATATCTTTTCGGGTAATACGGCGAGTATTTCTTATAAAATATAAAAAGTTCTTTTTGTTTTCTTTTTTCGCGATTATACTACCAGTTTATGTCACTATTCCCTTCGACTTCCTAACACGAATATCATAAAATTCTTCTCGCTCAATAGAATTCGTGTTATTCGCAGATTCTATCGTTTCATGCTCGTTCATCCTGCGATAGAAAAAGTACCATTTCCCCTCTTTTTTTGTTTTATTTGTTTGCTCGGAACAAGTCCCTCGATCGGAAGAGATCCTGCCGTGCTCAAGTGTTCTCTCGCCTTCGTGACTCCGCTTCATTCATTCCCGTATCACCAGGGACAGAAATGAGAATTCCATTTTTCCAAAGCAGTAGTCTCGAGAAACAGTAACGTCAAACTGCTGTTTGCTACCTTTAACCTTTGAAAATGTTTCGTATCTTCTTTCTCTCTCTCATTCACTTTCTCCTTTGCTTCTTTCTGTTTTCCTTTATCCATTTCACATTAATTTCTCTAATTAATTATTTGTATTTAAAGAAACGGAGAAATCCCATTTCTTGAACAAATAATCTTATTAAAGAAAGAAATTATATTCGTAATCTTCAGACAAATTTTCTCACAAAATAAACTTTGTATCTGTTTCACAAAGTTATTAAATATGCATTCTTAGCACAAGACGTTACCGCGCGCGCTCCAATTTAATTTTAAATATCAAAACTTCATTTAAAAGATTTTCTTAATTATTAGGAATAATTCCTGACTTTCTTGGCTTTATTGTAATAAAGACAGGGAGTGTTGAATTTA
>NW_022639481.1:702900-728299 GCF_010583005.1 Odontomachus brunneus
GGGGGGGGGGGGGGGGAGAAAGGAAAAGGTTCTACATAAATATTTTATATAACCACGACAGGCATATATAAAAAAGAATTAATTTTTATTTCATAATGCAATTATTGATTGATTATGGCAAGTTAAGGGGATGTCGTAGCAAGCGACGAACTTGATAAGCGTCGATAACGTAAAGCGTAGTCATAAAGTATCAAAAAATAATCAAAAAGTATAAAAGATTCTGGGCGTGTTATTGAAGGAGTAGAGTGACATTAACGTACATTGTCATCTAAGAGACGATGCAGAATAAAATACGCACACTTTACGTTATTTTCGGAAATATATCTTTGCAAACGTGAAAATTACTTTAAAACACTGTTAAAAATTATTCCAGAATATGTTTTAGATGTTAACACTATATGACCTAAATAACCTAAATAAGATAAATAACCTGCAGTAGCATGACCGACTTTCGGCCAATGTGCGAGAGTCCGACGTTCCTACGACGCTAAGTTGAATCCAACGTTATGAATGCGACTTTGGGCTAATGTAAAATTATTTTCATAATTCTCGGCGTGTTACTGAGATAGTAGAGTGACATTAACACACATTGTCTACCAAGAGGCGATGTAGAACAAAATACGCACACTTGACGTTACTTTCGAAAATACACCTTTCCAAACGCGAAAATTACTTTAAAAATTGTAAAAAGGTATCCCAGAATGTGCTCTATATGTTAACACTATATGATATAAATAACCTAAATAACCTGCAGTAACATGACCGAATATCGGATCATGCCAGAAAATCCGAAGTTCCTACAACGCTAGCTAAGTTGAACCCATCGTTATGAACGCGACTTTGGGATATAGGAAAATTATTTTCAAGATTCGGGGCGTATTACTGAAGGAATAGAGTGATATTAACACACATTGTGATCCGGAAAACGCTGCAGAGCGAAATACGCACACCTGACGTCATTTCCAAAAATACATTCTTGCAAACGCGAAAGCTACCTTAAAAGATTCTATAAGACTATCCCAGAATGTGCTAAACATGTTAACTATATAACCTAATCAGCAGTAACATGACCAACTTTCGGCCCATGCGCAGGAAAGGCATCACTGCACATGCGTGAGAATCCAATATACAGCTAAGATGGATCTAACGTTATGGGCGCGACTTTGGAATATTGGGAAATTATTTTCAAGATTCTGGGCGTGTTAGTAGGGAGTAGAGTGACATAAACACACATTGTCACCCAGGAGACGATGCAGAGCAAAATAAGCATATCTGACGTCAATTTCGAAAATACACCTTTTCAAGCAAATGTTACTTTGGAAAACTCTAAAAAACTATCCCAGAATGTGCTCTTTATGCTAACACTACATGACCTAACCTGCAGTAACGTGACCGACTATCGGCCCATGCGCGGGATAGCAACCACTGTGCATGCGCGAGAATCCGAATATACCGCTATGATGGATCTAATATTATGAGCGCGACTTTGGGATATTGGGAAATTATTTTCAAGATTCTGGGCGTGCTACTGAAGGAATAGAGTAACATTAGGGCACATTGTCATCTAAGGAGCGATGCAGAGTGAAATACACACACTTCACATCATTTTCGAAAATACGCCTTTACAGACGCGAAAATTTCTTTAAGATACTTTAAAAAATTATTCCAGGCTTCACTAACTCGGCTTAATAATTTTGCGGAAACACAAAACCCATCTGTTCGAATCTCGGCTTAATAATTTAGCTGAAACACAAAATACTTCGGTTAAATCTCGACTTAATAATTTAGCGAAGCCTCAAAACACATCGGTTCGAGTCTCGGCTTAATGGTTTAGCGGAATTTCAAAACACTCGGGTCCGAATCTCGGAATCTCGGAATTAATAATTTAACGGAAAATCGAAACATTTCGGTTCGAGTCTCGGCTTAATAATTTAATTTGTTGTCTTTAATTTGTCAAAATTTAATTTATCGTCTGCTCAACAACACACGCGTATGCATAAGAAAATATCTCCGAAGAGATAGTATGTCGTATATGATACAACATAACAAGTTATAAAGTATACTAATCAATAGTATATATAGAGCATACATTGGGTATATATAAAATATATATAAAGCATAAAAAAAGTATACATAACATATATAGAGCATATAAATATGACATGTTGAAATATATCAGTTTAATGTATCATCAAGAAATAATCCGACGAGAAGGAAGCCTACCGAGTCGAAATTTTAATTGGCCATTGTTATGCAAGAATAATCCAATTCAAAAAATTATAAGCTTTTATCAGTAGATACTCCATTCACATCTTTTTAATCCAGACAAAAAAATTTAAGCTTTATAGATGCTTGAAATAAATTAAGAAATAATTTTTTATTTTTTATCAGTCACGTCTTTTTGCACATTTTTCTAAGGATTAAGCTAGTCAGTTCTTAAAGAAATGCTTGACTCGTTCAACTATTGCGAAAATCTCAGAGCTAAATTCTTTGGTTGGATCATTCTTACGTAACTCTGGCGAATTGCAAATTCCAATTCTTATTTTAATTCTCGTCGGACGATTTAAGTCGAATGCGATTTAAGTCTACGTGCATGCAATCTACGTAAAATGACGCTTTGTGTCTACTATATGAGTGTCTAAATTGAGCGCTCACCATTGCGCGTTGTCCCACGGTGTCCAGGGTCCACTAGCCATCTTGTCGCTGCATCTGACACTGCAATGGTCCTCGCGTCCCACGTCGCCTGTAATTCACTCCCGACCACGGTAATCTAACGGAGGTTTCACGAAAAATCCCGTCTCTCTTAGGGGATACACTCCGAGTTGCGAATTGCGTATGAAATATCGCGAACTGCGTCTTCGAGGAAATGTCAGCCTTTCGAATAAACGACGAGTATATGCAACGGAGAATTCAGCAACGGCCCGATTGAGTTGTATTGTAGTGTATCGCTTTGATACACGCACAATACCAATCGTGTACGAAGAAAACGAAATCCGCGAGCGAAGGGAACACGCGACGCGAATCGAAGACCGAACTCGTGGTTGGTTGTAATTTGTCTTAATTATTGCGTCAACTGTCGCAAAATCGAAACGCGATATTAAAAATCGACACGGAATAATCTAGAAAATAACGCGGCAGCTCCCGATGTGCTCGTCTCGACGGTTGAGAGTGTTATGGTGTGACGTTCGAGCACGTGCTCGCGCACGCGTGTTTATATGACCCGGTCGCGCATCTCCCAAGCGCTACTCAATCAGCGGCACGAGTGAGCCGTTACGACGATCCGTTTACCTAGCCTTTGTGGAGCCTAGAGTTTTTGTTAGAGCTGTTGTCCAGGTATTATTATTACCGATTATTCTATCATCATTATTTCTTTATTATCCACTGTGTATATATAAATATAAATAAATAAATAAATAAATATATATATATATATACATATATATATATATACATATATATATATACATATATATATATATATATATATATATATATATATATACACTCTGGAATATTCGGACGTTATGAAAAGTATGATAAAAATAGGTGCCATCTCGAAAAATATCCATGAATTAATTTTTCGCTCTATTTTATCATAGTAGTCGGAAAACCTAACTGCATATAATCATAAACTTTTCTGCAAACTTTTCGTATTTTTTTCAGCATCGGAACTAAATTCTAAAAGTGTAGCGATCTTTGAAATTTTCCTGATTAGAGCATCCACAGTTTCAATATATACAACCTGCAGAATGTTTGTATTAAACAAATATTGCACTAACAGCTCAAAAAATTTAAACATATTTAAATATATTTAAATATAAATATAATTGAAACATATTTTTTTCGTTTTTGTCATATGCTACAATTTATATTTGCATGTACTTTTGTTGTGTAAAAGCGTTTGTAATTCTGTGCAAGCAATAAGACGTAAACTTTGTAAAAAAAAGCCAATGTCAGTAAAGTTTTCATGTCCGGCATCCCCTTAATGGCGTTCAAAGAGAGATCGCAAATCACTGTGTCGAGGCGCAAAAACGAGTATTTCGTTTTTTCATCTCAAATAATATCTATGCGATTTCGTACGAAGATTTTTCTTTCGGATAATTATGATCTAGTGGCTATCTTTCTTCGGGTTCGAGAATGACTTTGGTTTGTCTTTCTTTTCTTACTGGGAATAACGATGAGACCGTTTCCATCCATCCGAGATGCCATTTTAGTTGGCGTAATTTCCTGTTCAAACAATCTGTTCGTATAATGGCGTCATAATCGTTGCTCTCTCTCCCAGAATTACACACAACTCAACATCGCATTTTATAAATTTGGTGGTCAAACATAAAAGAAACTTATCGTCAACTGAGAATTAAAAATGTTAGAGAGAATTAAATATAAAAAAATCGAAAGTCGAGACACCTCGAATTTCCAAGAAAAAGAGCAAACCACAGTCTCGTTTTTTTTCAAAGACACAATTTTATCTGCTTCTCATTGTATCGAATGACATCTGAAAGTCACGGCATCCACAAAGGATTCCAGACGTAAATTTAAAAGATTTGCGGCTTTGAATTCTTTCATCGGCATACTCCCCTTCAAGTTCTTGCTTCGCTGGTCACGGTGACTTCATACATTCGAGTCTACTTCTACTTTCTTAAAGGCATAAACTCGTCTCAGAGTCTGCCATACAAATCGATATCCATTTTCAACCTACTTCGTCCCTTTAGGGCTAAGTACATAAAAATCAGATTACCCATCGATTCTCCAACAGAGCGTGCGGAATCCGTTTGTGAGAATAACCTCTTTATCGCGAAATATCTCACTCCCGTACGTCATTTTAAGAAATAAGAATGAATCTTCCGGTCCATCGAGTACATTTACTCGAGAAAGTAATTCTTGTATCGATGAATAACCTGTTATTGTCCTTCTTCTATCATTTTCGAGAATAGAAATACCCGCATTTCCTGGTATAGGATCTTCCCTTCCTCCTTACATACAGCGGGTCTCTTATGATAGGATATTATCTTTTTTATACGCTATATTATAGAAAAATAATTTTCCCAAATAATCAAACGTGTTGCAACTCTTTTCTCCCTCTAACCCCATTTAAAAAATGAAAAGCACTTATTTAATTTTTCAAAATAACAGAGCAAAAGTTAAGATTTTTAAAAAAAAGACTATCTTCTTAAAGGGTAGATTTTGGTTTTTTTCTCAAAATTTTCAGTTTGTTTCTCAAAATTCTTTAATTTCTACATGATAACTAACTGCATCATAACTGTATAATTAATTTTGTGATCAATATAAATTTTGAAAATGTACGACCTCTTTAAGTATCTGTTCCTTTCTACAGGACTATTCAAGCGAGCTATACTACTATCGGGAAGCGCCCTTTCATCTTGGGCAGTAGTGGAAGATCCAGTGTCCTACGCTCTGAAACTGGCCAAAGCTGTCAACTGCTCTATTCCCGATGACCTCCTCAAAGACAATGAGCTGATAGTCGATTGTCTGAGAAAGAGCAGCCTAGAAGAGCTGATGCAGGTCGACATTCAACCGCCGACGTTTCTTAGTGCGTTCGGCCCAAGTGTCGATGGTGTAGTTATCAAGCCAGATTTCCAAAAGGACCTACTATCCTATCTGGGTCCTGAATTTCAAGGATTCGGGTGAGTATTGCTTAAGTTCGAAATGCTCCAATCCATTGATATTAGAACTTTTACTTTATGTGATTTTTCAAACTGCCTAAGTCTCACGATGCGACTCTTTATAGGAACACGTTTATTGGATAACGAAATTGCGCTTTTTTTGAGTTCTCTGTATAAGATCACTTCTGAATTAATTCGTCAATTCGAGATAAAGAAAAAGATCGAGAATACGCTTGACCTTGCGGATTCTTGGCGCCATTTTGGATATGGTCACAGTCTAAATGGGAAAAAGGGTGAAACCTGAAGACAGTGAGGGAAAGAGGAGAAAATCCTCGGATTCCGGTAGAGCTGGCTTAATAGAGTTTTATGGTAATGCGGCGTATATTTCTACATTTTCTTTCGTGGCCGCAAAGGAAATCCGTGAAGCGACGGAAAAGTTATTTTGATGTGTGCACTTCCGGACTTGGCTTTGCTTTCTTGCTCAGAGGGGGATCTCGTACTTAACGTCGGCTCCCACAATAATTCCGCCTTCCGTCTTCCGTCTGACGGATCCCGGAGTTTTCTCGTTAAATGGAAAGTGGGAGCTAAACGAGCCAGTTCCACCGCGAACATTAACGTGGTTCATTAACGCGATTGTAAACGACCCGTCCCGACCCTACAGCGTCATTAGCATACTTACAATCGAAGATCGCGCCACGCTCATACCGGAAACCGTAGGACGAGGTCGCGTTATCGTCTTTATTTCCGAGCAAGTTGCATTTTCCGACGACTTCCTCGTCGACATTCTCGATTTTAACGCTCACTAGTGATTTCCGGCTATCCTAGTTACTTCGGACTATCCTAGTTATTAGATGTTTTCGGGTACAAGCGTTAGGAAGAGCTAATTGCGGGACTGACAATTGTTGCGTGACATTTCCGTTTGATTTCAGTCCCCTTCCGAAGAAAGCTGAGCACGGCGCACCTATCACGAGCAACAACAAGTACGACTTGCTGTTTGGGGTGACAACGAGCGAAGCTCTGTGGAAGTTCGCGGAGAAGGATGTCTTGCAAGGATTCGAGGGGGAAAGGAGAGATAGGATCATCCGCACATACGTCAGAAACGCCTACGTCTATCATCTCACAGAAATCTTTTATACGGTGAGTCGTAACTCCTTAAATTGCTCTAATTTCGTTGGCCACCGCGACTATTTAAAAATTTTTATATTAAATAGATACTCAATCGAGGCATTTGATGTATTTCTTGGTCGCGAAAGTTTGAAGATTAAATTTTCACGGAGATGTTTCATAAAGGATGAAAAAATTCGATGATCTCCATAACAAAAATGAATTACATTTATCGCTGACGATACGCAACATGCCGTGCATATTTGCGCCTCGCGTGTATCGTTGCATACGCGCGGAATTTATCACGGGACATAATTGTTACGTTCCACACAACGATTGAATCGCGAACGTTGCGTTTTGTCGAAATACGCGACGACGCAATTCCATTTGGCCGGCACGTTATCGGTCCGCGCCAGAAGCGACGCACGCCAGGCATTACTTAATGATTATAGCCAATTAAACGATTACAGTCGTGGCAATGCGTTTTTACGAACGCAATAGGGGAGCCATTGCGCGGTTAAACTGGCTGCTTATTATTCTATGTCATAAGGGGAAACAAGACCGACACTGTTCGCAAAACTCGCGAGATTTTCCCATCGGACTTTGCTAATTAGGACTCTTCGGAGGAACAACTTAACTCTGATTGGAACGTTTTCTTCTCTCTGTGCGTTTCAGATTCTGCTTTTAGCTAATGGTTAAAAGCCAAATCGTTCAGGAAAATGTCCCTTCCCGAGGATGCAATTTTAATCAAAAGGAATCCCGACCAGAATTCAAATCCGTCACTCTTGACATTTCTATGACAGCGCGGCTGATAGATTCGGAACCTGTTTTTCTTTCTGTAGGTGGTGAACGAGTACACCGATTGGGAACGAACGGTACAACATCCCGTCAACACAAAAGAGGCGTGCGTACAGGCGCTGAGCGACGCGCAATTTGTAGCGCCGTTGGTACAAACCGGAGATCTCTTCACCCTGAGGCACACCAAAAAGCCGAACAATCCCCATATCGCACCGGTCCCTGACAGCGAGAAAGAGCCTATGCCAAAAACTTACTTCTACGTGTTCGATTATCAGATGAAGGACGGAGATTACCCTCAGGTAAGCGAAATAAAATACAAATCGTAAGAGTAACTGATCCTGACTAATCGAAAAAAGAAAGGACAAATCTATATTCTCTAAATTTCTTCGAGTGAAATTCCATTGGAAAAATAAAGTGAAAGTTGACTCACCCGAAATCGAATGACTTTGCTTAGAGCGAATTCTTTCACTCTAAATCGTGCGGTGAACATCTTCATCCGAAACTGAAGAATGAATTTGATGAATTCCATCGTCATTACAAAACAGATTCACGCTAATCGATTGAAACATTCATTTATGCGGACTAAAGATCTATTCGAAGTTTGAATATATATTGACTCGTGTGATATTTTTAAATTATTATTTTCATTATTACTTCTAGTAAATGTATTCAATCATTTTGAGTGAGATTCTATTCTAAGGAATTTAAAAAATATGAAGTGCAATGTTATGTCTGAAAAATTAGTTGCAGAGCCAATAGAAAGTCAATAAAGCCAATCTAATCGATTGAAACATTCACTTATATGGATTAAAAATCCATTCTAAGTTGGGATTAAATATTCATTCTTGATTCCGGATAGCGTTGCCTTCATTCTCATTTCGAGTAAATTTCCTTACTCGTTTTGAGGAAGACTTTCATTCGAAGTTTAAAGAACATATCGATCTGCCTTCAGCTTGTCTCCAGCTAATGCAAAAAATACGACACGAAGGGACAGAATATTATCAAATAAGTTATGTAATACGCGTAACTGGGTCACTAGGTCGTGGGATTTCGCATGAACTCTTAGGTTACTTCGGACAACTACTTGATAAATTGAGTAATGTTCGTGTAACAGCGTCCAATTACTCGCTCCATTGCTCTCGCGGTGGATTCTTCAATCGTGTCCCACCAGCCGCTATCAAAATAGCGAAGCTTGTCGCACCCGTGGGTGCTCGACTTCATCAGTGATGGCCCCATCAGGACGCAAGTTACAGCAAAGGCAATTATTCGCCCGTGGGTGGCGCGATATATTCTCATTTAAATGCCTGACGACTGTTTTCCTTCTGTCTCTGCATCTACGTTCGCACGCCTGCTCAAATTATTGGCGTGTTTACGTTCAATTATGCACAGATTACGTTATAACGTGCGCGATGTCACATTATTGTTCTCGACCACGATACACCGCGACGGCGTCCATTATCAGCACGAACGCAGGGCTCTCGGTCAGAAGCCAGGCATGCACGTATGTCGGATTAATTCCTCTATAGTTCAAGGAACGTCTCATGAATTTTGTGATTCTTCCGGAAAACGGATTTTATTGAATTTGCTTATTAACGCGACCAGAAATTTAATCAGCTGTCTGATTACTACATTGTCGAGAAATGAAGTTTGCCAGCAATGCGAGGAGGACGAAGAAACCAAAAAGACGTTAAATCAATTCTTGTCTTGGTCTCAAAATTGAACGATATAATATTTTAGATGTAAAAGAGTAAGAGTCTTATCGCAATTATCAATGTGTAACTGCACCAGAAGAAAATTTGGTTATATTAACATAAAGTTTGATTTTAATGAATGAACCGTTTTGCTTGAAGAACACAGAATTTCTACGTTCTTATGACCTAAATTTAGTTCTAAAGACCAGAAATTTTGTTTTCTTCGATCAAAAATCGTGTTGGTTCGTTTATTACAACCAAGTTTCCTGTTGACACAACCAAACTTTTTTCTCCATGTATAATATACTGTAGTAAATAATTAAGTTTTCATAACGAATAATCAAGGAGTCAGAACTGATAAAAATTAATACTGTACTTTTGATCTTAGCACAATGTTA
This sequence comes from Odontomachus brunneus, assembly GCF_010583005.1. NCBI lineage: Eukaryota > Metazoa > Arthropoda > Insecta > Hymenoptera > Formicidae > Odontomachus > Odontomachus brunneus. The sequence goes on from NW_022639481.1 coordinate 712,516, forward strand.
TTCTTATCAAAACAAACCTAATAATATAATAATCAGAAGAAATATCTGATAATAATTAAATGTTTATTGTAATATACAATAATTACACGCTAAGTAACGCAGTAAGGCTTATTTCTTCCTACATCTGGAGCTTCTCGAGAGAACCTCATTTAACGCTCATAATATATTTACTCCCCGATATATATTTCGTCGCGCGCAATTTTGCCCGATAAAATCGATTATACTCGCGAATTTACGCGAGTAGCTATTTATCAAACTTTCTCTCTGTTTCCTTGTCTTCATTGTATCACGCGCGATGATTTACAGAGGGATGATTACGGTCGGTCGGCGAAAGAAACGTTATACTCGCGCAATAAATCTCGGCCCCACTTCCGGACAAATTCGTCGCGAGAGAGCATCGTTAGGTTAGATCGATGATCGATCAACGGGCGGTCGATTAGCGGCTGGATGGCTGATGTTTGAATTGCCCGTTTCTAGGGAAACTCCGAGTAAATATGTACGGAGATCGCGTCGGTAGAATAATCAGTCGAATCGCGAGACTGTCGCGCGCGTGCTGCTTCCGCTGTTTGTGATGCTGTCCTGAGCCGGGGGCGTCTAACATCCTGCCTTTATCTCACGGGACGCGTCTCCTCCGTTGTTTACTCTCGTAAAACGAATAGAACCCACCCTCCATCCCCCAGTTGCATCCATAATTACTCCGAATAAATAGTCGCGGCTTGGCAATATTTCAACCACCACAATCGCGACCACGCTAGTCGTGCATCACCTATGAATTGAATCGGGTATCCCTCTACTACGTGGAATGTGTGCCGCCATGATACATCATGAGAAATTCATGTGTATCACTAATGCAGCAATTCATTTACCTCATAGATAAGATGTCCCGCTACAGATGAGAAAAAGGTCCGCAAAAAAAGCATACAACGTATCCATCGTATTCCATCAAGAATTTCCGGCAAGGATATGATCTTGTGTTTGTATAGTTGTTATAATGTCCGTGCAACGTCCCTTTTTCTACCGCCCTCTCCATCTTTCTTTTATGTTGAAATAAATATTTTCTCTCAAACTGCTCGAAGAAAGCCGACATAATAGATAAAATCTAAAGTAAAATCTTTTCAGCGAGCTGAAAATGCGAATTTCGCTAGCTGAGTACTTTATATCTAAATAAATTTGTCCTCACAGTCTCGACATGGCGGCCGCAGGACGCGGCTATTCTCACGAAAATAGCTACCGTTGCGACGGCGCTTTATTCTTTATTAACTTGTTCAACGTTTTAGAATTAAAAACGCGTGCCACGGAACTGTGTCGTTGCTTGCGTTATTTAAGATTAAAATGGAATAGTAAGGACGGCAAGGTAGTGAGGATAAGATGGGCTAGGGGGCAACTCGCGCATCCTGCGACACTCATTTCCCTCAGCTACGAGGAAAATCCTCTTCTAAGACGGGACACACCACAACGCCGTCACAGAAGATAATACGGAGATTCGATTTACGATGGAGCCGACGCACGTATATCGAATATAATAAAGACGTCGGGCCGGCATCGCGTCGTTTGCAGTCGCCGCCACCCCTCGACCGTCATTACGACTTCAATTTTCGCTAAAATTATTTTGCGGAGAGCAAATCGGTCGGCTTATCCGCCCGCTTCCTCGATTTCCATCTTATTACGCGTTGAAAACTAATCAGACTTCTTGACAGCACAAATAAAAAAAAGAAGGGAAAGATGTGGAATGAGAGAGAGAGAGAGAGAGAGAGAGAGAGAGAAGAGAGAGGGATGAAAGAGAGAGAAAGATATCTCCAGCCGATCGTCGAACGATCGTGCTACGTTCTGAAAACTCGATCACATTTGCTAGTCTGTTCATAACGGTATGGAGGACGCGTACGTAGGCCAAAGGACGGGAGGAGAGGTCCTGTCGATGTGAGAAAGCGCCGCGAGAATATCCTAGTCACGTCACGCGCGCCATATGCGCAACACACCGCGTTTGCCCACAATGCAGTTTTCCTACTTTTTCGCGTTTGCCAGCAATTCCTCGCCCTGCAGGCAGACAACCGACGCGGCGTCTTTCCATAACTCGGTTTACACACACGTAATCGCGAGAAACTGCGTTGTCCTGTTGGCCGGCAAACGGATTTCCCGATAACGTCATTCTTTCGGCGAAAAATCCCGACAATGACTATGGACGTGCTGTCTGAACACAGTGTGAATCTGCCCACGCAAAAATTCGCGAATCCAAAGCACTGCGTCCCACGGACATTTCTGATTGAGACCGATCTTCCCTATATAATTCTTGAAAACCTTCGCTAGCAGCATCACGTAGTGACAATCTTTCTTCCCACATAAATAAACCAAATCTTTGTAATTGCGTTAAAAAATAAAATGGTTCGTGGAGAAGTTTTCCCGAATAGGTCATAATGGCAAAAGCATCAAAATGCGACGAACTTAAATAACGCCTGATTTTTAACGCAACAAATTTGCTAGAAAATTTCTAAAAACAATATGGCGCATGACGATGTCATGTTTTGCACGACCAGAAACTTCCCTCTCTTGCTTAAGGACGAAAAGCAAACAAGACAATAAAGAAGAGGAACTAGTTTTTCTCAGATTCCTAAGAGACCCGGTTTGAGGAAGCAGCTTGTAATTTAGCGACAAAGTGAAAACGGACTTTGCGGGTGGGTTGCGATCGATCCCGCCCAGCACGAACAAAATTCATCCCGAGGATCGTTGGGGGATTTGCAAGGACCCATCGATACGCGGAGGATTTGCGAAGCCGACATTTAAAATCTATCAGCTCGCGCGCCACCTCATCCATTCAAGGACGGTACGCTTCTCGTGGATTCTTTTAAAAGGTTCCCTTATGCTGTAACTCGATCGAAAACGATTTTCTTTAGCGCGATTCGCTCACCACCCAACAGAAAATTCGTAAACTCACGGTGAGGATTATTGTAGAAACTGTAATCGTACGTTCAGCTAGTCGTAGTGTCATTTAGTTGTGAACTGTGCGGTTTCATCTTTCTTGTCTCGAAATCGGAAAATTGTCTTGTGTCGAATTTGGACTTCTTTCCAAATCAAAGAACAATTAAATATCAAACATTAATATCAAAAATCATCAATGGATGTCAAATAATGTCTAAAGTCGTTAGATTCTTTGATATTTAGACTACAAGCAGAGCTTCTACAAGCTTAAGTAACTCTTTAAAATCGCGTTCTGCAGTAATATTGCGAACATATCACGAAAAAAGTTGCGCTCACACAATCGCCATTTTCATGAGACGCACCTGTGTTCCCATAGTGCTGATTCATCATTTTTGCAGCAGAACTTAATCGCGCAATTGCATTCAGTTAAAATCAGTATCCAGTTTTGCTGGGTAGTGAACGATCAATACGTCTATGAAGAAAGAAATAAAATGGATTGAAACGAAACTAAAAGGGGTTCTCCGTTTCCGTCGTGCCACTCGTCGTGATTGCTATTTCTCCATTTCGCGCGAAGAAAATGAGAATAAGACCCCGCTTTGCAGCTCGTCCTCCCCCTTCCTTACTCCCACACACACACACTTTCTCCCTCCCCTTCCTTCCTTTCTCTCTCTCTCTCTCTCTCTTTGCTCTACCGCTCGTCTCCAAAAAGAGGTTGATGGGAGGGAAAGAAGGAAACGAAGGTAAGTGAAGGTAGGTTGAAAGCAACTGCGAGCCGGAAAAAGGTATTACTACGACGAGAAAATTTGCCCTCAAAGCTCTGCGTATCTCAAAACACACTCTCCCTACCTGTGAAACGAATCCTTGAATAAGATACAACCCTTATTGGAATTTCCCACCTAATGAATTTTTTAAACGAACGCTTCTTGAAAAATAAATCATGGATATCCTCAGATACACGACTCGCTTTATTATAAACAAAAATGTCTTTAATACAGTTTAACAATATAAATGAAAAAAAAACTGCTCTAACTTGAAATTCTGAGTATTTGAGTATCTCTCGCGAAACAAATTTCAAGGACTATTAATATAGGCCTAGATGTTCATTGAAAATATAATTCGATTAAAATGCGATGAAGATGACCCGCGCGCGCGCGCGTGTTTTAGTTATATTCTAAAAGTACACACTTCATAACACACTTCATCGCCAAGTGTATACTGGGATCTAACAAACTCCAACATTTCGCAGCCACTCTCATTTCTCCTGTCATTTCTGTTTCCGTTTCAAGCAAAGGAAAGTACCTGTGTGTCTTGTAAGGTAGTCTCATCGAAATGAAGAAATTCTACGGTACATTGGAGCGCTCAGTTCTAGGGTTAAATTACGCAGTGACAGGCGCGAAGAAACTGAAAGGAACCGGAAGACGGCTGAAAGAAGGAGTCAGGGGGACGATGAAACGAATTATTTAATTAAAGCTATCTGATGCACGGTTTCAAAACCGGGCTAGCCTTCGCGTTTCCCTGTCGCGGCAATCCTTTATCAGCTAATTGGGGAGTACCCTGTCTAATGAGCGAAGAAAGAAGGGCAAAACGATATGAAACAAAACGCCGACGGTGGAAGGGGCGGCGGGAGGGCCGGCGAAAAAAAGCCTGAAACGAAAGCGCCGCGAGTCCCGGTAGGAGATTATCCGTTTTGTCCAATTTCTTTCTCGTTGTAATGCCTCGTCCTGAGGATTTTTCGTCGGGCAACAGTAAACGTGATCCTCGTCGGAAAATCCACGGCGTTTATCTCGCCTCGCGCTTGTATAATTACGACGCCCGGAAAGAGCGGGAAATTAAATAAATGCAAGTCGTAAACGCGCGACGGTGAGCGCGGTCTCGAAACTAATTTTAATTGCACGCGCATTCGATCACGTGTGCTTTAATAATCGACGCGGAAATTACATATTATCTGTTTACATTAAACGTCATCACCGCGAGGTATTTTATAAGGGATTAAATAAATTTTAATCGTTGTACAAATTGCGCCTATCTGTATATAATTATTAAAAACGAATTAACTTTAATGAAAGAGAAATAGGATAAAACGACTTCACGCACACACATAAATACACAGAGGGGCGGTTAACGAACTAGATTTAAAGAAAAACCCTGCTGATAAAGCCACATACATTTACGAATCGATTTAAACACAAAGCTGCGCAAACAAAGGAAAAGTCCACGGCTGATATTCCACGCGGCAGTTTTAAAGAAGACGAATATTGAAAAATGAATTTGATTTTGTCGGAATACACGAGATGTTTATGAATCACAGCAAGTATCGTGTATGTGTGTATCATAAAGCCATTAATACTAATTAACGGTAATTTCACCATGATTCTCCTCATCATACAGCACTCGGCTGATCAAGTGTAGCAAAGCTTATCCTCGATAAATTCCGCATCCAACAGAAAAACGCATCTCCTAAAAATTACTAGGAAACGGATTCACGATTACGAGACGCGTTATATGGGAAACTCGTAGTGAAAAAGTGTTGCTACCTTTAATCAGCCGACTGTACAACGCGATACAGCAAACACTCTCTGTCAGCCGTGCTTCTTCTGGCCCTTAGCCACGAAGTAGACGGAACGTCGCGTCAAATTTTCCGCCGTCCATCGGACATTTTTTTCCCGTATGCGCGCACGACACTTTCGGGCGCGACACGCCGCCGCTTATGGCGGCGCGGAATATTGCGCATCGCCGCGATAAAATATTCGTCGCGAAGTTTATGACCGCCAGCCGGCCGTCGTGGTCGCGCGTAGCCGGCGCTACGCTAGTAATACAAGGCGGCTTAATGTGTTCGCCGCCGCTAAAGCGCAATTAAATTATTTGCCCCCCTCTGAAATATGCACCGCGCTGTTTATGCATGCTCTTTACGCACCAACGACCAGCGCAACAGGTATTTATGAATGCGATTTAGAAAAATAGAGCTATCCACCGATAGTGGTGCCTCCTCCCCCCATTCTCTGCCCTCCTTCGTCCCTCTACCCCTGGCCCTCGTTTCTCCCCTTGCCCCCTCCCCGTGCCGGAGGAAGCGGATGATTTATGCCCTGTCATTCGCCGAATGTTATTGACAATTATTGACTAACGAGCGCAAAATCGCGCAGATCTCGTGTAAAACGACGCGAGCAACGTACTACACGCGCCGCTCGAGATATTAATTACGTGAGGAATAATTAACAAACAGAGCGGGAATTTTATTTGTTTTGTTTGGAAATCACGCGGAGAGAGAATAGCCGATCGTTTCGCTCGCGGGCTATTGATGCGCGCGCGCGCGCGTTAATTAAGACACCTGTTGTGATCTTTTTCCGTGCACGCACACGAAAATGTAGAACGCGCGCTCATCCGCATCATCGGCGAGCGTCAAGTCAATATTGATTACTTCGATTCTAATACACCGGAGCAAACAGTTGCTTCGCCGTCAATTGGCGTTTCACCATCACCACGACGTTTGTAGTTACCGCGACTGTTTGTTATTGCATTTGGAACTGATGGGTTCCTCGTCGCTGTCCGCGAGAGAGGGTCCCTCGGACTCCTATTAAAGGGCTCAAGGATTAAATGGCGGATGCCCGCGAGCGTTTCACAGTATAATAAAGCGAGAGAAGGATGAACGTCGGGTCCTGGGGAAACGGCCGCCAAATAGACGCGCTCGCAAACGAATGGTGCCATTCGGCGGAAAAAGCCCCGCCGTTTTATGGCCGCGGTCCGACAATTTGCATGCTCGTTCTTCCCCGGTTTTGATGGGCAAACGAGCAGCCGAAACGCCCTCGTAAGTTTAGTCACAAAATGCGGGCAAGTCCCGCGATCGCGAATCTGTAATCGTGCCCGATTCCCTGAGTAACCGCAGACACATCGGCGAGAAAATATTAAAGCCGGTGAGCACAGCTCGAAATATTAATTAGCTTCTCAAGCAAATGTGTGAGATTTATTTTTCAAAGAGAGCATCCAAGTTTCGCTCCTTTTAAATATTCCAATTAATGATACATCAATTTAAAATTTAGGACGGGTGAGATTATATATATAAGAATATAAAATCTCAATATTATTCTCGTATTATTCTCTGATAACATGCAAGATTCAGGCCACGCGCTAGTCTATTGAGATTGGGCCGTTTACTCCCAAACAACTATGAGAATAATATCAAGATTTTGTATCCTTAATCTACTCAACATAAGCTTCAAAATTAACTGTGTTAATTAATTGGAATTCATTTAATTGGAATTAATTAATTGGAATATTTCAAAATTTTTTCAAAAAGGGATGAAATGTCTATGGACGTTTCACCGCACTCTTTTCGTGTCGCTTGTTCATTCAGCAAGCGCTGCGGAAACAGGCGGTCAATTAGAATTACACTGAAAAATTGATATTCCTGTTCTTAGAAAAATCTTCTAAAATTAGCATTAAGTATAAAATATTTTAAACATAAGATTTATTCCTCTTGTTTCGAGAGAAAATTTTCTACACAAGAGAGGGATTTCCTCTCAAAACAAGAGGAATATATTTTATGGTTAGAATATTTTATACTTGGTGCTTATTTTTAGATTCTAAATATTTTAGAAGATTTTTCTAAAAGAGAACAAAAATATCAATTTTTCAATGTATATAACGGTTATCTTAATGATCGCGCTCATTTCTCATGTTTCGCAAAAATCGTAGTTAACTATTAGCGTGAAAATAATATCTTGCTGAGAATGCTGTCATTATAAACAGGGGATTTCTATACCTGAATACCTCCGAGTAGTAGCAAAACTCACAGATAATCATCCAGGTTGCCAGGTATTCAAACCATCCAAATTTATACAAAGTATTACCGGACATCCAAGTAATTTAAATTAATACTAGATACTCTAACATGAAGAACAGATAAAAAGAAATAACGATAAAAGAAGCAATAACTAAATTTTTGCACTGTGTGAGAGAGTAAAGATCTAAAATATAAAAAAATATTTATTCGATAGCTACTGATAACATATTTGCTTGTACTCATATATATATATTTTTGCGCCCTATATTTTTATAGAAAAAAATTTTTTAAACGAAAAAATATACAATTTTTTTAAAATATAGCTTTTCATGAAAGCAGTTGCTTATTTGAATAAAAGAATTTAAATTGAAGTAAATATTCTGTTACTGTTTAAATAAATATTTGGTTTTCAGATATTTCTTCTCTCTCTCTCACAGTGCGAGTACTCAGTGATATTGAGTTTACACATGTTGTGTGTTAAGGGAGAGATTTCACGAAATGCCTGAGCGTGTGTGTTGTAAACAAAGTTGGATATTGTCAATATCCCGGTATCCTAACTTTTTTTTCTCACTAACCGCTTTAGTATACATACGCCCGGCAAGACTTTTCCGTGCTTATCCCTTCGCTCCTCATTCAAGACAAGTCTCAACGGAAGGTGATATTCACACCTCGCGTATCGTAATATATAAATATATATGTACCCGCATGATACAAGCACCAGCTGGCGACCAGATAAGGACCACTCACGAGTGTCCGGACGTACATTTGCACTGTTCGCTTTACCGTATCCGCTTCCTCGTCCGCGCACGCGCGATTTCGTGCTGCACGGAAATAATAGCCAATAGAAACAATACCCTCTATTCTCGCCAAGCCGTGCCTGACCCGCGTCTGAGTCGCCATTGTCCCTCAGGGAGCGCGAGGATAGAAGCCGCCTGGCGTTTCCGCACGTTCGCTGGGAATTACCGCGGCCGCCTCGCGACGAAAAATTTTGCGCGGCCCAACTTTTTCCATTTAAATTTAAATCCACACACATACACATCTCAGGTGAAATAATCATACGTGTATGCCGGAAAATCGATACCAATCTTGTTATTCTTCGGGATCTCGCCGATAGCTGGCTTATTTCTTGCGTATGTGTATGCGTATATAGGCGTGTGTGTATATACGTTACTTAATAAATGAACAATATAAAAGTACTGGGAAAGTAGAGCAGAATGCTCGCTTAAAAAGTGATAATTCTTTGATATAACAAATAATATCTAAACCAAGCTTGATGCGACAGAAGTCCATTAAAGGATCATTAGTTTCTTCGCGGGCCATTAATCAGTAATAAGATGATTGTCGCGAGGATGGGGAGAAGGTTGCCATTCTTGAGAGAAAATTAGGAGCACGCAATAATTGACACAGCAAATGGAGCACGTAGTCATGCGCAAGCGATTGTCCGCATACCAAAAGGGATGTGATGTATTAGGGCACAACGCTATTGTCACGTTATTACTTGCACAGGCCCAACCGCGATGTTACAGTATTATCTTGTCAACCGGCGAAATTATGATATGATAAATTAATTAAAATTAGAATTGCTGCTAATTAGCGGCGTTACGGCTGCTAATTAGCAATCATTCTCGCGTACCTCAGATCCTTACTCTTTAGTATTCAACTGCGGCTCACGTTATTTCTACCTTAAAGAAAGCTACGAAATATTAACTTCCCAGGTTTCAAATTACTTGGGAGTAAAACCGAGTCTCCCATCTCTATCGAAACATAATCACGAATTCTATTCTTCAATTAATGTCGCTACGTGTACGAAAATTTAAAACAAATATTAAAAGAAAAACCTACGTCCAATATTAAACAATAATTCAAATATAAAATAATTCTCGCAATAAAAATTTCCGGTATTGAAAGCAGAAACTAGCAAAATTAACTTCCCTGTTTCCAATTTAGTTTGAAGTAAAACCTATTCCTATCGAAAAATAATCACGAATACTATTCTTCAATTAATATTGCTGTGCATAAAAATCTAAATAAAAAATATTAAAAAAAAAGAAAAAATCTACGCGTCTAATATTGAACGTAATTTAAATATAAAATAATCCGCAAAATAAAGCTTTCTCTATAGAAATGAGAGAGTGAAATCTTTCTGCGGGCGTGAATCAAACAAGTGTAGTGCCTTGCAAACATAATAACACGTGATCGTACAAATGAATCGCATTCACGACGACTGCGATTCCCGTTAGCGCAGCAGCGTTGTTTTCGACGGGACTCCGTATCATAACTTTCCACGGCGACACGGTTTAACCGAAGCACGAATTGAAATTTGCCGGTATGTACGGAACGCCAGGAATGCTCGCCGCGATTCTGTCGGTATCCAAGTGTCGGCGAGGGTTGAGGCGAACGTTGAAGCGAAAAGGGGCGGAGGTCCAATCGCGTCAACGAGATTACATCGTAGAATTTCATATCCTTTCGCGCTACCAAAAACAAAATCCCTTCCGGTGTCTCCGTTCACGGCAGGTTTACACGATGTCGGCGAGTTGCATCCGACAGAAAGCTATTTACCTCCCCTAGTAAATATACAAATACGCGCTATTTGCACGGTTACGAAAGTTTTTAGACGGGTCTATATGAAACTGAGGTATGAATCGTGATCATGAAAAATAGCTGTGGTAGAGGTGTGTTATAAGCAGAAAGAGTTTCGTGTGTGTGAAAAGAGATTCTATATTTTGGACAATCGTCTGATTATCAAAGTCTCTGTCCCTGAAAAGCACGTTGGGAAAGTCACGAATTTATCAGTTGCTATAATCGAACCGTTAAATCGACACAAATTGGCTAAAAGATACGACAGACAGAAAGGTAAGACAGACGAGAACGCCTGGCACGACGTTCGCGAGAAGCAAACATCTTCGTGTTGTCGACGTCGTTTCGTGGTTGTTAAAACCGACGTTCTTACAAAGCCGACGTAATGTGCCTCCGAGGCCGCTCCTCAGCCGAGACGCGACATTAACGGCGCATTTCTTGCGCGTCTATGAACTCGTCGGATTACGGCGAGTGACTTTTACCAGACGATTCTGCGCGCGTATAATGTGAAAACGCGGTAGGATGTTCGCGCTAGGTGATATTGGCTAACGAGGGACGAATACCACGCAATGAAAAAGGGGAAGCTCCAGACGTTTTAATCTTCCTAACAGAGCAACGTGATGCGTCGCCGACAAAATATGAATAAGCAAGAGGCCGTAAAATAGAGAGAGATGCGTAATATAAATATGTACACTCCAAAAAAATATAATCTTACTTTTAGCGGGATCCTTTTATATATAATAGCCTCAAAAGATTTTTTTTAAAACCAAAAGGAAAATATTTTAACATGCAAAAAAAGAACTCTGGTTGCAAGACACTATTTCCTGTAATCTCATATTTAAGAGGAAAACTCTTGCTAAAATAATATCCCTTTTCTAATGAAGTAAACTATTAATCGGAAATCTACTAGATTTTATACTAATTTTATTCTGCTTTTAAATCAAGAGAAATATGTTTATTCTTTAAGCAGAATATTTTCTTAGTTAAAAAATTTTTATCATAAACAAGACTTGTAGATAAAAGGTGAAATTCCTCTAATTTTGAGAATATTGTGCTTAAAATATTTTCCTCTTAGTTTCAGAAAAATCCCCTTGAGGCCAAATATATATACGAGGATTCTGCTAAAGATTGTATTTTTTGGGTGTAACTTTTTAAGGCACGTATTTATAGTTGTCACTTGAAACCTGTCTCGTGTGAGATATATACACAGATTTTTTATTTAAGGTTACTTTATATTTTTTAGAGACATTTTTAGATAAACTTAAAGTTAATTTAGATTTTTATTTGGAGTTCCAGGTTTTCAATTGAATTTTTATATATGTGACATTTATATCTGCAATCGCAATTTAACAGAAAGACTCTCACCAAACTCTGAATTTAAATCTAAGTATACAATTGAGAAGAGTTCCAAATAATAACTATTAATACAGGTCTAAATAACTAGTCGCATGTACCATAAAAATGTAGCCTTAATTTTAAAATATTGACAATCGGGTATATGTGGAATTATTCGACATTTTAAAGAAATTAAACGCGCTGGCAAAAATAGATATACATGCAATATGCATTAATATTTATATAGAACATCCCATCCTCAAATTATCGGCCGCATATGCCATAAAACTGCAATCTTGATTTCAAAATATTACTAGCTATGTGTGGAATTATTCAATATTTAAAAAAATTTTAACACATCAAACATAAAAATATCTAAAAAAAACCTACCAACATTTATATAAAATATCTTCCCAAATTGTCGATCACATATATTGCAAAAGTATAACATTCGTTTCGATATATCAATAATTACGTATATGTGAAATTATTTATTATTCCAAAAGAGATAATAAATTTTCACAATGTCCCTCATATTAAAAATCCCTCATATTAAAGAAAATTAATTAAAATCCATATAGGATATCCTCCCAAAATTGCCTCACAATATAATATGCACAATAATATAATATATATGTACATATTTCGGAGGTTATTAGAATTAGAATTTGATAATAGCATATTAGAGACAAGAGAGATAGGCAAATTAGAGAATCCTGATGTAAAAATACGAAGCAACAATTTCTGAATTATAATTAATCAATGCAAGTTCAAAGCTAATATTGATTTTCACAGTGCAGCAGATGATATTGTCTTTTGCTCTTTCGAATGTAATACGCAGTAACCAGCTGATATTGACATAATTATCGTTAATTATCGATAACAAATTTTAACAGTTATCCGCAAATCATTTAATCCCGGCAAAAATTTTAATAGGTGATATATCACCCCATATTCAAGAGAGGAGCTATTAAATCTAATATATATTTGGAGAATAAAGTTTACCTCTCTTTGTAAAAATCAATAACGTACAATGTACACGTAAATGTGAACGCGTGTGAGTCTCAACGCATAAAATTTATGCGATATCGCTGCGCGACTGTTCGAATCTCGATATTTTCGTATTCAGATTTTCAATTCCGCCCAAAACTCCGCAATAGCAAAAAAATATTGTACATTCAGTGCGGATGGAATTAAATTATCTGAATATTCGGCATTAAATAGCAGCGAATCACTATCTCCGCTGTTTTCGTTGAGAATCAATGCGATTTACAAATATGCATGCACTATATCATATAACACACTCTCTGTGCGAGTGAAATTCAACACTCACCATTACTGATGGTCGACGACTAAATCCGCTGACGTCCAGTAAGGCCCAGCCACGTCTAACCAGCATCAAAACTCGTCGGCTGCATCCGCGTCGTCCCGTTGCGTTGATTGCACTTCATTTCCCTACACTGCACTTTCCTACACTCGCGACGCGATTAATGTCCTCGTTTGAACGGCGCTTAACGAATTAACAGTGGCGTCGATGAAAGGCTGTGATTTATTTCGGGTCGAAATCTACGGCTTCGATTAGCGAAACGCGCGACCGGAATCCGCGAGTTCGTCGAACGAATGTCCGTTGTTGCGATACAAATAAATCGCGACACTTCTGGAACACATTTGCGGCGCGATAAATCCGGCTGATTCGCGAGTCGCGTGTTAAAAAAAATCCGATCGCGTTGATCGTGAGAAGTCGACGGCGAAGCTGTGAGTAAACAAAGTAATAACCAGAGGAGGGCGTGATATTTTCACGCGTGGCTTCGCAGCACACCAGCGAAGATTACTCCGCAATCTTGTTGCGAAGAGACTATTCCGCAATCTTGTTGCGAAGACTGCTCCGCAATCTTGTTGCAAAGACTACTCCACAATATCTTGGTGGAGTTCATTTTCGCGAATAATTTCACGAATTTAATTCGGCGATTTTCCACGGAGCGCGCGACGTAAACACGTAAAATCGAGGCGAACAGAAGAAAAAGTAGTCGCAACGACTGCGGGATCTAGTAAGCAGTTTATCAGAGCAGAATGTTAACACGCCTGTGTGCACCTACAGTCCCGCGAATATATATGAATTTAATTAAACAAAATCTATGTTTTCATGTGGAACTTAAGCTCAACATGATCGCGAAATTGAGTAACGCGAACTAAATACACGTAATTTAACGACGCAACAACAAGGTACTGACAATTTAATAGCGTGAGCAAAGTATTATGAATTTAATAACGCGAGCAAAGTACTGACAAATTCGACAATGCCAGCGAAGTACTCGCAATTTGAAAGAGCACAAGCTAGATACTCGTAATTTAACGATGCGAGCAATGTATTGACAAATTCGACAGCAGCAGCGAAATAAATTTGTGATAGTACGAGCATAGCACTCGCAATTTGACAGGACGAGCAAAGCACTCGTAAATTCTGCGAGCGATGGCGCAGCTCTGCTGCGCATTATATGCTACTCGAAACAATTAGGAGCTTGCATTAAATGAATGGCAGCACTGAGAGAAAAGTGCATGGTATTTGTAACTATAATCGCAAAATAAAAATATTATAGTCATGAGAACCATTTTTCTATGCAATGTTGCTATAGTACTAGTGGTAATACTCTTATGTACATACTGCTATTACTATTTCTTTGTTAGAACTACAAGAAAATGTAATGCCGAGGATGACTATTATTTAATGAGATTAACTTATCTTCTCTCAGTGTGTATTAAATCACATACACACACACACACACATTCTACGACTTAAAAAAGTATAATAGCAAATAAGCTATAGAATCTAGAATATAAAACTTGGAATTCTTAATCTAAAATATAAAATGTATGCAAATGTTTGTAAAATATTCAAATTATATTCAATAGATATAAAAATTAGTATTTCGGTACTTGAAACGCATCTATTAAATAGCACAAATATTGGAAAAGAGATTCCCCAATTGTTTCGAGCAGTACATTTTGTTCAATGAAACAAACACACATATAAAATCTATCTAATATAAATCGCATTGATCTCAACAATATTTTCTACGACTAATATTTTCTACTAAAAACTCATCACCTTAAGTGATAATTGTACCTTTGTATGTGACTCACTACGACGTCAGGTTCAACCACCAAACCTATAACACAAATCAGAACCATCTCGTTAATTAAATCCAAAGGGCATAGAGATACGAAAGAATCGGTTACTTGTGTCGTAAAGATTAAGTTTCTCAAACAATTATATCTCGAATTTTGATTCAACTAATAAGAGAACGCAATCTCTATAGTCTGATATTTACCTTTAAGTCGACTCCGCTTTGCCCGAACCGGATCCTCCAGTACAGCATCTGCATTCTCCGGAATCGCACCAGCCGGAACAGTATTCTCCATGTGGCCGCAAATTCCACCAAATCTAGAACAAAGAGAGGTTATCCTGGTTAGTAAGAAAATAACAAAGAAATTATATTTGATATAGGATAATTAAGAGTACTATAGAGACTCAACTATAACTATAAAATCTAAGAAAAATTTACGTTAATCACCTTTGAAATTTCATATTGCTCGCATTGTCCACAGTTTCCAGCACGAATATCGCGAATGTAAAGTATCTCAATATGTCTTACACACAGTGATCTCAAGTCGTGAAACAAAAAGACGAATGAAAGTAATATGATGCGAGTACGACAATATCATAGCTGACGCATATATAAACAGTTTCGAACGACTAAATGCGCCTTACAAAGTTCTAACAATACCCACGACCATACTGAACAATTTAGAAAAGTTAGAAGTAACGCGCGACGCGGCTAGATCCGTTTACCAACACGTCCAAGGCTTTTATGGACTAAGAAAGAGACACAAGTCGACGTGTGTGTTTTAGTCCGCGTAAGGTCAAGTATGATTCGGCACACTATAGTACGTACCACACACGCCGAGTCATACTTGAGCATGCAATGTTTACATTACGTGGTGTTTTTATTTCCTTAACGTCTGCTATATTATGATGTCAACATTATACACTATGTAATATTTCTCTCTAATAAATTTTATAGTATTTTATTCTTATATGCGCGCGCGTCTTAGACATTTATTGCATTTACATATGTACTCTCTCTCTCTCTCTCTCTCTCTCTCTCTCTCTCTCTCTCTCTC
>NW_022639481.1:729405-737451 GCF_010583005.1 Odontomachus brunneus
CTCTCTCTCTCTCTCTCTCTCTCTCTCTCTCTCTCTCTCTCTCCCCCCCCTCGCCCTCTCTCTCTCTCTTACTAACAAATCTCATATTTTTATTTGTTTTCCTTTTTCAAATCTTTTTTCTCTTTTTCTCTTATCATTGAATTTCTAATTCCCGATTGATAAATAATTAGCCGATAGATAAATAAATATTAAATAAATAATCTGATAATTAGCCGATTCTATTATTATTTGAGAGAGTCAATCGCAACAGCAAACGCAAGAAACGCCGACTCAACACGTCGCAAATACCGGCATGTATCAAAAATAGAAACAAGAAGATTACTCTCTAATAACCTACTTACGATACGTCCCGACGATCGCATGTCACTATTCCAGCACTGCCGGATACTTATTTCCGCGTGAGATTCACTTTCGACAGACAAAAGACACGAGCGATGTCGATTAATATGTCAATGACGCTGCACGACGCAAATAAATCGAAAAAATCGGCACAACTCTTGTTATCTGACTCCTACAACGGCGCGCCTTACATAGCTCCTCTCTCTCTCTCTCTCTCTCTCTTACTAACAGAACGAAATTCGATGTCTCGAATATCTCAGGTATCATCTGTCGCTCTGATGATCATCGGATTCCTAATTCCCCATTAATAAATTTGACAATTGTCCGGTTCTACCTAATCGAATGAATCGAAGACGCTAATAAGAGTGACGCCGACAAGACACGTCGCGACAAGTAACGATTTTGTGTGCCGAAAAAGGAGATTATTCGCTATTGACGTACCTGCGACACATTCTGATAATCGCACATTGCTATCTTCGACATTCCCGATACTTATTTATATACGAGACTTACTTACGACGGACAAAAGACGCCTAAAACGCAGAGCGATGTCGATCAATGTATGCACGGCGGTTGTTCGGCGCGAAAAGATCGAAATGCAAGATGGCCGCGTAATTGATGACGTGCGCAGTAAGTCGCGTCGAAACTTGAACGGTAGCGCGGCCAGACAGGACGCACTCTGTGAGGTACACCCTCTCTCTCTCTCTCTCTCTCTCTCTCTCTCTCTTTCTCTCTCTCTCTCTCTCTCTTACTAACAAACTAACGCTACCTGCTGAAATTCGACATCGCGAGTATTCGCGGGCTCTCCTGTCGCTCAGATTATCACCAAGTTTCTAATTCCTCATTAATAAGTCCGAAAATCGTTCGGTCCTACCGCTAATTGAACGAATCAAAGAGGATAATGAGAATGACGCCGAAAAGACACGTCGCGACAAGCAACGATTTTGTGTGCCGAAAAAGAAGATTATTCGCTATTAACGTATCTGCGACACGTCTTGATGATCGAACATCGCTATCTTCGACCTTCCCGATACTTATTTATATACGAGACTCACTTGCGACGAACAAAAGATGCCTGAAACACGGAGCGATGTCGATCGATGTGTTCATGGTAGCTGCTTGGCGCGAAAAGACCGAAATGTAAGATGGCTGCACGATTGACGAGCTACGGTATGAACGTTGCCGCGCTCTGCCCCGTACCATAGATGCCTCACCACCACTCGACATCAAGATCGATAATCTCCAAAAATTTTCAGCAAGCCGCATCCGTATGCATTTGTCATCACTGTTAATTAATCCAGAAAGCGGGATCGTGTTTTCTATATCAATTAACAGTAATGAGAAATGCAGTTATAGATTGGAAATGTGTTTAGTTACTATCGATCTACATCGATGGTTAAGTACTCGTGAGACTGAGTATACGACGTTCTTATTTCTTTATGATAGAACGTTACAATATTTATATCATAGAACGTGTGACAGATACGTTAATAGTGAATCTTCTTTCTCGGCACACAAAACCGTTACGACGTGTCGTATCGGCATCACTCTCACTATCGTTTTCGATTCGTTCAACGTGACCTCACGCGTAAACAAGCGAAAAATTTTTTCTCTTTGTTTACATTTCCGACTCGTGCATGCTTTGTTATGAATTTCATACATTGCTACTAAACACAGCGCGACATATCGCATATAAAAATTAATGTCTAAAAATTGCGACAGTCACATGTACAAAACTTATATTGCGAGCAAAGTAATCACAAGAGAGATCGTTACGTCAAATTGCTCTCCGCGAAATCGAAACTTACTTCCATGTGACGTAATTAGAGTACAACATTTATCTTTATTTGCCAGATGCAATCGCAAAATAAAAAAAAGAACGCGCATATAAAAAAACTCGAAAAATTAACGACCACGGCGATCATAAATTCTATCAACGCAAGCGAGATAATTGCGAATTTCGTCAGAGTAATTTTGACGCGTGTTGTACGTTGCTCAAAACAATTAGGAGATCGTACTGAAGGAACAGTTTTGCTGCATAATTTCTAACGCGTGAAGCAAGTGTATAAGAGAAATTATTGAAACACATATATACACAGGCACATTTTGTATTTATAGAAATATATTTATCAAAGAGAAAATTAGATATTAAGATTAACAAGTCACTGTTAAAATAAATAAATTGGAATAAACGATCACCTCTATTGCATTTACAGAAATATATTCATTAAAGAGAAAATTAGATATCAAGATTAACAATGTTTGACATTTCAAGTCATTATAAAGATAAATTAATTGAAATAATCATTTAATTGTATTTATAGAAATATATTTATCAAAGAGAAAATTAGATATTAATATTAACAATGTTTGATATTTCAAGTCACTACAAAGATAAATTAATTGAAATAAATGATCACCTAATTGTAACAAGCAGTGCATTTTGTTTAACGAACCACAAATATACATATCGCAAACACACAGTATACATACAGAATAACCTAACAGGCAATCTAAATTATATTGATTGAAATAAAATTTAGTAGCTATAATGTAACCTATAATCTCTAAATACATAATAAATATGCAAGTCATAACCTGTAAACTCATCTTGTCTCAAAAAGTTATTTCTCTTTTCAGTTTTCTCAAAGAACACCTAGAATCTAGAGACAGACACATTCTCCTACAAAATATATAATAAATAAACAATAGAATAAAAATCAGGGTTTGATTAATTAAATTCAAATTCAGTTCAACGAACAAATACTCACAGAGACATGTCGAGTACATTAACTTTCCACCAGATGCAATTATTGATTAAGTATTCATCTCTCTTCCTAGTTTTCTCACTGAACACCTGGAGTCTAGAGTTGACTAGAGCTCTGTCACAAGATATACAACAAAATTAAAGTCAAGACTTGGTTAGTTAAATTCAGATTCAATTTAACAAACAAGTACTCACAGAGATGTCGAGTGCATTAACTTTTCATGACTACAAGTATTAATTAATTAAATATTCATCTCTCTTCCTACACACACACACACACAGTTTTCTCTCGCCGAATACTTGGAGCTCAGAGCTATGTTCCACTACAAAATCAACAGAATAGAAGTCGAGACTCGGTTAATTAAATTCAGGTACAGTTTAACGAACAAGTGTACTCACAAAGGCACGTTGGGTACATCAACCTTTCGCAATTGCAATTCGAGTCATTGTGATGTTTACACCCCGGCTTTCGACAGCAAAAGGTTAAAACAGAGAAAGAGAACATTGCTTGCCTTCCCAACTCCACTCGGCTTAAATTGGATCCTCCGATATTGCATTCTCTAGATTTGCGTCCCTGACATTGTATTTGTCGCATTATTGTCAGTATTGCAAACCCGCAGAACAAATCGCACTAACTGAACCTCCAATCAATGCGTCAACCACGGTGCACTTGTCACGCGTGAAAGTCTTTTCACGCGTCTTTTTGTCCCACAATTGGATTACTGATTAGCACGAGCGCCGCGTCGCGTTTGCAAGGAGAAACAATTTTCTCGATTAATCAAAATCAATGGTGTCACAGCGCGACGGAGAAATTGATCGGTTTGTGGTGGATCAGCAAAACGAAAGGCATGCGTAAGTCCGGATCGTATTCTTTTGTACTTTATAATCGCACGATACGTCGTTGTTACTTCTAATGATACAATTCGTCGAGCATGACTCTTAATCATTCGACACGAGTCTCGACACGAAGATCGCGAAGGACACGCACGCCGCGACGTGCCGCCGCGAAATTCGTGTTGCACAAACTTGGACGAAAACGAGAACAAGCCGCGACGAAAACGAGAATAAACCGCGATGAAAACGAGAATAACGCGTGGCAGCGTATTACGTGACGAGCCGGCCGCGCCTGGGATTGTTGTGATCACGCATGACTGCAAGCTTTTTCGACGCGCCGAGGACGGGCGACCTTCGCGAGTATTGGTAGGTTACGCCGTTACACAGGGCGTTCGAAAACGGCGACGCGACGCGTTAGCGAGGTATTTCGATCGGGATTCCGCCGTGAGATTCCTCGCCTTGGCGAGACATGAAAATTCGAATGCGGGAAAAGAGAGGAACGATAATGTCAGCGTGCTCGCGCGCGACGAGGAAAAGCGCGGACTTTTAATAACGGCGGAGCGGCCGTTTCTTCTCGTTCGACATTTAACCGCTCTCTCTTCTCGCCTTTGTCGCGCCGGGCCCTTCTCGCGGAATTGTTTTTCTCAGTCTCTGCGCGCCGGTTACATCGTCGCTGCGAACTTCTAACAGTGCAGATCAGCAGAACTCAAAGCGTTCTCTCTTGTACCGACAATGTCGCTTCTCTCTTTCTCTCTCCCCCCCCCCCTCTCTCTCTCTCTCTCCCCTTTCTCTTCGCCCGTGAGAGAGATCCCGTAGGGGGAGAATAATATCTTAAAAGTCAGGACAGCATTGAATGCATCGTCGACAGTTTGCGTTTGTGTGTGTGTATGTGAGAGAGAGGAAGAGATGTTGAAAAGAGCAAAGACGCATGTTTGGAGGGACTTTCCGCGATCTTTCGAATGAAACTGCAACAAGCACAGTTCTCCAACGCGCCAATCCCCGTGCGTCATTTTCTCTCTCCTTCAAGTCCGGCCCGAATCTCGTGTTTTAATCTCTATCACATAGATCGTACAGAAAGGAAAGAACATTTTTATTTTAAAAATATATTTATTTTTTACATGTGAATCTTAAATTGAGATCGCATGGCGTTGAATAAAAATAAGTTACTTGCACCAGTATACTTTATGTCTGTCATTCATATCAAAGAGAAAAATATTCTTATTATTCAAATAATATAATTTATTTTATTATTATTGTATTATTACTTAATTAATATAATTTTCACTTTTTTAGTGAAAAGTATAATTTATTGGATTCAGAATATGAAATGTTTTTAAATATTAAAAGATATATTCAATGGTAATATCATCATTTATGAGACTATCATACTATCCAAATAAAATTCTACATAATACTGTTAAAGTATTAATAAAATTATAAAATTGTTGAGACTATAAAAATTCTCCTAACGAAATCATATATCGTTGATTACATTAACAACAGTTGTTAATTTCAGTATATTAATTTCAAGTAGATACTAATTCCTCTTTTCTGTGAATTTCTCCCGGTCGTTAGAGAATAATAAAAAATCCTGACGTCTCGCGCGTAAGAAGAACACTATTTCAAAACGCTTATTTTTTCGAAAGACGCAAAAAATACGGGCATATAACGAAGAAGAAGGGACGTTTTATGCATAAAGTTTTCTGAAACGTACGATCCAATTTTAAAGTAGCTTCCCGTTAATTCTGCCGTACTCGGGGCGCTTTCGCCGACTCTTCGCACCGGTCTTTACATGCGCTTTTTACACGCGTTTCCCGACACTTGCGGATTATCCGGCGAGTCGCCGCGGCCGTTGGAAGTTTCCGCGCGGAGAACAATGGACAAGTCAGAGGTGATCTCGGTGCAGGTGAACTCGCTTATTCCCTGCGCGAGAGCGGAAGTGTTGAAACCAGATGGAGCTCCGCGCCGCGCGCGGCAGTAAAGAACGATAACGCTCAGCGCACCTACGTACGCGCGCAAACCATAAAAAAGTATGTGGCCATTACGCTGCCGATGCCCGCGCTAAGTTTATAACGGTATTATTCCTATCAAGGCGAATGCGCCCCTTGCGGTTATGGCGTCTCAGAGGTCGCGCGGGACGTCAAAACGGCGACGGTATCCGCCTTTTTACATTTGCCAAAGAGACGCAATTGACGCAATGGCTGCAGAGATTAAATCGCGTTATCTCGGCGCCTTGGAATAACGAGTCGCGATTGTATGGACTACTTTTTCTCGGAAAACTTCGTTCATTCTTAAATTAAACGGCGACTCCTCGAGCTGCAACGCCGAACGTGCAACGTTCGTGAACGTGCATGAGGGTCGCATTGTCGAACGGGACAATTAACAAACAGTCGAACGAAATTCTTCGTCAGCGACATTGCTTTTCTATAGCGTACGTGTAGACCTTGTCTTGCATTCGCGGTGTTAAGCTGCGAGATTGCTCGACCACCGCGCTCGCGATGTCGATGCCAGGCACGCCGGAAGTCGACTTTATGGCCGCGGCCTGAACGCGCGCATACAGCGGACGGACTTGAGGCCGAAAAGGGGAGTGAAATTGGAGCGAAAAAAAAGAACTCCTGAATAAAAACTAAAAGTTACGGGGCGGTCGCGAGACCTGTGCCAAAAAGGGTTGAAAGCGCGACGGGAACGCGCTCTATTCTCTTTTCCCTCCGCTTCTTGCCTTTTTCGTTTTAATTTCACGCTCGCGCCAATTTTCGAGCTTTTCGCGAGCCCGGGAGGTCATCGGCGTCGATTTATTACGTCACGCCGCGGCGAGAAAGGGTCGGACAAATCGCTGAAAATTCATTCCCGAAGAAGATCGCACCGTACCGCCATTATTTATTTCTCGAGTCCGCGCCGGAAATCAAAGCGATTACCCGATCATTGTCCGACTGTTAGACATTCCGCTATAATAGCGCTCGATGTCAAGTGTTTCCGCGATTAGTAAATGGTAATTTCTGCATAGTAATGTTTGTCACGTTTAGTATGTATGATCAGCAATTAATGCAAATTTTTTTAACCTGTTTTTATTTGTAGATTTGTAGATCGCCTTAGTATATATTTTGTATATATTTAGAAGGAAATACATGACAACAATACGCGTTTTGTAAATGTATAGAATTAACGTATATAATTCAATATCTATTTTGTAGTTAAGATACAAATTTCCGGAAACATACCTAATATCTGGACATTCTTATTGTTTTGATCTTTAAATATAAATCATTAATTTTTCAACATAGAATTTATATGATACTCAATACATATATTTTATGTTGAAAAAGTTTAAATATTTAAAGACCAAAACAGTGAGAATGTCCAGCATTGGGTATATGTCTGGGCATTGGTTTTACCTTATTGTATCTAAAACTGAATGATTGTGAGAAGTTGTAGAGAATTGGAAAACTGTAAAACTCTGTCTAATTAAGACAATATATATCTAAGCTTCTGTATATAATTTTTTGTTTAATTTTCTCGCGAAAATCAATCAAGACGTGCGTTTTATTTGTTTAATTATAAAGAAATGAGCATTTTTCAAATCAAATCAATTTTCCAAGCTCGCTATTTACAAAAAGCTTCGTTCAAGTGTCCCCTTACAGTAATCTGGAAAACGTCTGATATACTTTCAACCCGGTTCGCTATCTTCACGTATTTTCTCTCTATCGATTTCGTCTTTACTAACCTTATCATGGCAACTCTCACTATTCCACGATGAAGGAAGAATCTGGACTTATCTCAAAGATCAGCCTGATCTCCGAAACGATCGAACTCCCATCTTCCACCGCGGCACATCGATCACTCGCGAGCGAATCGTTCCAGTTCTCGGGCATACTGGGTCTACCTTAATGAAATTAATGGTATCAGTGGCAGTCGTATATTGCCGGTTAGCCGGCGCTCTCGACAATGACGGAATCCAGTTGGCGAAACAACTTCGATAAAGCTACGATTCGGCCCGACAGTGACGAATACTCAACAGCGGCATTTTGGACTTGGGTTTCTACGTTTCATGTTTCAGCTCTTCTCTCTCTCTCTCTCTCTCTCTCTCTCTCTCTCTCTCTCTCTCTCTC
>NW_022639481.1:737541-748623 GCF_010583005.1 Odontomachus brunneus
TCTCTCTCTCTCTCTCTCTCTCTCTCTCTCTCTCTCTCTCACACTCTTTACCTCTATTTCTCTGTCTTTTCTTATTTCCTCCTCTTTCTCGTGCTCCTTCTCTCTCTTTTCCTCTTTTCTCCTATTTTAGATGATGGATGATTATCATGGACCAAGCAAAAAGAATGAATGTGGGAAACTGATGGCGATGGTAGTCGTATGGTGCCGCTGTTTGAATTGAATATCGTCCAAAATTAATTCCGTTATTCACACGAAGGAAACCCTTTTTAAATTATAATCTCACCTTTACAGTCATCCACTCTATCCTGTCTCTCTCACCCTCCCTTGTTCCTTTTGCTCCTCCTTCTTCTGGTCTTAGGTCTCCGCGCTATTGGTAGAACAGTGTCTTAACCCACTACCGATAGTACCGAAATACCGATTCCGACCTAAGCTCGTCCGCTTGGCAAATGCCCTTTCGTGCGCCATTCGGCACGAACGTGTACGTACGTAATCGCGTTGGAATCGCCGATTCCATCCCACTGCTTGCTGGAACAGATAGCTTTCTCGGTACTACGGGCTTGCATCTCAGATCGATTCCGGAGTCCGCTATCTCCGAATTCATAGGCCCCGAGATCCGTGAGTGCATGACACCCAGAAAGCGTTCTGTAATTTCGAATTTTACAGACAGCAACAGCATTTAGATCTGTTTCTAGATTAATCCTGGATTATTCCGATACTTCTGATCCCGTGACTTATAACACCAGGAGCACATAGGCAAACTTGAGCAAAAAAACATGAGCAGTAAACAAATTGATCAACCAGAGATGATAATTCCTCTTACACTGTTAAATCCGTAGTGTCAAATTATACTCAATTTGAGTTATTTTTAACTATTCCTATAAGTCGCCACTGCTCCTACTAAATATGTCGTTAATTTAACAATCCAATTATAATCGGTTGTGATTGTTGTCAATTTTCTTATTGCTCAATTTTCTTTCTTACGTTTTTCTATGTTCCATCCGCTTAAATCCTACGAGGACAACCATGATGACTCGATAATAAAACAGATTCTGCAGCCGCAAACTGACGTGTCCATTCTCGGACGCCTTATTCGTCTTGGTGCGAGAGTTATTTTAAACGCGTTTAAGCCAGAACATGTCGTAATTTTCCAGCGAAGACGCCGGAGAAATTGAATCGCGCCTGACGTGTCCGCAATGATCGAGCTTGCGGATAAGCTCGCGCCAACATCGGCCATTTCTAAATCCCAGGCGGTATTAGGCGATGCATTTCTGATTTATAGTCTGCGCTTCGTGCAATTAAGCCACGTCAGTGAAAAACGCCACCGTTTTATTTATCGGCCACGTAACCTGTCACGATTAATAACCTTAACGTTTCGCGTCTTCTGTCCAATTAATATCAAACTTTTCTGTCTTCACTTTATGAGATCTTGGCGAAATCCGTTCTTTATTGCCTGCGCTCAAAATTGAACAGCACTGTCGCCATGCTTTTTCCATTATGCGCCAATAACGACACATACAAAGGCATGAGTGTTTGTACAACTGTTTGTTCATCTTGCTTACAGAAGATGGGCTCCGTGCACGGAGAGGAGCTGCCATTCGTCTTCGGGGCGCCACTGTGGGTCGAAGGCTTCGGTCATTTTCCGAAAAATTACACGAGATTGGAAATGGCACTTTCAGAGAGCATCATGCAGTACTTCGCAAACTTCGTGAAGACCGGGTAAGTGAATTATGTGATATTCAGTCGACCTAATCGATAGGACGTGCCACTCGGGAGAGCGAGAGACTAAAGATACGAGAATTTGGAAGTTTTAATCGACCTAACGGCGTGTGCGATGATCGCGAAAGAACGATACAAAATGGTAACTTTCGTTCGCCACACGGCGGCACCGTCGGACTTTCTCCTCCACAGTAACGCTTGTCCCTGCCATGCTCCGAAAGCGAATTTTAATTTCCACCCGCAAGTATTCTGGATATATCTATCCTTTTTTCTTCGAATTAACCGCGGCACTCTGCACGCACCACTTGTGCGGAATCAATTTGCGGTGGAAAAAAGGGGAGTACGGAGCGTCGAAAAGTCTAATTTTCCATATTCATGAACGGACCGCGGAGAAAGCCTGCGCGGCGGGAGTAACTGGGCTAGGGGATGAGGAGAGGAGATGCATAATGGCGCTCGCAGGGCGAAGGAAAAGTAATGGAGCTTGGCAGGCGGATTAGAGCAAAAACATTTTTCGGACGCGCCGGAGTTTTTCGACTGTTCCTGAATTTCTGATCGAAGCGGAAATCGAGTTGCGAAATTCCTATTCATTCATGTGCCGTTGGGAAACAAATGTTGCCGGGATCTTGCGCGAGGGACGAGTAGCTAATTTTGTCAAAAACAAAACAGCAATTTGCTTGTGTCAAGTTTACGTATAATTAATTACCTCTTTAATTAATTATATCATGTTCAATTGACGATTAATATAAGCCAATTTAATTGGAGACCGTTTAATTAACAGCTGATTTCAACAAATTCCATCGAAAACGTTTGATTGATTTCAACGAATTCAATTAAGGACCGTTCAATTGACGATTCATATAAACGAAGAGAATTTAAGATCGTTCAATTAATAATTGAACTTTGCAAATTTAACTAAAAACCGTCTAACTGACGATTGAGCAAATTTCACTTAATTAAAGGTCGTTTAATTGACGACTGGTACAAGCAAATTTAATCGATTGAATCGAAGAGCGTTCGGTTATTAATTGTTAATTTTAGATTTCCTTCGCTCATACTAATCGTCAATTGAACATTCTTTAATTGAATTTCTTGAAATCAATCGTCAATTGAATATTCTTCTATTGCTGTGTTATTTTGTTCGAATCAATCGTCAGTTGATTAAACTGAAATATATTAGTCCAAATAAATTATTAAATTGAGAGAAATTTAATAGATATTTTCACAAATCTGATATGTGTGTGAAATATGCGATGTAGACAAGTAAAAGGACAAGTAAATGGCGACTCTCTCGTCAGCGTATCTTGTTACGCATAATTTTAGCTTTTGAAAAGTATATTAAATTGTGTATTAAATTCTCATTTAAAATCAATAGGATAAATTATGAAGGATAAATTATAGGCTGTGTTATACGCGTAGTCCGTGACTGAAGAGAAAGGATTGGAGTGAAGGATTGCGATATAAAATTTATGTGCGCACAAAATATTGTGCCGTCACTTGTGACGGTTTCGACGTTACTTTCTGGCCCGATATCTGGATCTGCAAAATATTTTGCTCCAACAAGCACACGTGTAAGCTTGTCATGGCTATTAGTAACACCCTGAAAAAGCCCCGCCAGTAAATATTCAAAAGAGAAATTTTTATGGAATATTCATAAGCATGAACATAAATTCTCGGAGCTCGCGATCAATAGCGCGTTTGTTCAGTAAAACTGCATTTTTATTGATAATCTGTTGCTGCAAAATAAATGCGCTTTGCATTCCTGAGGTGTTTACTGCAACAAGGAAATATTAATAATTGGATTATGGTAAGCCAGAATGCTCGAAATCGCGGATCAAATAATCATGATGCGAGGAAATTAGCGCGGACTTGCGTTAATTATTACATTTAATTGTTATCGGGATGTGCGAGTTTCGAAACGATAAATTTCGCTGATGGAAAATTCCAGTCTTTGTGTGTGCACTTTGAAATATTTCAGATTAAACGCTCCGAAAATTTCGTATTTTAAAAGGCTTGAAATTTTTATGATTCGTGCAAAATTAATGAAAATTTAGCGATGTACGTGTCGAGTAACTTAAGACCCAAATACCAATGCCCGATAACTCAGAGTCTAATAATTCAAAGTTTCCCCGCATTGCTATAATTTGAAGGTTTCCGGAAAGTCAAATGATCCCAACGTTCTCAGAATTTCCGGAGTTCCGGTATCCTCTCAAGCATACAAATTTCCGAGATCTTACCTACATTAGGAAATTAAGATTAAACATTTCGGAATTTCCCTAACTCGAATCTCAGAAACACGAAGGACATTCAGGCGCCAAGTATCGCGCAAAATTTTCAATGATTCAACCAGCCGGATCGTCCGAAATACGAAACTTCCGAGATGTCTGCAGTCTCGACACTTTCACCGGTGTGAGTAACTCACACTTTCCGCGTATCTCAGAGTGTCAAACTGCATAAGATTATACAGTTTAAAGATCCGCGAGTTTCGAAAAATTTTGTCGGAATCCAAGAACTCAAAATATCCGTAACTTTGCGAGACCTTAGACAGATAAACTTTTCGAAACCGGAGGGACTAGCAGGCCGGGTTATCCCAGAGGAAGGACTTGCCCAGGATTATAGGAAAATTGGACGGGTTGGTTCTGCAGGATCGCCTCCGAATATAGCTGTTATACCAGCGACACTACGATACCGCACGCTCTCTCCGTGTGTGCGCGCGCGTACACGTGCACCATGTGTGTGCACATACGTGACTCCCGAGGTCGCAAATGGAATATCGATGAAGGCGAGAGAAATGTTTTACGCAGTGAAAATTCTCCAAAGGAACCCGTCCTTATTTGAGGGAGCTATTGCGTCTTCTCTTCGGGGACCGAGGGGTAAGTGGTACGTGTCCGCCACGCGGCAGACATTCTTTCGCGAGGAAACGCGCTACCTCCAGTGCAGAAACAGTACTTAAAAGATACTTAGCGTCTTTGACCCTTTGATCCTAGGACTAACCAGTTTAAGCCCCGAGCTGGAAACTTCGTCCCGTTACTTTCCTTGTCAATTGGAAATATATGGCAGCGTGACTTTGTTTTTCAACAGCAGAATTGTCGTCTCGACTGTTCTCGTGGAGACTTTTGTTGTCGGTCTAACGATCTGAGGAAGTTGCACTGATCCCTGTATTCCCATTCCGACTAATTTTACAGCCTAAGCCGTAGTTATAGTCATTACTTGAGACTTGCTTCAGTTTGAGATATTCAGCTTTGAATTTCGAGTTACATGCGACTTTTTTCGATTCAAATCATTTTCTTTTGTACTTTTCGTCTTAATAACATATTTTTATACTTTAGCTTTCAATTGGTTCTATAATTAGACTATTAAAAACGATTTTTCAATAGTGCTTTAAACATAGATCTCAGTTTAAACTCTAAACATATCAAACATATCGTTAGAATGTAAATCTAAATTTAAACCACTATCGAAAAATTTTAATGATCCAATTATAGAATTAATTGAAAGCTAAAATATAAAGAAATATATGTAAATTAATACTTTAAATGTAGCGCGTATCCTTGTTAAAAGTGAGCAATCTCTTGTCATTAAATGTTGGAAGGATTAATTGGGTCAATGCCAATTACGTGATTATCGTGTGATCGCGAGTCGCACAACGCAGCCAACTAACGGCTAATCGACAAAATCGAGCGCAGCATGTATTCGCGAAAGATCCTTTTTACCGGCGCCGATATAATGCACAGAGAGTCACCCGGCGAAATAGCGTATATTCTACGTATATCACGTTCCTAACTTGGCTGAATCGGTCCATACTCAAAAGTCCTCCGCATCGATCCACCTCGTCCTAAATCGGAGATGCATCGTCGGAGCGAATTTCACGTTGCTTGGAGCGACGACGAGCATTGAAACATCGTCGGCTCGTTTCGGCGCCGCTCTTGCATATTCATCGATGGGACGAAGGGGTTAAACGAACTTTCGCATATATCGCCAATAACTTTGTAGTTTCGCGGTAGACCCCCACACGTGGCTTAACTCCGGCAAGAGGACGTGTCTGGGACAACGTGTATCGACACGCACGTGGTGTGTGTTCGAAAACAGCTAGACGCGTTCCGTATACAGGACACATGCTGCATGTACACATAGGACGTTCCAGTATAGGTTTTTACCGGAAAATTGCCGGCGCGCTTTGTACCCGGAGCGAGAGTGGAAATAGAAAGAGAAAAGGAGAGAAATGGGGAGCGAGAAAAAGAGAGAGAGAGAAACATTGTGTGTAGCATGTAACAGGGAAATATCGCATGAAGAAAATTGCCGTTTCGGGGGACAATTCAAAATGATGTTACCAATGTTACAGTAATATCGTTAGCTCAGCAATGAAATGATGTCTCGTAAAATTAGTTGGCGCACATGTTCGCCGCATATGCGCGATATTAAATCGCTCATTAAAACCGAAAGTCAGTATAATTACATATACGATATTTTGCGCGCGCATTGGTTTTTCCGATCTCTACCCATCCCAGTGGCGGGTCTCGTTGGAACTCGAAGTATATTGATTCGGAATTCTCCGTTTCTCGGCGTGAACGCGCAACACCTTGCCAGGACGGTGTCGTGCCATATAAACGTCAACACGCGCGGGCCCATCCAGCACGCGATCACGCACAGGACGACGTAGTTTGTCTCACGTAATTCCTGTGTGTACGTGACCGCGTCTGAACTCGAACCTCAAAATTACTCGCATTGTATTATATGGCGGCGTTGGCGGAGACGCGTTGACGACGCCGTCGACCGATCCGATTGGTTAATACGTGACGTCTCTGAGTTTAGTTCGTAGTTACCGGTAAGTCGACGGATGTCAGCAAATCCATAGATACGGAATATGCAGCTCAACTGCAACACATTG
The DNA here is from genome assembly GCF_010583005.1 of Odontomachus brunneus. Taxonomy (NCBI): domain Eukaryota; kingdom Metazoa; phylum Arthropoda; class Insecta; order Hymenoptera; family Formicidae; genus Odontomachus; species Odontomachus brunneus. Next base: position 744,143 of record NW_022639481.1, read on the forward strand.
TGGAACTTTGCTCTCGAACGGATACGTGGCTGATGTTTCAAACATCGCAATCTCCTCCTTCATCCTTTTCTCTTTCTCTCTACTACTCTACTACTCTTTACTTCTCTCTCTCTCTCTCTCTCTCTCTCTCTCTCTCTCTCTCTCTCTCTCTCTTGCACGTTTTTAAGTACTGAGAACTAATTTACGCGCAAGAAAATGGCGACGGAAATACAGGACGGTTAAACGCGCGCGAGTGTTTTTCCCCCCCTGGAAAGCCTCGAAAACGACCGAATGCCGCCGTCCCTCTTTTTATTATTAAAACGACACGGTCACCCCCACCTGCCAGCCCCATTCCTCACGGCTTGAAAAAATGCGCGAGCGATGAAAACGGGCCAGTGATTTTGCCCGCGCGTAGATGCGGATTATAAATCATCGCTCAAATGCTCATTTCAGCCGATGTGAGCGCGGCACAAATGTGATTCAAAATAAACATTAAAAGCCCGTTTCTGCCGCGTCCCACCACGCATTTTATCGGCCGCTGAAGTGATGGCGCCGCGTGTACGCGTGCGCGCATGTGTGCGTATGCATAAAAAAGCAAATCTGCAGGCACCAGAGAAAATGCCAGTAAAATCATTCCCATTTATTCAGCCCCACCCCTTCCTCGTGCGGCAAGCTCGAACCCCCCAAGGGCTGTAATAATCACTTAACACCTGTGCTCGGTACTTTCGCAATTACGAATAGCACATTTTCAATGGCTCTGTCGCAAACATCGACGACTCGTCTCTTGCCGAAAATCTCGATGACAAACATTTCTTTTTTTATCCGACAATCTTTCATCAATCCTTACTTGCAATTCCATTAAAACTTAATTAGAAAACTCCGCCGACGGTTCGTGAAACGTACGACATGTCGATGGCACCTGAACGAATCTTCTGACGAAGAGGCAGCCCGTTCGCGAAATTCTCGTAAAGTTTGACATTTTCATCGTCGAAAACATTGTAGTTCAGGACACGTGTAACACGTCTCCGCGGTAGACTTCTAGGTAGGAAAACACTTCCAAACTAATAGAGAAACGTCTGTTCTTGTGTCCACTGAGAAAAAATCGATCGCTACGAGTCGGTAGTTTACTGAACGTCACCGCGAACGGCAGCGGCATTTATGCAAAATTACATTCTCCGCGACGATAAAGTTATTTCACACAAAGTTTTTACGTAGTTATCGCAACTAATTTTTGCCGTTTACCGCGACACGGGATTTTACCGCAATAAATAAGAATTCGCTTATATGTAAAGCGGATCCAGTTTAAACAGTCTACAACTGGCAGAATTGAAAGGTAGGCTGGGCTTTGATGTGCGCTTACAGACGGAAATCACAACAACATGCGCGGAGAAAAATATTTGTATTAGATTCATTTAAGTTTGAATGGTTTGAATATTTCTCACTGAAAACAGAATTTTTTATTTGTATCAATCAATCTCGGCTCTGAGAGCTATAAATTTTGTTTCTTTCAACGGGAACGTGTTTGGCTCGTCCATTGTCAGTCTAATTCGACCAAGCCATTTTCTCCGCGTGATAAATACCGAGAGCATCGGACCCAATTTCATGCCGAGAGAGGATCAGAGAGTTACTGGCGTAATAAAAATTCGCAAATCTCTATGTACATGTTTACTTCGCGAATCAATAGGGTGCATCGAATTGATCATAATCCGAATACCGTTTCGTAGAGAAGTTGTGCTCGGAAAATGAAAGAGTGTAATATTTAAAGAATCACCAGAGCGTGTTCGAGCTTCTTTCAATAATATCACATACTGAGAAAACAGTAAGAATATCTACTTGCCTAGATATGATCGCCATAACAAAGTATTATTCTTCGCCTATGCATACTAAATGGTTGTAGTAACCATAGTACCCTAGAAATGGTGTACTGGCCTTCTTTGCTGCCTGTTCGTAGGTCTTTGAGTGAAACTTTCAGTATTGTATGACGTAACCAAACTCTGCGAATCTCTCAGCTATTATATGTGTTCTACAAACCACAGAGAGACCACAGCGATATTTCTTTAGTTGGGCCAACTATGTACGTATCGTAAGAACTATAATTGCGAGAACTGGACAGATAGGCATACAACAACAGCAACTATTAATGCAACAACCATTTAACTTGAAATCACGCAAATTTTCTCTCTAACCATAGGAAATGTGGATGTAGCAACTATAACAGTTTTCTCCGCGTATGCATTGAGCAATTGAACTCGAGTTTGCAGTTCCGACGGTTTATTCTAGACTCGCAACGTCTCGGGGAGCTCTCCTCGAAGCGAACTTTCTAGGAAACCTAGAAACCTAATATTCCAGTAATCTAATGTGATCCAGCGCGGCGATGATCCAGCTATTTAACAACTTCAGCCTTTGATGATTCGGAAGTTTCTATGTCAGCTCACGAGAGAGATAGACAGACAGAGTTTTCTTCGTAAGCAGGAACGAAGCATCCTCGTTCGAAAGATCAAGATGTTCGCTTTGAAAAGGCGAAGCAGTCGCGACGGAGAAAAAGCGGATCACAATCTATATAGAGGCATTCGCGTTGTCTCTTTGCAGAGCTTTGTACGATGTCAGACCAATCTACCACCGGGCGCAATCTCTACTCGAACGTCCTCTCCATTTCCATTATTGGTTAGGAATTGACTCGCACACACAATAGCGAAACGGTTGCTCTATCCGTCACATTCACGAGGTCTACGGGGAGCACTGAGGGACGCGTGCAACTGCTCTACAAAACTGTTCGTCCCATCAAAAATGTTCTCCTATAACGACCTGGTCGCAAAACTTACGAGTTCGCCTTACATGATTATTTTGAACGTATTGATCCCGATAGAGAAGAGATACCTCGTTGATCTCGCAATTGAATTGGAGCAATTCGAATTAGCGTTCGACGCGGGACTTTTCCCCACGGTCGCACATGAACACATTCGACTTTAACGCCAGTTAAACGCCGCGCGCGACACGTCGGAGCAGCACTTAAAACGTTCACGACGCGTCGATGTAATTTGACGAAGCGTAATTCTGCGCGATAATCACGGGTAAATTCGCAGCGATTAAATGGCGTAAATCTACTTCGAGATGATTCGATATATATCGCCGCCACTACTGCCGACTGCCTGTCTATAACAGCCGCGCAAACTGCAATCGATATTTAGCACATCGTAATTAGTGTCGGACCTGTAATGTCTAAAGCCATTAGGTGGTGAAGTCAACTATGCCGATCGCGTGCGTTTCTCGAGAACTGACGCATCCGTGTGTACTCTCCGAGTTTCTTCCACTGAATCATTTTTCAACTCGTTTTAAATGCGATTCAACTTAAAAAAATTTAAAGAGTACTCTCTAAATTTCTTGAAGTGGAGTTCCGCTCAAAAAGTAGAGTGACCACCAAGTCACTCGATTTTTCACAGCATATAAACTGAATTGTCGAATAAAAATTTTTATTCAAAATTGATGAGAGTGAATCTGATGTATTCCGTCATCACAGAAACATTTTCACTCCAGTCGATTGAAACATTCACTCAAAAACTACTTCGAGTTTGAATAAAACATTCACTCTTACGATTTTGAGTGGCAATATTTTAATTATTGCTTCAAGTGAAAATATTGTCGTTTTTCGAACGTCTTGATTCCACTCCAAGAAATTTAGAGAATACGCAGGATATCTTCAAGAAACTCATTATCTCAATGACAAGAAATTGTGAAGACCGTTCTTCGAAAAAGTCGATAAAGATCTTTGAATTTTTGAATATTTTAACAGCTTGCAATATTGATATTTTACATTTTTTTTAATATTCGTTGAGAGTCTCTTGAAACTTGTCAGATTTTCAGACTTTTGATTTATAAATCCTGTTCTAGAATTTTTGAAAAAGGTTGCATAAACCATTAATATGTAACAAAACAATTTACTAGCTTCTTGTTGGACCAGTTGCTATAATAGTTCCATTAACAATGCGCGTGTTTATTGCTTTAATATTCGGATAATGCTTTGTCATGTAGCGGCGCGATTCGGCAATAACGACGGCCATCGATCATGTATTTATTATCGGGCAGCGAAGCGCACTTTATCATAATTTTACAGCAAATAGAGCCGTCCATACCATCACACGTCGTAATTCAGGCTTGACTGACACTAACTCCATGGGATTATCCCTTCTGCTCACCTGAACTCGCATCCTGCATCGGTATCTATCTTCTGGTATGACTTTGAGGTTTAATCGGCATTGCTGGAAGCCGATGATTGACGCATCGATACATGAAATAGCCCGTTTTGGAATCAAGAAAACTCGATGTCTCTGCAGAACTTACTTTTTTGTAACAGTTATATTGTCAGATACATTTTTATTCCTTTTATTGATATTTTACGCAGAGAAATTATTTTTTAATGGTATATCGGAATTTTTACACACAACATATATATATATATATATATATATATATATATATATATATATATATATATATATATATAT
>NW_022639481.1:748748-770048 GCF_010583005.1 Odontomachus brunneus
ATATATATATATATATATATATATATATATATATATATATATATATATATATATATATATGTATGTATGTATATATGTATGTGTCATACTTTATTGGGAAATTAGATGCGTAAAATGCTCAAAGGTTCCCCAACGTGGATTAATTAACAAAGCAATTTGGGTGTGCAAATTAATTAATATTTCCTGGTTCTTCCGGCTATTATAACTGGTGTAACATTCATGACTATCGGCTCGCATAGCTAGTAGCAAATAGATGAATACGGCGCGAAATGGTGTAAACAATAATTTAGCATAATCGTCGAGGACTAAACAGTACGCCCGTCCAATAACCGCGTATGCGGCAATCGCAAACATTGCCCAATGCTCACCCCTTCGCCTTTGTCCCCTCCCACCGCGCCCTCACTCCCAACGCCCGCAACACCGTACTTTACTATCGTAATCCGCGAGTAAACTCCACATAATGCAGACATACGCGGTAACGTGCCGTCGAAGCTGCCCTTAATGCTCTCTGGCCTACGGCTAAAGCTCTCCGCAACAAACGCTCTTGCATTCTGATCCCTCGGAACACTAAAAAACTGGGTAGAGCTCAAAATTTATAAATAACTGCGAAACCAAGTTCGTTCAGCTAAGCGTTTGCTTATTGTTCACGAAATAAGAAAAAAACCAACACGAAGGTAGACTACACCCTTTGTTTCACTAAGGAGTTCCTTTGCACTGATTAAACAATCAAATTCAACGACTATATTTTGTGTTCTATTTAAGATTTAAAAAGAATTGATTTTTTTATCTTCTTCAAATGAAGCTCGAGTGATTTTGGATTCGAAACGTCGAGAAGTGTTATCCCATTTTTGGAAGGTTTCTATGGTTTCTCAAAGCTCAGGAGGAAGAAAGCTTGAAGAATTCAGCATTGCGAATAATCATTCGTTTTGATTTTGAAGAATCCGACGTTTCATTCGTTTGATTCTTGCAACATCGGATCTGAAGAAGGAGATTTGGAAAGATTTTGAGGAGCTTGCTAATAACTCGGTTTGCGTTTTGTTGCGCGTATTCCTTTGTAGCTCGATGTACGTCGAGTCCTGTCTTTGCAAACTGAAAGCTAGCGTCGCAACAGGTTAGATCGGTGGTTAGACAATCCTTTCTCCCTTGCAGTATGCATAATGAATAAACGGTGAGAAGAAAGGAAGAATGGCGGAATGACGAAGGAGAAGGGCGCTGGCGAGAGAGAAGAAAAGCGAATCGATAAATGGCGCGGAGGTTGACGCACGACAGAGACGAGAAGATAACGCAAGACGTGAGAGCGGCAGAATCCTGTAATTCCGGAGGATAAATGGTCCAAAGGGTTGTGTGTACCATTTGTGCATGCGCAATATATGTCAACTCGTATACCGCGAGATATTATCAATGTCATTTCCCCGAGCAGATGACGCCCCAACGTCGGTTATTATGCAAGAATAGCGAACTAGTTGTTTCAGATTTTTTACGAATAAATGAGAAACTCGCGATAAAAGATGCTGCGTCAGGTCGTACGAAGCGATTTTTACGTGTAAAATCTACAAATAGAGTTGTACTTGTTATATGAAATTCACTTCAATCGCAGATTCAATCTACTCCCATTCCGAACGGCTCGTGCAAGTCGCAGCTTGGAGAACTTCCGGATCGTTGAAATTTTCAATTGTAGGTTTCCGTGGATATTTATGCGCATATTAAAGCCGACGGCGAACCTGTTTCCCGTAGGAAATAGGAATTAGGGGCAGAATAGGAAATGGGAATTGAAATCGTCGAAGATCTTGTGGGCGCGCACGCGCGCGGTTGTTGGCGCGAGAAGAGTTAATAGCGATGCGGCCGCGATTTATGATGCGTTCCCCGTGTTAGTTGCTTAGATTGCAAATAATGCTTTTGGGGCCCTATCAACAAGTTCTCAGGATCTCTAAATGCCGCTAATTACGCCACGGTCGGCCGAAACTTTTAACCCTGATTCAACGCGCGCTCCATCGGATTGGCGGACCCTTAAAAGTTCTGCTTATTTCGCGGCACGTTTCTCGTTTTCCGACTCAGTTTAGACGAATGAACAAAGTGGTAATTACATCGTATACTCGTTAACGGGGCTTACCGGCAAGAATAGCAACAATCGGCTTCACGCGAGTTGGAGTAGCTCGCGATAGTGAAGCGTGTATAGACCTGTAAATCGTTCGTCTGAAATTCAACGAACTCGTTATACAACGAAACAATTCGCACATATTGAATATATTGTTTTTCATACTTGGATCAGTAACAGAGATCTGGACCGTTTGATTTGCGGCGGTTGTTTTAATTTAGTCTCTCAGATATCTCCGCGAGAGAGATCTACATAATGGGATTCCTGGATACTTGACAGTTACGTTATTAAATCATCGGTGTCTCGCGCAGTTAAATCAGCAAACGGATAAGTAACCAGATAGCTGAGAAGGAGAGTATAGACGGAGCGGCTGGAGAGAGAGAGAGAGAGAGAGAGAGAGAGAGAGAGAGAGAGAGAGAGAAAGAGAGAGAGAGAGAGAGAGAGAGAGAGAGAGAGAGAAATGGCTAAATAAATTGATATTCTTAAAACGTTGAATGACAATTCAATTTTTAACTGTTTAACAAGAATGTACTTGTTGTCTGATAAACGGCCTTTTAATCATGTTATTGTACACTCAATAAGGAATAAAACAATTATCTTTTTCAGAACTGTTTAATACCAAGTAATGAAATCCTTTGTCAGTTGGACAATTGGATTATTGTGTGTTTCTATACAATTGCAAAATGTCCTGCTTATATCTAGATCGCTCATTTCTCTCTCTCTTTCCATCTATCTATTTATCCATCTATCTCTCATTCGCTCGTTCGCTCGCTCGCTCTCCCCTGTGTAACCCCGATGAGCCTTCGACGATGACTCACTGCAAATTCCGCCACGAGGCGTTGCTCGAGGCTGTAATCCAGATGGATTTGGAAATTCGCAGGAAGCATTGTGGTTCCTCTGAGGAAGGAAGAGCGTTATAACGACTCGGTATGGCATTACGGGGAGAGAGCATGGTCCATGATGCCGCTAATGCTCGCCCTCCCCCTGCGCCATGTCGCGCGCGCGCTTCGTAACCGCAAAACCTGCTCGTGTCTCGCTCGCAAGGGGGATGAGGGTGGCTCCAAGGGGCGTGGGAGGAGGTAGAGCTTAATTACGCACTACCTGGATATGCACGTTGGGTAAATTGCTATTAGTGGTTTCGGAGACACGTTAAAATGGTTACCACAGCAACGGCTTTCATTTCTGTCTCAATGACAAAGGGAACGATGAAGAGTGATGAGCGTCTGCTTTGAGCCGTGATATTGGGTCACCTCAGAGTTCATTGAATGCTCGTTTACGCATCAAGGTGCCGCGACGCGCGCGGTAATTAACAGGGGTGTAGCAGAAAACGCAAGGAAATATCGTTGACAAATTTATTTTGCCGAGGACCGAGGGGTTCAAAGGCATTATTATTATGCAAATTCGTCTTCGGAAGCTCTACGTGTTCCGCGCAAAACTCGCAGCCATTTCGTGCATTCCAGATGCCGAAATTCTCAAAAATGCCCGAGCGTTCAAGGATTATTTTCGGGCAAATAGACGCGCTCGCGTGAGCATCCACTTAGGCGCGAACCGATTATATAAGTACAAAGCTGCGACTCTCTCAGTATCGACCTATCCCATTGTTCAATGATGCAAATAGTTGGAGAGAACCGCGTAAGTGCAATATGCGCGCAGCCCAAATACCCATGCGCCCGTAATAGAACTCCCTCAGTCAAGATCACGCTCCTGAGGCCACCTTGAGAACCAACATACTCGTGGACTCTCTCGTTCCGCGAATATTGCGGATGATGATTAATAACAGCAAAGCTCGGGGCTCTGCCGAACGATACATTTTTTTATTCGCATTAATACGAGACTATTTTCGTATCGTAATGAGAACGCAGAAGAAGACAGGGTGAAAGGAGGGGGAGGGATAGGATGGAAAGGGTGAGTCGACAGGGCAATGCATCAGCGGTTAATGAGCAAACTTTAATATTCTCCCGGACTAAAACCCACCCCTTACCACCACCTATCTTCCACCGACCACGAACCAGCCCCTATGTTCCGGAACTCGAAAGGGGGCTGGTGGCAGCAGAGGGGGAGGGTGGGATGACACGGCGAGCGCGATGCACACGACTGCCATAATTATTGTGCGCCGGCGGAAGGAGGGTGAAACAACGGCGTATAAGCGAGGGGAGCAGGGGGTTGGAGAGGCTGGGTTGTTTGGCGCCGGGCAAGGCGATGAGGGAGGTTTCACTCACGCCGCGCGCAATGGGACGTTCTTTTGGCGGGATTCGACTTCAAAGTCGTCCGCATTCATTAATTTCATGGAAAGGGGAGGTGTCCAATTAGAGGCGGCCGTGCGCGCCGATTGAACGCTGATACGCTGGAAGGAGAGTCACCGACGTCGCTACGATGACGATGGTAGTTGGCTCATTTTTTCTCGAGCGTGAAATGAAACCTCGGTAAATAAAGTTCCGTCTCATCTCGCCTTAGTTTGCCTTATCTCATTGCTTGCCGGACGCACGCAACCTGTGCGTCTCGAGAGTTCGTCGCTTAATTAAAAAAAAGCGAAGAGTAAAGTTCGAGGGAGCAATATATGCTTAATCAGATTTAACAGGGAAGCACCTGAATGTATGTGTATGTGTGTATGTGCTTTCAGCACGCGATGTGAAAGTCGGCGCGACGAGTGCTGAAACGAGTGTTGATTTCGTGGTTTTTATAGGGTTTTTTAGGCAATCGACAGAACCAATTGAGATTCGACTTTTCCTTCCTCGACATTTCTATCTGCTGAGATCAGCTAAAATTTTAACTTGATTCTTAAATTTTCAGCCTCATCATTGCCCACGTCTTTTCAACTCCTATACAGATATGACCGTTTTTATTTCCTTTTAAAACATATTAAAATACAAAAAAGGAAAATGGTAACGTTTTGATATCAATATTTTATTTGCTATAAATTGAATGCATGTCCCGGTCAACTATCAAGCGACATTTAGTCGGCGGAAGTAATATGGATTCGAACTGTAGCCAAAGAGGAATTACGATATCATCCGACACGATACAATGCCATCTACGGAAAGGTGACTACTCCACTCTTCTTCTCTCTCCCTCTCTCTCTTTCTCTCTCCCTGCTTTTTCGTCGTACATTGTAAAAAGAGCGTTAAGCTCGAATATGAAGCTTTTTTGCAAGTATCAGCAGGAAATTCTGCAGTGCAGCGTCCAAGAATGTGTTAATGACTTACGAAAGGAGTATGAGAGGATGGAGAAGGAATGGTGAGGAGGAGAGGAAGAGAGGAATAGCGGCTGCCTCGTATAGCGCCCAACCGTGATGTACCGTCTTTTATAATCACGAACGCCGCACGAGCGGCGAGGATGGTATGGCCATCGTGTATAGTTTGAAATCGTTTTCACGCGGAAAAGTTCGCGCATAATATCTGGAGGAATGATCTCACAGTGAAATTTCATTATACCGAATACCAACTGAGCGAAATTTTCATTATTCGATTATGAATCCCTGGCGAACGTACGCATTAGCCCCGAAACGTTAACAGGAAGTGATCGCTAAATAATGTTAATATGGTTTTATATGCAATACCAGGGAGAGATTCTATGACCAATGCGCGATAATTGAAGCTCGCGAAACGTAACAATAGTTATTACGCTCTGATAACAAATACATCCTTAAAATGCTCTTAAAATGTGTAAATTTAATTTATCGAGAGAAAAAGAACGATGGATGGATTTAATGTTAAATGATCGTAGCGAAAGATCGATCAAGGCGTGTTGCAACACTTTCTTTTTCTTGTTTTTAATTAAAGTTGTCCTCTTCCATTTTCATCGTGACGAAGTACACTGTCGTCTCCTCATTTTGCTCATGGAGTCGTTTTTCCATATCGCTATTTTGCCTCATAAACGACGACGATTTTTCCCGCGCTTCTTCAAAAAGCACGCTATTTCCACATTCTCGCGTATCCCTCTCTCTCTCTCTCTCTCTCTCTCTCTCTCTCTCTCTCTCTCTCTCTCGTCTGCTTATTTCCCTACGTCTTTGAACGTTCTTCCCATCGTACACGTGTTCTATTTCTACCCCCGCTTTATGCCGTGCACATTATAATTCGCGCACAACCGTGCCATGGAGCTTGCGGGGGATGTCGGCTCGGCCAGGTGTGCCATCAAGGTCCACCGGACTAGCATAGATTCTGCGTTAGTCAGCATTTTTCCGAGCGACCTTGCGGAAAGGGATTAAAGCAAAATCGAGCTTTAAACCAACAGGAGGAGAGAGAGAGAGAGAGAGAGAGAGGGAGACAGAGAGAGAGGAAGAGCGATAGGGCGCCATTGATCGGAGTCGGTTTCACTTAAATCGTCGATGCATGTTAACCGGCAGTCGCGCCTATTAGTGATCGATCTGCCGAACGGAGATTGTCTATAGGTCCATACACGGTCGCGGAGCTAGTAATTGGCTTCGTCGGAGAATAACCAGCTGCGCCGTGTCCGGTGTCTTTCATCGTTCAAACGGAACAGAGCTCGTTCCTTCCACAGACTCAGTAGACGTACGATGGAAGTAACGAGCTAATTATAGACTCAAACTAAGGGAACCTTGATCAGGTTTAAGTTTTGATTCGTTCCCGGGAGAGAGAGAGAGAAGAAGAAAATTGCACAACTACGATCGCAAGAATTTTGACTTGAGAAAGGAGGAAGAAAGCGCCTCTCTCCATCTTCATCTGCAAGAGTTGGTCGTTAAAATTAAAGTTGCAGTACATTCAGTATACATTACGAGACGCGAGAAGATTATACACGAGGGAGATCATGTTAGCTTGCATGAGCGAGAAATCCGAGAATAATGGAATTTCCTTGACAAATCGCGCCTCCTTACGTTGGTTTACGCGATTCTTCGCGGATGAGTTTTGTCAAAGTTATAGATAATCGATTCTCCTCTCTCAGACGGAGTGGGGTAACGTAGCGCCGATAATTCCATTTCGCGTGTTGCTCTCCGCATCGAACAAGGACTGATGCGATAAATCGTTAATTCGCGAGTTGGATGCGAATTGTACTTGGAGAATAATTTAATTAAAATTGTAATGATGTATTGACTGGTAACGATCCCTTTACAGTAATACATCAGCGATATCGCGCATATTTTATGCGCCCGCACAATGGTAGCTGCTCATAATTTATGTATCGTCGACGATGCATTTTCAGAGAAACGGGTAACCGACATTACATAATTCATTGAATTTATACGAGCAGGATAACAAACTGTATGGACTATAACGTCATAAATCATGACAGCCTGAAACAAGAAAAATCGAAGGACGCGCGCACAACGTAATATTTTTCGTCAAGGATGTCTGCAGCGAAAAATAATTCGCAATGATGTTAACTGAAAGCGACGCAAATCCCCTTCGACTTTAAACGCTCATGGAAGATGTAATCAGCTTTAGGCGAAAAAAGAAAAAGAAGCCTTTATCAGGGAGCCTCGACCTTAATTTGTTGAAACTTAAGCAGTTTGGACAATCAAATCGCAAGATTGTTAATGAGTAACGCTATTTTATTTTTTAATTAATTTCAGCTCCGTCTTAGAGTTAATTACCGCGATATTATTCCGTGAAAACTGAAAAGTCGCGAACAATGGACGCGCCTTTAATGCTCGCTAAGGCAAAGTCGCTCCAAATTCATTAAAAAGTGTATTCTCGCGATTAAGTCCTGCGTTTTTTCAAAATCTGCCAAATAAATCGACAGCCCCGTCGCGCTGCGTCGTCGCATCTTTCGCAAAGCGCGTATTTGAACTTGCGAATTTACGTTTCCTAACGAGATGAGAAGAACATATATGTGTATATTTGAAATATATTTAACATATTTTGACGCTAAATATATTTAATAAAATATATTTTATTAAAATATTTTCTCAATTTCGTGGGGAAAATGTCTCGTTAAGTGCGACGTGCACAAAGGTGGAAATCGCTTCGAGGATTCGTCTTCGCAGCGGTTTATAACGTCTCATCGGGCTGTCGCGCGCGGCTGTGTTGTCTCTCGCCGAGACCGCCGCCGGGGCGTGCACGCTCAGCGGGGGTGCATTATAGATTATTGTCATTCTCGTTGTTGCGCAATCTACATAGTTATACATTATCCGACCGCCACACAAGGCGTATTCCATCGCGTTCGCGACGGACGTGTGCGCGCACACACGTAAGCGGAATGTTGTGGTTTACGTTGCATTAACTTTGGACGATCGAAGAATCGACTCTCTTGTCTCGTTGATTCTTCATGCCTGACCCGTAATACACGACACGACGCGCAAACGTTCTTATCAATTATTCTCGCGGGATTTATGGCCGCTGGATGCTCGTCTTTATTTCATCACCGGCATTTTCGCTTTTAATCACGACGCTTCATCGCACAGCACACAGGGAGTGTTCTTTTGCTCGAGATAACTACAATGCGACCTACACATACACACACGCACGCACACACGGACGAATCGACTCTTTAAATCTCATCTCGCAATGCTTTTTGTCCACGAACATGACGAGAACAGGGACCCGTAGTCCTTAATTGGTCTTAACCGAGCCGTGCAAAAGAAACGTCCCATCTCAACGAGAAAACTCATAGCACGTAGCTTTGCGAATACTCGAGAGAAAGGGAGAAAGAGAAGGAAAGAAAGATTTTCGCTCGGCTAATTCGCAGTTACTATTAGTGCTTAATTGGTCGGACAGCGATTTCCCCCTCGGGATTTAGTCCTTCCTGGGACTCAACACGCTACACAGGGACGACACAATTCTCGGCGAGATTGGTAAATTAATTATTGAATTTTTACGCGGTGCGCATTTTCACATGTGTAAAATGCAATGTTCAACGTGATAAAAAATGCCGCGAGATTAACAGGTTCATTGGAGTCGAGTTTCGTATAATTCCCGGGAGAACTTCAAACGATCGTCATCCGCTTTGTATACAAAAAAAATAATCCCTTCTATTGTAGTAAAAATCACGTTAAAATTATATTGATATTATATATTTAAAATTATATTATTACTACTACAATGTGTTTTTGTAAAACTGTATTGTGCCGAAATTGTAGAATATATTACTACTGAAATAGGTAAATTTCACAATATACGATATAAAAAAAGAAAACATTCAAATAATTGTAGTGAAAAGTAACATTCTCATATAAACATACATTTCATAAACGTACATTTCGTAAACGTACATTTTATAAACATATAGTAATTCATAATTCTGCATGTCTAAAATTACAAAAATTTTGTTGTAATTTTTACTACAGTATTTACTCTCCGTGTATTTCTTTTCTAAACATACATCTACCATTGCCATCAATATACTTTGTAATTGTATTACTATGCACAGTTAATGTATACAGATAAAGTGATAATTAATACGTTCATTGCTCGTCAATGAATGAATAATTATCCATTCATTTCTATATATTAATAGATATTAGTGAGATTATGAAATGGAAACGAGGTTACTGGCAAAATTTGATGTCATCATAATCAGCAATAAATTAAACGTGTTAGTGAGTAAAATTGGAATTTATTGCAGTTAGATCTATTCGATATCGGGTAAGGATTAACGTTAAGTCGCAAATTAAATGACACCGTTCGTGTATTACTTGACTAACAAAATACAATATGTATGTGTGCGAAACCTGATATGAAAATATGTAATGCATAAAGTATATATAACGGATGAGATATTTAAAAAGAGAGAGATACCATAGGTTAAACGCCAAAAGGTAGACGCGCGCTTGAAAAAATTTCGTGGGAATAATCTCTCACGTATAAAATAAACGGGAATAAAAATGAAATATACAAGATACAATCTTATGTTACGCCACATTCAGTTTGAAGCGCCATTATAAATCCGATCGTCCAAGGATCGCTGCCTTAACCGATAAAAATTCAAGTGCGCGCCGCGAAAATATCGACCGCCCGCGAGACACACAGGAGGAACAGCAATATCCATAAAATTTTCAGTTGCTTTTAATATACGGCAGAAATTCGGCAACGGTCTGTTTTCCAGCGGAATAAAATGTTTTTTTTTCAGCGCGAGCGCGCGTCGGCGTGACAGACGATACTGCCATAACTAAAATAACAGCCTTATTTCACGCGGTGGATTTCCATTTCGGCGAAAAGCCCGCGTTCTCGCGTTCCCGCGCGCGTGATTTACATCTGGCTTGCGACCAACTTCGCTCGTAATTATCCGTGTAATTCGACCGATCGAACGATACGCTCTCGAATATCGCGATATCAAGGATCCGCAATTTCGGTATTTATCCCGGCGCGCTCATAAATCCCGACGAATTACGCAAATAATGCGCCAGGTCGCGAGCGCGAGCGTGCTATCCCTGACATACACACACAACACACACACACACACACACACACGGTTATTATCGAATCCCGGAAACAGTAAGCTTTTCGCGGCCATATTGTATCACCTCGATTCGGCCGCTGTCAATTAAATCGCTTCGCCAAAACACATGTGTGCGCACGAGGTAAGAGCAGCGGCAGTCGTGCGAGATGTTTTCTCACCGCAACGACGTTATCTCGCGTTTCTACCCGAGCTGCGGGAACCACCGATGTCCCGGGACAGGACAACGCTGGACAAAGGCGGCGGACATCACCTGGGTCTCTCCCACCTTCTCAAAGGATCCTCCTGTGGTAGCCGCCGTTAGTGTAAACGCCCGGCCGGCCGTGTGTTACTTCCAGTTACCGGCCAAAGTAACCATGGTCACCCATGGGGCACGGTCCTAGCCACAGCGGCAGCACCGTGGCCGGGATGATCCGTTAGTCTGTTCTTACCCGCGGTAGGACGTAACGCGCGGGTCGGGGAACGAGCAAACTTTGCGCGCGAACTCCATATCCCACATCGATACTGAATTATGTGAAGCTCGTGATCCGAATTCGCCCGTGCGCCCCGCGACTAAATCTCGCTCCCTCTCCTTCCCTTCCCTTTCCCCTCCCCCCCGATTTTCAACGATTAAATTTCTTCGCCGCCTCCGCGCCGCACCCTCGTACTTGTTGCGCGGGAAGCTATTTCGCGCTCGCGCGCGAAAATCGCTTTATCTGAATGCAGCATCATACGGGACAGCTTAATTCCCGAGAGAAACTTTTTAACGGAAGATCGCCAGATTATCATCAGCGATTAACTCGAACTTGGAATTCCTCGCGTCTAAGAGGCAAACACAAATCGTTAAGCGGCAATTAAAGTAGACCGGTCTTAATGGAATTTTGCACGAGGGAAATCTTTCGTGTTGTCACCATTATACAGGAATGAGATTCCGTTTGAAGCAAAAGAAATTGTCAAATGACAAAAATTGTTTTAAGTATTTATAATACCGGCCGCTTCCAAGGATCGCGGCTTTAAATAATAGTTTAAATATTATGCAAGTTTCAGTCTTAAAAAAATCGTGACAAGTATAATAGAAGAGAAAATATAATAAAAAATTCAATATAATAATATTGAAAAGTTCACAAATCTGTATTTTATAATCTTTTTATGGAAAGATTCTAAAAAAAACATCGTTAATTCATGCCAAATTACTCTTAAAGAGACCTTAATTAGTATAATATTTAATTATACTTATAATAATATATTTGTACATGTACAGAAAATGTTAAATATTATTATATGTAGTGAAGGTAATATTTTTTTTTAAGCGAGTGTTTGCCTGTGTAAATCTCTGTACTAACAGGAACCGGCGTGTTTTATTTGCGTGTGCACAAGTTAATATTTCCAAATGAAGAAATTGCTTGTTCAACGCGCATTTTGTGCCACAGGCGTGTAAAGCTCAGCGTTTTCCTCTTCAGATCTACATGTCTGAGAACTCTCGATAACCAGGTTCACGTTTCATTCGCGTTAATTCCGACTCCGAACTAATTGCTTCTAGAGTATCCATGTTATCTCACTCGTATAACCAGATTAACGTATGTTTGACAGAGAACGCGACGTGTTATCGTCCTAGACGTCGTTATCGTCATGATACTCGTGTCGCACTTGCAAACGTGTCCTGCTTGGGAAAGCAACGCTAACGGATCGTCATTTTGATTTTACAGAAATCCAAACATCATCGATCATCATGGTAGAAACGACACTGTCTTGCCGGCCAGCAGAGAGAAGAGTCGATTTCGCAGCTTGTCGTGGGAGCAGTACGACCCAGTGCACCAAAAGTACTTGGAAATTGGTAAGTGACACCACATTGGACGTTCATATATTCTCATTTGTCCCCTTAGACACACGTGTTGCGACACGAACGAACATTATCAAAGTAGGAACTGCGATCATAAACGACACGACTCGTTCAAGTCTCCGATATTTCTACAAAATATCCCAAACAACGTTCCCTTAATATAACAAAGGCGTAATCTCTAGAAATCTTAAGTCCTACAAACGAATGTTATAAATGGGAGTCGCAATCGTAAGCGAAACAGTCCGCGAGATTTAATTCTTTAATATTTCCACAAAGTATCTGGAATCAAATTCCAAATAGCATTCCCTTGATACAATAAAAACATAGATAATCTTTAGAACTTTTAAGTGTTCGGTTGGTTCTCACAAACGAGCCCTCAACTTTTCGCAGCTACTCCGCGTGCATTTCTCACAAAGCGGCCGTAACGGAGAGCCGACAGTGAAAATGAAGAGAGAAATGGCCCGTCGATTATTGAATTAGCCCAATAAAAAACTTGCAGGCTTTGAGCGCCTCAACTTCTGATTACCGCATCGATTTAAAATACCCCGACTTGGGCTTATTCTGAGCGCGCATTCGGGCGCGTCATTCTGAACCATTCTGGGCGGCCATTCAGAGGTTAAGCAAAACGCGTTAATTCTTCGTTTGCTCGTTACTCAAATCGGCGGCGTGGAGAGACCGAATGCAGATAGCAGGCCGAAGGTGCTCTCTCGAATTTCTGAGCAAATATCGAGACCTGTGCTCCCGTCTCATTTCGAGTGCAGCCACTCGGCGTTCGATTCGTCTTCACTTGGCCGTGCGCATGAAGAAAGCGTTCGCTGGCTGCCGAGTTAGCTCGAATTAGAGCGGGTCAGATCCCGGGCGAGCTTTCATCGTTTCGTACGTGAGGGAAGAAAGGGCGGCAGATGAAGTGTCGTGCCAGGAACATGGTTTGCCACTCGTGTGTAGCTGTCCGAGCCGAGGCGAAGAGCGGCTGGAGACTTTTCCGCGGGGTCATTTTTATTTTGAGGGCCGTGCTCGAGCACGCCGTATATGACGCGGGACGAGCTCTTTGACCTGAAAAAAAGCCCGCGGTTTATTCTGTAAGCTAACCACTTACGGGCGAACGAGAACGCGAGCCTGCGAAAAATCGAACGCCTGCATGAATTACCTTTAACCTCGCCAAACGCATTTGCGCAGTTCGTTACGCGTATCAACATACGCACGCACGCGCGCGCGGCTGAAAAATTGCCCGAGCTGACTATTCGATTGAGGTGGGAACTGATGCGGAAGTAGAGTTTAATGTGTTTCATTGCGAACAACTGTAATTCCTACATTCGTCGCGCGAGCTCTTGACCGATACGAATGATCATGGATGTCTGTCCCAAAGTTTCGTTCGATTTTCCAGTTGAACTTGATTCTGTCGCAGACTGTGGCGACAGATTATTTATCAAGCAATCGCCATCGTTGCCTGTGACCCTACATCAACGACAACGAGACGTTATCGGCAGGGTCGTCTGTATTGCGTGCGTGACGTCATTCATTGAAAATCGAGCCTCTTGACTGAGGCGACATTTCAAACGGCACGTTAATCGAAAAATGAATAGTCGCGTAATTGGCCGCTTTTGTTCTCCTTTTTGTTGAAAATAATTTTATCAATAGACCTATTGTCGGAACTGCGTCGTAAACTGGTAAACGGTTGATTGTCGAAATGCGTATTCGGGTCATAGCTCTGAGATCTCGAAAGAATTGGACTCAACTTGGAAAGAAATTTTCATCGAGATTGCCACCGCGAGAAACACGATGTTCACCATTTTTCACAAGAAAGTCTGCTGAAAAATGGCGTCGGACCAATAGCCCGCATTCCAGCGTTGTTCGAGCCGACTCGAGTCGACTCGAGTCGATTCTCTGGGACGCCCACGCGTGATCCAAGAAAAATGTGCCGTGAAAATGGAGCAAAAGGGTAGATCTTTATTCTCCCTGTGATTAATTTTTTGTCTTCCTCCCTTTCTCTTATCTGACTTGAGTGAAGGCCTTTTGACGGCTGAAGGGTCGTCCGCAAGAAAACAGGATACCCGCCAAAGATACCGATATATTATGTCCAACACGCTTGCGACACGAATCAGAGTGTACACACTTTTATGATTTACCTTCGTATATAAATATCGTTGCTCCAGGAGTTGTCATTGTCTTATCCCACATCGCGTAATGAAATGATATCGTCATCAAACACTACCAGTCGTACTGTAAAACCTTCCAAAAACTCCAGTGAGACATCAATATCTTACCCCTATTCCTCTGGCGCCAAGCACGAAACTTTTAGTTTTTTTTTCTTTTACTAAAACTACATTAATGTACTACTTAATGAAATGAAAGTAAAAAAAAAATTGTACGTTTAATACACAAAATCGATAGCGAAAGGCTTAAGAATTTTGCGTTTAGCATTCCCTTCTCGTTTTAGAGAAAAACTCTCTTGAGGCCATACACATAAGAGAATTTTCGTTAAAGATAAGATTATATCTTTATAGACATCATAGATAAGATTATATCTTTATGGACGCACCAAATTGTAATTTTGTCTGTTATAAACGTGCGATATAAGTGATAAAATTGCTGATTCTCTGAAATCCAAAGCAGACGTTCTTTGAAAAAAACTTACGTAGAGGTATTTTATTCTCTTTTCTTTGCAACTAATCCCGACCTAAATCTGGTTGCAAGTATCCGTTTGATGCGCGCGGTAGCCTCGCAACATTACGTCGAGACGATCAGCAGGAATGTCCGTGTGCAATTGCAGAAACGTAGAACATTGTCGACGAGTCTGTTTCGAATTTTACGTAGCGCGGAGAAATTCAATAATCTTTTGTTCCTTCGATTCGGTTTAATCTTCGATTTCCGGCAACTCGGGGGGATGAAACGGGCGGGGCTCCCGGCCGAAGCGAAAACAGCAATCGACGGTTCGAGTAGTCGTTGTTTTACGTCCCGGCATTCCGCTTTTGTTCGCTTACCTCTCACCGCAGTGCTCGCTATCTGCTTCGCAATAGTTTTTGCCCCTCCCAGCTCTAGCCTTCAACCTAGCGTGTAGCTGTTTCTTAACCTTGATATAAATGTACTTTACTTTAGTATCGACTACGCTCTAGCCGACCCTCAGAGAGGCCGTTACCTCCCAACTTATTTATGCCATAATTCACTTTACACGTAGTATTCTTCGGGAACTCGGCGCTACGATGATTGGATTTATCATTAGATGGATCGTACCGTCGGATTTCCCACGTTGCACCTTTTGTCCCGAACTTTCTGATATCAAGAATTCCATACGGAAGCCCTACGATCTCTCCCTAACTTTTCTTCAAACTATATCGCTTATTTCTCCGTTATTTTATATCAAATTACATGAAAAAGGCATTGTAGTAAAAATTACGTTAAAATTACATTGCTTTTTATAATATCTTTTTGTTAGATTGTATTAAAATTGTAGTATAAATTAGTGAAATGTAGTATAAATTAGAAATAGTATAAATTTGATAATCTATCTGATATACGCTGTAAAAAATGTTCAAGTATAATTGCAATAATACAAGCAAATATTTAATCTATAGGAGAACAATAATGTCTGACAGTGCCAACGTACACGCTGAATATTTTTTTAAACTTTGAAACGCACGCGTTTGAATCAAACATCAGAGCTCGACCCTTTATCCTAAATAATTCTTATTAATTAAACCTGTTATCAACCCCCAACTATTTTAACATTTTATTTCCGACATTCTTTCTATAATGTTATTAATTTTAAAACAAATCTGCAATAATTTCGATCATAATTCTCTGGTTCAACATTGAAAAAATTTTGTTGTCGTTTTTGCTACAACATTTGTTCTGTGGCCATTGTTTACTTCTTTGTTACTATTCTTCAAGTTTCCTTCTTTACAGAAGTAAACGCGCATTTCTATTCCTTACGGTTGCTCCTTCCAAATTTCCTCCATACTCACAGCATAAAATAGAATTAGCCGGCAATGTAAAATCTAATTAGTCCCAAATTCCAAGGCTATAGAATTCAGAGGTACTGCGAAACTCTCGATAGCTTTGAGTATCGAAACCCAACAATCCGAGATAAGTAAATTACAGAAGCCAACGAGACGCCATAGTGAGCGCTACAATGAATGTCGCTTGAATCCAAGAATGCCTTATTGTAGCAAACGTAACGAGCCTTCAATTAAACCAGTCGGACGCGACGAGTCTTTAATTAAAAATGGCGAAAAAAAGCTGGGCAACGCGGAATGTCCTGAAATTAGAACAATCGCACGTATCATGACAGCGATGCTTGCTGCTCGAGGCATTCCCGAACGATCTATCGCGCAAGCTTCGTTGACGCACAACTCCGCTCGCGCGGGTTGTTACGGGCGCCATTGTTCGTAATTAAATCAGATCCCTCCGTATTTCCTTCGTTTTTTCCTTCCTCTTCTTTTTTCGCTGGCGCGCTGAGAGCTCGTAAAGCCACGGCGAGCGCTGCGCCGAGGGTTTATATCCTGTACGTGATGAACGGTGACATTTGACACGGGTAGACGGCGTCACGTTCTCATAACGCTCGGTATAAACACCTACTATGTGTTCCATAAGATAACGTCCGGCAAACTTACATAATCTTGCGACACGCGTTCGGTCTTGAACATGGTGCGATATTTTATTCAAAATAACACGCCAACGCGTAATTTTCCGCGCGTTTCCTCTCACCGCCACTTTCGTACGATGAAAAATGCGACACGAGCGCTCACATTGTCGGCATCGAATCTCTTCTGAAAAATTACGAGGAATATGAGAATCCTTCTCGAGAACGCAATTCTTTGTTTTCAATTTCGAGAGGATCGTCGAGAACGTGAGTTAAACGTATAAAATGGATTAAACGCGGGCTCAAACAAGCCTTCGTCCGTCAGAAAGCTGCCAAATGTGCCGGACGCGAGTGTACTTCGTACAACGCCCTGTATAGAAAGCCGTCACGTAAAGCTCGTAACGGGTTAGCGAGATGCGGCGACATGAAATAACGCGCTTAAATAGATTACGCGAAGATTACAAGGCAAGGCTGACCGGCTTTGCGCGTGTGAGTTATAAGGCGACGCGTTGCCGCTGATCGATCACACTCGTGCCAATATCGACTGGTGCCAATGTCGAAAAGCGGATCAGCGATAAACTCGCGTCGCCGCGGTGAAACACGGCCCAAGGAGGCGTGTGTGCCGATCAAAATGCTCTCGACGACAGAATATCGTTGAAGAAAATTGACTTGTTAATGGGTCTCATTATCTCGACGGAGGAACGCAATTTTAACGGCGAACAAGTGCATTCGCTAGGCAAATTGATGTAATTCGACTTATTATACATTTCGAACTGTTCTCCAGGTCTCGCGCGAGTGCTTTGCACCTAATTCAACTATTTCAATGAATCTAACGGGACGGAAGTCAGCCCCCCGGCAGCTTCGAAGAACAAGCTACTCAGAGGTTGCTTCCCTTTGGGCGCTTTTCTTTTGGGGGAAAGGCTCTCCTCTCCCTTATCCCGGGATTAAAGGCGGGATGAAACCTGGAAGGGCTTGAAGGCAGCGGCGTTCTGAGACTATCGTCGAAGTATAAAGCACTAAACAGCAAGTTCGTCCGTCGAACTTTCGAAGCCTCGCGACTTTGCTCTTACCAAGATTAGCTCGGCCGGGCTGTGTGTGTGTGAAAGAGAGAGAGAAAGAGAGAGAGAGAGAGAGAGAGAGAGAGAGAGAGAGGAGAAGGGGGAACCCGACGCAGAAGAGTTCGTAATTTATTACAAAATATTGAAGGTGACACCGTCGAACTCGCGGTTCGCTTCCTGCTTCTCTTTCGCTCGGCTCACACAATAAATATCTTCAAGATTGTCTCTGCGTATGCATTTAATTCACCTGGACAGGTCAAATATTAACTTTTTAAGACCCAGGCATCGACCCCGCTCGAGTAAAAAATTCGTTTTTTCTAAAATAGTCTTAAAAAACGCTCCTGATGAGAAATCTTGTGAGAAATAAGATTTACCGTCGAGGAATACGATTTTCTGAATGTGCATAATTCTGTACAATCATATTTGCACCATCATGTGCACCTCACAGCTATAAAATATGATAGATCCTATAAGCATAAAAATGAACATGATGAAATAATGAACAACATGATAGAATGAATAAAATTTAAGTAAATAAAATAATAAAATGAACATAAAATCTTGTGCTTTATTATGACATTGATGAAAATGTGAGACAATAAAATTTGACCTTTTTCGTGAAAAAAAAAGTTTTACACAAGTGCCAACGATCGATTGATTTCTTCAGTGAGAAAATTACTGTTGCACGAGCCGGGAAGAATATATCTCTATCAAGGATAAATCGATAGCATACTGAGAGATAAAAACGATTAATCTAGCTAAAATTATGGTTATTTTTTGGTTGCTCACAAAAATGGTAATAGTAATAGTAATATGCGTATAAGCTTATTATCGCTAATATTATAGTAGAATTTAATGAAAAAATTATGTTCTCGATCGTAATTTATAACAATTATTTCTCCATGTGATCGCAGTTACCAACATTAAACATTTTCCTCTCAGTATATTACGACAGAATCATTATTTTGCCAATATAAAAAATTCAGGGAGGACCCAAAGTGAATGTACATAATTTTGTACACCGGATCTTAAGAAATTAATCGGTTGTCATCAACGATAACTATCATTCGGAAAGTGAGCTTTGTGATGGAATAACGGCGTGACTCGATCCGAGGCAACATCCGACGTGTGCCAATTCTCCACGAGTTTCCGCGGATGTAAAATTTGGTAATGATAATGAGAAACAACGAAACGGAGCTCGTGGATCTCAAAGTGGCGGGAACCTCGTCCTCTCAATGTTTAATTTAATCCTCAAAGCGAATGCTCGCATATTCATTCGTCAGTGTAAACACTTTTGCATCGCGGAAAGTGGCAAGTTTTGCGCGCACGTAGTTACCCACGCACTGCAGTCGTAACTTCGTATCCGGATTCTTCTTTCGCCATAGTTATATTGTGCTAACATTAAACTCAGTCTCGACAGGCCAAGTCGCATGTGTTTTAATTAAAGAGGAATATTAATTTGCGCGTTCTCATTTTCAACGCTGGTCGTGCACGCGCTCTGCTAGGAGATTAATCATTCCCACGATGAATTAAATAATGTTTACAATTACAAACGTGCAGGCGCACACGTGAAAGCGAGCGCATTGTTTCACTCGGCAAATAATCGTTAAAATTGCATTGGAAATTACGTGTAGGATAT
Organism: Odontomachus brunneus; assembly: GCF_010583005.1. Taxonomy (NCBI): domain Eukaryota; kingdom Metazoa; phylum Arthropoda; class Insecta; order Hymenoptera; family Formicidae; genus Odontomachus; species Odontomachus brunneus. The sequence continues at coordinate 768,288 of NW_022639481.1, forward strand.
TCTTGTACTTTAGCCTTCTACTGGTCGCGAAACGGATATCGATCCGACGCGAAGTTGGTTACATGAAATCGCATACCGCGCGAATCTGTTGTTGCCCGACCTGTAAATTCGATCCGCACGAAGAGGACACCGATGCAAAATGAGCCAACGTTCAGCTCCGTGAAAATCTTGCGATATTATCGTCGCCGAGTGAGAAAAGCGTAAAACTGCTTTAACCGCGGCTTTCCCAACTTTCCAACGTGGGTCTCGCGCGCTTATTGTTATATTGCAACGTCAAAGGACCCAAGGATCCAAGGACGTCAAAGTTATACGACCGTAGTTCGACACCCACGTTATTCATCGCTTTATGAGCTCTTTTTTTTCCATTACACGGCTCGTCCGTTCTGCGAAAATATTCCCGTGGCGCACGATACGCCGGAGCTCGGAGATGGAAATTCGTCTGGTTTCAGATCGCCAGAACCATATGTGCGTGCGAGGTTAGAGGGGAAAAGTTCGGTGAGCGCCAATCCTGCGATGCTGTAAACCATACCGGCAGGCCGGCGAACTTCACCGGTACCGGCGCGCTCTTCTCCGACTTTCTTATGCGCGCTCGCGGGCGACAATGTTCGTTCTTGTAAAAGTTTCAGCGCCTTCTTGGCGTACCGCCATCGGGCGCCCTGCCGTATACTCGTGGCGCGTAGTGCTCGCGCGCTACGTATCCGTGTAAGGTTTCTTCAGGAATTTACGTAATGGCCGCGGCTACAAAGTGCGAGGAAAGGATCCACCGAAAGTTTTGCCGCCCTGTGTCTATAGGGAAGAGCAATAGAGTAAAGAAGCTAATAAATCTCGTCTAGGGAAGTGTAGAATCGAAGAATCAACAAGAGCGGAGTGCCGCAAATTTTCAGATAATAGGCGCCACGAGCGCCCGGGAATCCCAAACATCAAATTCGTCCCTGACGAGTCTGGAGAATTTCGAATTTCGCGACTAGACAGCAACCTCGATTCTATTCCCCGCGAAAGAGCATCGCGTTTGAGCGCGTTTTAGACGTGGCAATTTTATTAAAAATTTTTTTTTCATTTTTCGTTATCCAAGGCTGTGTTTTCGAATGACAAAGAACTTCAAAGGACAAAAGCGCGCTGTCGCTGCAAATAGTTTCAACTCAAACGCTGCGCTGTTCAATTCGCGCAAAACATTTCAGTCACTCGGTGATATATATTTTTTGGATGCGTAAATTTCCATTTTGGTACATTTACAAATCGTAATCGCCCCCATTTACAGCTCGCCCCGCGTTCATTCTGTTCAGCGTTGCCGTCTTGCAATCACTGTCGCGCGTTACACGCGCGCACGCGTCAAAAACACAGGAAGCTGTGCATATTCTGAGCACGTAGTCATAAATACGGATAAGATATATGCAGTAATGTGGTAATGCGCTATTCCGGCGTGGCAACGATATATAGTACAGTTCCCGACAGGACTCGGAGCAGTTTTGCCATGTCAATTTTGTGCCTGAATCTATATGCGCGAGCCAATTACAGGATATCGCGTGTAGAACATAAATCGTCGTGTGGCATTACTTAGACCATGCATACGCGCACTCGTGAATTAATACGCACGCCTGTCGACATGCTCTCCGCGCTGATGCGTCCATTTCACATGCATCCTTTACTCCTCCTCACCTCTTGACCTCGTCGAACCGATTCTGCCCGCACTTCCTGATAGCACTCATTTGTATTATATATATATATATATATATATATATATATATATATATATATATATAT
>NW_022639481.1:770083-778692 GCF_010583005.1 Odontomachus brunneus
TATATATATATATATATATATATATATATATATATATATATATATATTTGTTCTATATTAGTGAGGTCGGTGCAGAATTTGTCATTTCTCTATTAAATTCTCGTAGCAAGTTTAAATATTAAAAGAAAAATAGAAAGCTCTCAGATGTCTGAAGAATACTGAGTTGACGTTGTTCATTTTATTCGAGAAAGGAAAAAGACGATCAAACTCTCATAAGCTTTTAACTCCATTCTACGGCATTCGAAATCTTAAATTATTTCTTGATAAAATTATAGCTATTGAGGATTAAAGATATACAAGTAGATTTAAGATATACAAGATATACAAAATGATGTCCCTTACCATTCGAAAAGAAAATTACCGAAAAAGATATATATTTTATCGAAATAAATGATATTGTTAGAAACTTACAGAAGACGTGCAGGAAATGTTACAGAAAATGGGATAAAAATCCTTATCAATAAAATAATATTGATTACAAGTGCTAATAATATTTATTAATTTAGGCTGACTCTTTTTACTAAGCTCCAATTAACTTAATCGTTGATTAATTCCGTTGTAATCAACAAATAGCTATTGGTCAATTCTACTAGTTCGAACCGATTACAACTGATATTTTTTTCAACGTATTATATATTTTTCTCTCTTTCTCTCTCTCTCTCTCTCTCTCTCTCTCTCTCTCTCCTGTTACATTTCCATATTATTATATTTATATTACATTAAATTTTACATATATATATATACGCGTGCAATTTTCTCAACTCGACAACGGGCAGCGAAAATCCGCGCGACAGTTTCCGCTGACCTTACCATCGTTGATGGTACATCACGAGCTGAAACGAATTCATATTTGTTCGCATCCTATTCGCGTGAGAACTACGTTGTCGCTCGAGTGCCTCAAAAATTATTACCCGCAGACGGAATTCAGAATACCGCCGGTCAAAAAGGGTCATGCCTCATACGAACTCGGCTCTCTGTACAGAATCGCACACGCAGCTGCCAACCGGGCCCTCTCTGTCCCTCTCTCTCCCTCTCTCTCGCTTACACAACTCTCCCGTCTTCCTCTTTCGACCCTTATTCCCTTCGTCTTAAGTGCCGCGATGCTGCCAAAACAGTTCGGGCAGACTTGGCAAACTCGCACCCCTCCTCTTCCTCCCTCTCGCCCACTATCTCACCCAGTCCCTCCCCCACGGTATATACACATCCTCTTAACGGGGACGAGACTAATGCACGTGGGAATTCCGGCATATTACGACAGGTACTCGACGATCGGGGAACAGTACGGAACAACTCGATGAAGCTGCCAAATTGTAATGCCGCGGAATTATCTTGGACCCGGCGGATCCCGACGCGCCGTTTCCCGAGGACTCTGTGTATTACAGTTCATACTTCAGTTACTCTTCCCGTTCGCCGTGCGACGCAAAACAAGACAGGAATTTCGCTCGCGCTCGTCGAAGAGAGATCTCTTTCTCTCTCCGGTTGCTAACATGTATATACACATATAAACAAGTACAATAATATAACTTTTGCGGCAGAAGTTCGTCAAAAATACGCTCTTAAAGTTCCTTCCGCGAAGAAACGTTGTGCAAGAGCGAGAGCTAAAAAGTATCCTTTCCCTCTCCCTCCTTCCTCCCTCCGGTCCGAGTGCAGTTCTCGAATGAAACTGCACTTTTCGACCGGCCAGCCAGACGCTCTTCATTTCGTCGGCCCCCGATGAACAACATTGACGGTGCTTACGACTGCGCAACAACTTTTGTATATAAAAATATAAGAATAAACCCATTCTCTTTCTCTTTCTCTCAGTCCCTCTCGAGTTTCCGCTCGTATCTTTGGGTGCACAGGGGCGGGAAGGGGAAGCGGGATGGTAGGACATAGGATTTGTAGGGCGTATCGAGTTGGAGTTCGAGACGGTGTAACTTCGTCCTTAAGTTCCCTCGCGCGAGTCGCTGCTGCAGTTTCCCAACGAGACCAGCAGCTGCTCCGAAACCGAATGCAAAGACGCGGCCGTGTGCTTCTTGTTGCTCTCATTTTTGTCGTCATTATATCCCACTTGCGGCGACCACGCTTCGCGGTATCGATCATCCGGCGCGTTTTGTCGCAATCATAACTGTTTAACAAGGAATTTACTACTCGGACAGAGTTAAAAGTTCCGCTATGATTTCTGCGGTATAGTATGTCCCGGTCTCTGATCGCCCCGCGAGCAATCGCGGGGAAAACTACCAACTTTCATCGTTACACTCCGTTTACTTCGCCGCTGTGGAAATCAAAGCGCGACAATAACAATTTTTTTTGCAGCTTAATGGAAGTTCACAATCTCGTAGCTGAAATGTCGGGCAACATTCGTATATTCATTTATGCGCGTTCTTTCCACGCGAGTCGTACATTTCCGTTTCAAGTGCGCTTTTAAATCCTCAATAAACGTGCATTTTTATGTACTCTTTAATCTGTCAGCCCTCCTCCCTCCTCGGTACGTTAAATACTATTCCGGCTGGAAATGAGGGGGCACGTTTCTATTAAACTGAAGCGTCATCTCGGAATTTCGCGTACGCGCTCAAATTTTTAATTTATAACATCCAGGCGCGCGGGGAGTTCGAGAATTCGAACAGAGCCATCGATCAATTAACGCGCGAGAGTACATCGATCAAGCTGCAGCCTTTGTGACAGTTATGCAAATGAAGAAGTGCCAATTAATTACTTAGCGCGTAATGAAAACTGCATCTTCTCTATAGAGCTTCATTTCAGTGGCGGCTGAAAGAAATGTGCTTTTTTTACAGTTCGGTGATTAATCAGCGGGACAATCGGCCCGTTCGATTCGCCATTTAACATGGATAATCTTTTATGAGTCAGCGAAATTAAGGTGCTCGATGAATTATTACTGCGTTATTTAAATTTTCGGACCAACGGGAGAAAGGATAGGAGGGAGGGAGGGAGGGAGGGAGGAGGAAAAGTGCATAGTTGGCGAGAATCCCCGAAATTGCAGATACCTTAAAATCCGCGAATCTTTCGCCAAAATATCGTTCGCGCGAATGCTTGCGAACTTGCCGTGGTTAATGAAGCACTTTCAGTACAATTGGTTTGCTCTCGAGCGCACTTGGAAGGCATTGTGGATGCCGGCGTGACGATTCACAACAGTCATATCGGATGGGATCCGGCCAGGCAAGCTTGGCTGTTCATTCGATTTTCGGGTATCGCGAGCCGGTCGCGAACGGTGCGCGAACGAAGATTGATTAAAAATCACAGGTCAACAACTTCATCGGGTGATTACTCCGGCACGCCTGGATCTGCTTCGCCCGACTGCGTCCTCGATATTGGTTAAAAGGTTTCCTTGTGTAACTCAATATCAATTCTCTTAAACGTATCCGCGCAGATCACGAAACCGATCGCGTGACGGGTCTACCGAGTCAGTCGCGTACTTATCATAACGTTGCGCAATAGATGCACTTTTGCTGTTGTGTACACACACACACACACACACACACACACACACACACACACACACGATGTCCCAGAACTGTCACTAGCGTTATCAGTGAAAGATGGAACGAGCTAACTAGGAAACATATGGAAGTGTCCCTCATCGATTTTGATGGACTTCGAATATGTGCGGAGTAGCTAAAAATAAAAGTATTGTTTTTTTCACGCGCTTTCTCGCGCATTTTTTCCACGGGGGATGAACCAGTCTCGTGGAAAAAAATCCGGAAAATTGATTATGATTGAATATCTTTGAAACCGTGAGGTGTGTAAAGAAAAATGTTAAAAAAAAAGTTTTGTACACGGAAAAATGATTAATCTAACAACAAACAAACCAAACGCGTTTTGGCTGGAAGAAGTAAAATTTCTGGCTCTTGAACAAAATTTGATTCTAAAAATCAGGAAACTTTTTTTGTGATATTTTTGTGTGGTATTCGATACTCTTTATAGATGCATTTGGATTCCTCATTTAAAAAACATGTTTCCAATCCTCAACTCTGGTATGACACTTGATAAATTCAGGCGATGAATTATATGAAGCATGTTGAATAATATACATTCGATATGACATTTCCATATGTTTCCTTGCGATCACATTGATGCGCCCTTTTCCGAGACAAATGTTCGTCGGTTAATCTGGAGCGAGCCGTACTGTAATAAAAACTCCAATTAGCCGAGCGTATTGCCGCAATATGTTTTGCCACTGTTATTCAGTGCTGCTTTGACACGGATAGGTCACTACTATGATCCACGTTTCAGACCTCATGGAGATTAATTAAATTAGAGTATGAAAGCAGGACACATCGTGGCGCGGATTATGTGGATTTAATGATTTATGGATCCATGAATCTGACAATCCCTCAGCCGCCGCCATTTACATTTACGTTAAATCGGAGATGTAAATACACACGTGTAATATGCGCCACGTCGGTGTACGTTTATACCACGCAGTCCATTATATATATATGTACATACATACATATACATATTAGGGATCGCGGGATACAGGACGGATGATATGAAATTAATAATAAAACGCGAAATGCATGTGTGGAAACGGGATCTGTTAGTGCCGTCGGTCATGCCGGCGCGTGCTCGTGTTACCGGGAGGCCGAAGTTATAAAATTGAACGTAACCATTCTCCGCGCGCTGTGTACTACGCCGTGTATTCGTGTATCTGACGAAACGCCGCATTACTAAACGATGCATGGCTCCCTCGCGGATTCCTCGCGGCCAGAATTCGCAGGCAGGCGAACCGGCGGACGGGCAAACGGGCCGCGCTACGTCAAGCAATTTGACACGAGTGTTGGCGAATAACTGTCGCGGCCCGGTACGGACACGGAGATTAAAACAGTCGGGACCGGAAGCATCGATGGCTATATGGTGATGCTGATGAGGGCGCTTCCATTTGCGACAGAACGTGCCGGTGCCCGTCCCTGCGGCGTGTTTCGTGTTTATGTAATGTACGCCCCGACTCTGTATGCCGTCTACATGCGTAGCCGGGACGTGGAACGAGCATAAATTAACTCGTACGTGGGCAGACGTAACTTCCATCAGGCCCGGCTACTTTGCGCCGTTGACGCAGCTGGTAACACGAAGACGATTCAATTGACGACTGGCATAAGCGATTGGCATGAGGCGCGAGCATGTCAAGTGCTCGGAGCGATTTGATGAAAATTTCCGCGGGGAATCGAGCGATCTTCGGCTACAAGTAAGCACCTGGACCAAGTTCCACGAATTGGAATTAGTTGATATTGGTCAAATAGCCAATATAGTCAACTAATTATTGATTTTTCTTAATTGTATCGACAAATATTTGGCGAGATAGTTCAGTGAACCAAAGAAAGAACGAATTTGTCAGGAACCGTACTCTCTAAATTTCCTGAAATAAAATTCCATTCACAAAAGTTGAGTGTCAATTCTAGCCACTTAAATTCCAATGATTTTTCACTCATATAGAGTGAATTTTCCGAAATTGAGAAATAAATCTAATGTGCTCCACCGTCACAGGAATATATTCACTTTAATTAATTGAAACATTCGCTTATACGAAGTCAGGATTTATCCTAAGTTTGAGTAAAATATTGATTTTTGCAATTTCAGGTGATCGCATTTACATTATTATTTTAATTGAAAATATTACCATTTTCTTCTCATTTTAAGTAAGATTCCACTTAAAAAATGTGTTGAAGTGCTTTTTAAATTTTTTGGAATGATACATTATTCAAAAAATAGAGTGACCACCGAGTCACTTAAATTCGAATGATTTTTCACTCATATAGAATGAATCCTCCACTCTGTGTCGTCGAGTGAATATTTTCATTCTAAATTGAATCTGCTCCACTGTCACAGGAACCTATTCATTTTACCTATTCATCGATTGAAATATTCGCCCATACAGAATTCACCGTAAGTTTCAATGAAAAATGTTCACTCTCGCAATTTCGAGCGGCTGTATTTCCATTGCTGCTTTGAGTGAAAATACTGCCACTTTTCACTCGTTTCGAGTGATATTCCACTCCGAGAAATTGAGAGAGTACAGAATATCCAGTGTAATCGTGTAAACACGTACAAGGATTCCGTAACCTCGGCTATGTACACGTATGCACATACGTCCTCGTATCCGTTCGCTTTGGAGATAGGTAAGATTATAGAGATTATCTGCGATCTCGTCAATGGCAAGTGCAAATTTCGACGCATACAGAGTGAGTTTAGCACGATGCCGTTTGTGTGTTGTAGCTCGCGAACGGAATTTCGCTCCTACGATGTATGAAATTTATCTCGTGCGAAATATAAGAAACCAGAGGGATCAGTCGCGAAAAAGAGAGACGATATTACGTGCGCTCTTCTTCATTATAAATTCGGGATCTCACTTGTTACTCGCGATTCAAAATCTCAGCCTATTCTGGCTCGATCAATCCTCGCCAAACTTCGCCCTCTCGGGGCGCAAATCAGGATGGTTCCCGGCGGAAATTGATGAATCCATAGCTATTTAATCGACATCGGTAAACGCGCGCCGCCGAGCAAGGACGCGACAGGGAAGTGATGAATCCAGGTTACGCGGACCGCTCCATTACTTTTTGACGTCACAGTGCGAATGCAGTGCCACGTTGTCGAGACGAACGAATGGCACCGCCATTCGCCGGTGTGTAGCACTTAATCACGGTATTACCGTGACAGAGTGCCGCTAATGCAATGCCAATTTGGCGTTAAGAATTAATGCGCTCGGAGCTTAGCGGTTGTTGCGGCGCGCCTGCATCAGCACCGATGACGCCAAAAGGATTGCGGCGCCGTCGTGCGAAAATAATGACAGCCGCCACGATCGTTGCGCATTTTTGCGGTCGCTTTGTGCCGTCGAGTATTGTGCGCCGAGCGTCACAAGACAAGTTCGTAATGGCTTTCCCGCGCGGCACGCTGGAAGAGCGACGGTAACCGATCAATCTTCCGCCTTTTAAAAAATATTAGGTACATAATGGGAGATCGCCAATTGGTCGCTGATGTCGCTTTTTTCCCGGTGCTGTCGGCATGAGCCAGCTTTTTCTATGTTCATATGTAAAAATATTGATTCTGAAACAGCCAAAGTCACGGATAATCGCGTATCTGAGTGCTTACATTCGCGGGTAACAACATGGATAACCCAGCTAACTCGGCAAATTTGTTTATGGAATTATGTTTCTCTTTGCAAGACCCGAACTCACGAGCGCTATCCAGATTGTCAAACTCGGTATTACCCGCATTTCGGGAACCAAAAATGTTTCACAATGGAATTACATGTTCCTGTCTCTACAGTTCCCGGATATTTAATCTCGGAATCATCAAGGACCAAAAATTCATTTCACTGAAATCATATACGGAGATAATATTGTAGTAGAAATTACAACAAAATTCTTTTAGATATAACTGCATATCTGTTACAAAATGCTATGACTCTTTACTATAAAATTATTATAACTTGACTACGTTTTATATCGTATATACTCGATAAGATCGCCAAATTTGCTATTTTTATAACAATTTAAACTACAATTTTAATTTAAGTCCAGCTCTATGAAAGACACTGCAAAAAGGACTATAACAAGTCCAGCTCTATGAAAGACAATGTAAAAGGACTATTTCGTAATGTAAATTTTACTACAATATTTCGTCCGTATACGTTTCACTTCACAGTACTCGGAGAACTATCAAATATTACCTAGATTATGAAGCTCACGAGCTTATACTCTGATACTCACATATTATCCGGACGTCAGAAGCCAAAAATATTTTCCAGTGCAATCATGTTTTTTTTTACAGTATCCATATATCCAAGCTCAAAGATATATCCGAAATATCAGAATAACAAAACGAAAAAAATTGTGTAGCAAGATCATATTATTCTTAAAATGACCCTCGCACCTGCTGTAATATCGCAGCTTAAAACACGGTCGGCTATCGATTATCCGAAGTCCTCGGAGTCTCGAGCTTTAATAAGTCGCTATCGTAAGAGCGCGTGTACTTATTGGCGTACTAATAAAGAGCAGCCTGCCCGAGCTCTTCCAGGGCTTCTTCGGGCGATGTTGCATTCATTTATAATCTTTAAGCTCTGATGATATTTATGTGGCGAGCATAAGTATCCAATTTGCACACGGTGAAGTGATCCTATGTCTTCTCCGACATATTAAAAGCAAAACGTGAGCGTGTCTTCGGCTGAAAAAAAGTAATTCGTTTAAGAGCCGGGATATCGATGTCGGGGATCGCCGTTGGCGTGCGTTTCCCACTTTTATCCGACAGCGGATCAGCCCTGTTGACATAGTCATTCATGTCTTCAATAACGATTGATCGAAAGGACAACGCGCGCACTGCCACTGACAGGTTAATGAATGCCGCTTTCGTGAAATTAATGGCGTCGTGAATTTTCGAGCGCTCCTGAGACAATGGCCGCCGCCAATCGCGCGGCCGGCACGAAACTTGGGGTCGTCGTCGCGGGACGCGTGCTATTCTTCATAATTTAGTCGCTACGAAACTCCACTGACAAGTGCGACACGCGTCCGGCGAAATCCCATTAGCGCTGTCGACCGCATCTCCGACTGATTGAATGACACACCTTTGGCATCCATATGTGGCGAAGCTAAAACAATACGCCCCACGCTCGTCGATAT
>NW_022639481.1:778702-780742 GCF_010583005.1 Odontomachus brunneus
AAAAAAAAAAAAAAAAAAAAAAAATGAAGAAGAGAAACGGCGAGAGGATCGACAAATCCACGCCAGATGTCACGAACGTCTCAATCGTCCAGTAACAGTTTTAACGACGCGCGATTATCTTCGACTTCGCCGGCCTCGTTCTCTCTCGCCGACTTCGCGCGGCACGGCTCCCGCGACACGCCGATATTGATTCAGAATTCAGACATCTTTTTCTGGGACGCTCTTGTATAATGTGAACCAAAACGCCGGAAGTCCGGTAATGACCGAGTACGCTCGAGGTCCTCTGAATGCAGCCGGAGATTACATCCGGTATTAATATTGCCTTTTCCAAGGTAGACGAAGTTGGCGCCGGCCGAGGTGGCACGAATAGCCGTAAGTTACTCGCGCGACGTGTCCGTCGATATTGCGATAGTTAAGCACAGGGACGGCGCATAATGCAGGAGCTGCAGGCTTTGCGGACGGTTCCCGCGGGAACTCCAACTCGCTCCAAGTTCCCGCGCCGAGCATTAAAGTATTACCGGGATAATTTGTTACCACCTGCCGCGAGATTTCGGGAAATCTCTTTAATAAGCTCCCGATCGCCGAAGGCCTGATTAACGCGAGTAACGTTGTCGGAATATTGTCTGGCCGTTAACCCTCTCTTCCTCTCTCTCTCTCTCTCTCTCTCTCTCTCTCTCTCTCTCTCCCTCTCCCTCTCTCTCTGTCTTTCCCTTTCTACCTCTATCTCTCCCGCGCTTGTCTGCGCGATTATCGCATTGAAGCGCCGCAGTTTGTTATCCGTATGGATAACACCGACAGTTTTACATACATCGCGCTATCAATCTTAAAATTAGCATTTATAGTGTAACGCAACAACCACGATGTCGCAATCTCCTTCCGCAAGGTCAATAAACGAACTTCTATCGATTCGTTCGATTGAATTGGCTGTCCGACAATTAGCGTATCTATGTGTCTCACAGTAAGGATCTTCCTTCTCTCATCTGACGTTTCTCCACTCGGAAAAATGTGTCACAACGTGAAAATAATTTCTCGTGTATTCGAGTAATAAAGAAATTCACATGCCTGTCAAACGGAAATCACTATTTCACCAAAATTCAACGATCAGCTAGCTAAATATCGTGTTATTATTTCAAATAATTGGCAACGTAATTACATTTCGTTCATGTGACGGCATTGGTTGGGAAATAATGCATGGTATTAGCCCCCGAGCGGAAAACGTAAATGCTGAATTGGTAGCATCAAAGTTCAAATAACATGAGATATATTAATGACTGAATTTCAATTCCAAAAGTTGCTAAAGATTATACTATTTTATTAAATTACTCTAAAGATTAATTTTATGAATTATAGTGTGCTTATAGGACATTTTTTTATACCTGCTGTCCTATCATATTATTTTTATCTATAATAATTATTATTACCTCTGGGAATTAAATCATTTTGTAAAATTTATGCGATGGTTTCAAATCGAATATAATAAATTCCTAAAATATATTTGAAGCCAGTTTACGAAAAACTGACGACCTAAATTTCTGTGATAAATGCGATATCAATTAATCGTTAGAAATAGAGAAAACTCGGTCGTGAAATATGAACAGGCAGATACGGCGAAAGAAGAAAGTACTCACTCTCGAGGGTTCCCAGTCGTTATCGCGAACGAAATGATCGACCACGCATGATAAACGATAAATGTCGTCGAGAAACGAAGCGTCACGTGAGAAGCATCGTAAAAAGCGTCGCGCTTGAAATGTGACGAAAGATTGCGGGTGCCGCAAGATATTGACGCGCGATAAATGAACCATGTAACCCAGTCCGAAATTATTACCGCACACGCCGCGGGTTTATCATTCCATCCTGCTACATTTTCACGAAATTTCAAAACAATTTATCCCCATAATATGTTTTGTTACAATCTCTAATCAGCTATAAATAAACACGAATATAATAGAATATAAAAAACAATGAAAATATGAATTACAACCCTTCTTCTCTCTCTCTCTCTCTCTCTCTCTCTCTCTCTCTCTCTCTCTCTCTCTCTCT
>NW_022639481.1:781047-790681 GCF_010583005.1 Odontomachus brunneus
CTCTCTCTCTCTCTCTCTCTCTCTCTCTCTCTCTCTCTCTCTCTCTCCAAAAATATAAAGTTTCAAATCAATTTTAATAAAACAACGCTTCAGTTTATACCCTGAGATTGTTTTCCATTTAAAAATCGTTGTATTTTCTGTTGAGTTTAAATAAAAAATTTGTGAGTATTTTTATACGTGGAAACGTCAACACAAAACCATGTAAATGAAAGCTATATCGATAAATTTTAACTATTCAACCTTTCTATAGTCAATCCTTATAATATATTCAGGGAAATGTATATTGTTCCAATGACCAATGTTTCAATTTTCGTAAGATTGATACACGTTGAATAGAAAAATTTTCTCAAAGAATCGGAAAATGTACGAATGAGAATCAAAAATATTTATAACGCGTAAAGGAATCTACAAAGTAGAAGCAAGCGAATCCTTCTGTATTTTGATCCCTGGATTTTTTACAGCTCTACACCTTACCAGTGCATTAGTTTCACACGTGCACACACACACATATATACACATATCCACGCATAAATTCCTTTCACTTGTCGTAAATTGTGCTGAAAAATTTCGCGCTGAATATCGTTGCCATGTCCTGAATGCATCCACTTGACCTCAAATTAGTTTTTTGAGTCACAAAATGCATGATGGACGAGCTTCCATTTTAGGTTCAGCTTACATTTAGCTTGCATTTATTGTTTAAATCCATAGATCGAGGTCGTCGGATACTCAGACGATACGAGATTAATTGAAAATTCAAAATGTTGTTCAGCGATCGCTTCTCTCCAGAAAAGTGGAAGGTCTCTCTCTTTCTCCCTCTCTTTCTAGGAAGGATTCGTGGCGGAAACGTGGAAAAATCAACAGGAACTGTAAATTTATTACGACACGATCGATACACCATATATCTCGCACTTACGGCAACACATTATTGTGTTAAGTTGACGTTTCCACGCATAAAAATACTCACAAATTTTTTATTTAAACTCAACAGAAAATACAACGATTTTTAAATGAAAAACAATCTCAGGATATAAACTGAAGCGTTGTTTTATTAAAATTGATTTGAAACTTTATATTTTTAGATAGAAAGAGAGAGAGAAAGGGTTATAATTCATATTTTCATTGTTATTTCTATCATATTGGTGTTTATTTATGGCTGATTAGAGATTGTAACAGAACATATTACGAGGATAAATCGTTTTGAAGTTTCGTGAAAATATAACAGGATGGAATGATAAACCTTGTATTTCGTTTTTGTTTCATCGATTTCGCATGCCTTCGAAAAGCGTATGATAACTCCCGTTAAACAGAACATATGCGAATTCCTTTAACGATATCCCCTCAAAGAAGGATACCTCTCCATCCTTCAGGAAATTTCTTCAAAAATATCTTCAAAGTTTCTAAATCGTCGTTAATAACAAAAATTACAAGGAAGACGTGAAAGCTGCAATATACTTCGAGATCGAAGGATCGTGTTTTGATCAAGATTGATTTTGGTCAAAGAAGCCAACAAATAATGAAATCATCGCGATCTCAACCGAGGTAGATGGAGCGTCCTATATATTCTGAGGCATAAAGAGATCTTGGCAGCAGCTTTGATCGATCTGAGCATGGCGACACGTTTTCGCGGTGATGATGGCGATGAAAGCATATCGGGAGAAGCAGGTACCCGCCTGTAAATTGCTCCATATTTTCAGGATCATTTTTCTTGAATTTCCCGTCCACCCTCGTGATCTCCTTTTTTCATCCCCGCGTCAAACATCCCGCCGGCTTATTCAGCCGAGAGACCTCACCCTTCGTGATCGTCTTCGTAAGTACTTTTCACCCCTTTTCAACCTCCCTCAAGTTATCCTTGTAACACACGTAGATTACGGCTCGTGACATTTTAGTGAACCACATATTATCGTTTTAACATTTAACAAAATACAATTCACATAGTCCGTTTATTTCGATTTGCTCGTCCTCGCAGAGTCGTAGTCAGAGTCGTGGATCTGGCAATAACAGAAGTAAAGCAAAGGCTGTGGCGATGGTAGGAACAAGGAAAAATGGAAAAGAATGGACAGAAATGGGCAAAGGAACTTCTGAAAATAAATAGAATGATAACGGGAATTTATGAGAATGCTGGCGAAAGAAGGACAAGAAAGAGCAATGATAGCAATAAAAAGCAATAAAAAATAACAAAAACAAGAAAAGAACAAAGAGCATGACAAAATGAGAAAGAGTAATAATGGGAAATCAAAAGAAAACAAGGGTAAAACGAGAAAGAACAAGGGAAACTCGAAAGGGAGGAAAAGAAAGAATAAGAGGAAAAAAAGAGAGAGAGAGTGAGGGAATAAAGAATATAGAGGATATAATAAGATACAAGAGAGGGGAAAGAAGATCGACGGAACGAGGGAACGGAGGGAGGAACGTCTTGGAAGTCAATTTTTCATCGCATCGAACGATTTGCCCTCCCAGGAATATTTCTTAGCCCTCCAAAGGCGTTCCCGCTTGCGCACGATCCTGCGGGATCTCCCCTGCATTTGAGATACCAGCATCGAGCCGTGCGACTACGATGAGGATAAAAAGAGGAGCTCATGGCACCAGATAAGTTGCGGCGTAAACGCCAACACGTGTCTCTCGCTATTTTCCTCCGCACATCCGCCGAGATATGTTTCACCGGCTATGTGTCTCCGCTTTTCTCCTCTCTCCACGTGTCATCTTCATCATCGCTGTCGCGTCCTTATTTGCGTATCATTTTACGCTGTTTCTCTGAACAACATTTTGCATCGGCGTTGCAAAATTCGCGAGCCATAAATGCGAGAGAAAAGACATCTTAGATATCTCCGTGTTCCCGGAACATTGGCTGCGCCACGACGTATGAGGATCCCTTATAAATCCACGAATGATTCTCGAGGAATGATTGGTTTCTTCCAGGACTTCAAGTCCGCGAAATTTCCCACGTCTGCCGTCATAAGTTCGCCGACGTTAAAAACTTCCATGCATTTTGCGTTCCGCTTTTAAAAGCGCGCGTGTCGTCGAAGTTCATAAGTTGCGGAGTTGGCAGCGAAAGGATGACACGGAGAGATATTAAAAAGACTTTATGCCAGCCGTCTGCCGGGCCCCGACACGATTCGACAGTTTCCACTTTCGCGCGCGGCCGTATTTTTCCTACCGTAAAATCGCATTTCAGATGTTGCGCAATATTCCCATTTCCACCCCTGCGAGCTCTCGCTCTCCCCCCCTTCTCTCTCTCTCTCTCTCTCTCTCTCTCTCTCTCTCTCGTTCGCGCGCGGCCTTCTTTAATTAACGAAGTAAGTTCGGACACTCCGTTCCCGTCTCACGAATTTAATAAAGGCGGCCGAATTAAACGCTAGGATGCTCCCTTCGCCGGCTAATCGTTGAAAAATTCATGAGTGTTGTGAAGAACGGCACGGGTTAAGCGGCTTTCGCTCATAACATCTCTTCATTATTCGCGTCGTCGCATAAAACTCCCTGCAGGAATCATTTCAAATTTCGCGCACGAATATCTCCCTCCGCCTGTGACATCGGCAAATTTTTAAATCCTTGTAGCTCCCGCGTGCACCTCCGCTCTACATATCGGACTCGAAGGTATATCAGTCGTGGGACTCGTCTCGCATTTGTATTGTTATTCTCAATCTTGCTTGAAACCTTATCGCTCCTTGTTATTTCACATTTCATCCTCCTTACACAAATCTGTATTCATATATGCACCAATATCAACTGCATTCCCTTGTAATAGTAATTACATGCAAATATTTACCAGACTCTTGTTTTCATCAGTTTCTACTTGAGTTGTGTAGTGTATAAATAATATTTTGTTAATGTGCTATTTGTAAATAGGATATCTCCAATTTGTTGTTATTGTTGATTAAAAAATTCAAACTTCGCTTACAGTCTTTTATGCATGTGTTTCACTCGGAAATTATTTATGCAATCATTTACGTATGTATTATAAAATTACACGCACTCCTAATACAGATAATTCTCGGTAATTCTCGGTAACGTTGAATTTCTTAGTATTATCAATGTAACATCGATAATCAGATATCACTGCGTCAATTCAATACAATCTCTTTGTCACGACTATCCCATTCAAGAGTCCACATTACACAGTCACATTATACACACACACATACACACGCACACACTCACTCACCTAGATACAACACTCTTACACACGCACGAGCGCGCATTTACACTCACGCACAGACGCACAATGCCGCACATGCGTAAATCATGCGTGAATATGGTAGGGACGAGATCGAAGCAATCTAATTTACGTCCCTTTGACCCATTGTTGCTCCGTAACTATGAAACGCGATATACAGTTGGCCGCAAAAACACGTTTAAAACCGAATTTACACGGTTCACCGATATTCACGAGCCGCGGACGTGCGCGCTCGCGCGCGAAACGTCCGCATCAATTGCGCGGACGTTCTTCTCAGAACTCGCAATAACGAGGTCATCGTTTCGTCGGATATTTCGCCGATAATGACTGTAAATTGCGCGTTAGGTACTTGTGCAACTCGCGCTGAAATTATTGTCGGATTCGCCGTTAACTGTGCTCCGCGAAACTGGCGGAGTCGTGTAGCAGGGAGCGCGCGCGCGAACCGACGTTGAAACCTCCAAAAGTGGTTCCGCCCTTCGAACAGCAGTCTTCCACCGCATGGCAAATTGAATTTTCTTTGTCTTTCCAACCCCGTTCGTTATCGCTTCCTATGTTTCTTTCTCCCGTAGCCTCACCTGACATTTTTATCTGTCTAACTTTTCATCGGCCCCGGATAGAGCAGTCTATTTATTTTTGGATCAATTCCAACGTGTGGATTTTGAGAAAAAAGCACCTCCTCAATCTTCCGGCATTGATGGATACTCAGAGCCCTGACAAAAAGTGAGAATTCCGCCCGCTCAAATGCCCTTTATACGTCTGGATTTTCTAGCTTATGAGCCCGGCAATATCTGGATGAATATTGCACTTTGAGAGCGTGCGACTTCCAAATCATATTTCACAATTACCAGAGGTATATTATTTCACGATTGCTGCAGTTATTCGATGTTAAATGGCAGGTAATATTAACTAATAATTAGCTGCAGAAATGTAAAATTTGCAAGCGCAATTCAATTCCAACGTCGAGATAAAAAGAAAGTTTACGCGAGCTGGCTCTCGATATCTAGTGACACGAAATTAAACGTGTTGAAATCGTGGCGTGCAGCGGCAGCTCACTCGACAGGTTTACAGTGCAAACATTTCCAAACAAATCTTCGCGCGCGTACTCGCCCTTAATTTGCATTAACAAAAACCTAGACCCGGGCTCTTCCCGTTGTGCCCTGGGAGCACTAATTCGTAGTTTTTGAGGCAAACTTGGCTGCGCGCTTCTCTAATTGGAAGCTTGCCCTTCTTAGCAGTTCGCGCGGCTGCATGCTCGTAAGTCTTCCCGTGACCCGATGCGCCAGTTCTCTTTGCAGCGAACATTATAGCGACAAATTGCAACCATTGCCGGAGCCAGAAGAGAGTTGCGCGCACTCTCATCTAGTTGTTTACAAAATTCTAGTTCGATTAATCTAAGTAACGGATGGACTTTCTTTCCGGTTATCATAGAAAAAAGTTTAAGAAATGACGTTTCGCAAGACATTTTATTAACGCATAATCTGAAGAATAAAAAACGATAAATCTGTTGCTATGCAACATTACGTGCGCGAAATAACTACATTATAAATAAATCAATCAAGACAACTCAAGATCACCTACGTCACGCGTACATGTAACTACTTTTAATCTTTAATTAATGTTTTATACATTTAATTAATGTTTTATACAACTAACTAAATTCGAAGTTTGAATTTTTCCCACGGCAGATCTCATTCGATTTCTACGATTATATCAAATACCTCACAAACTCCAGAATATTCTACCATAAAATTCATTATATTATATTCTACTTATATATGTACCATAAGAGAGAGAAACAGAGAGAGAGAAAATTCATTAATTTCTATCATAGAATATGTATTTTATTCTATTGCCAAAATTTCGCGTCTTTAGAGTAACGCCGCTTATTTTCCCTACGGAAGTCGACGTATATCCAAACGCTCCGTATAATCTGCACAATAACGCGATACTCCACTGCAAATCTCAGAAATCTTGCTCGGCGTAACCGCGGCGATGTCGGATGATTTTATTTGACCCGTACGTACACGAGAACGAGAAGATCAAAGAGAGCTGTCTCGAGATCAGCGTGTATAAATCTGCCGCGACAAAAGAGGCGCCTCGAAAATGAGAATATACGAGCGAGCTGCGGTGAGATTGGGGCAGCGTGCCCTACGAGATTGAAGTAACCTGCGTAACTCTGACTTCAAAACAACACATGCTCTGAAGAGAGCAAGAATAGCTGCCAAAGTACGGGGAAAAAGTAGAAACTAGGCATTGATAGGTGTGTTCAAAGCAACGCCCTTACGTTAACAAATAAATCAGATTTAAGCTCACTCCCGCTTTTACGAGTTACTGCACTGAGAAATAACTCCTCGATATTCGTTAATTATAATTTCATACTGAAATGCATGATGGTCAGAGGTAAACCAGTTTTGTAACAGCTACTACTATCATTCTCACTCAATAATAATTACGTATTGTTATTACTGCTTTTTTATTAACCCTCCGTCTGCTTCGTGAGTTATTTTGGGAACTGTCGAAATTTCAATTCCGGATTTCTTGCGGATTTTGCTAAAAAAAATAAAATATTATTGGGGACTAAACAACATTCTAACTAGAAAGTAGAGACTCGAAATGATGATAAAAATTTTGGCTCCGCTTTCTTTTAGTAATACACGGGGAGGAAAGTAGCACTACCCGCGAAATAAACAGGGTAGCAGACGTAAAGTTAAAAGTAGATATCACAGACATGCGCTACCGACCTTTAACTTGTTTCAAATAATCTCGAAATGTGTCAGAAGCACACAGTCCACGGGCGATGACTGCTATCATCGGTGATCAACGCGATTTAGCTCGAAATATGGTTCGCACTACGTAATAAGGTGCTTTGTGAGCGCTCAAATTGTGCACTCGTCATTTCGCATTTGTGTCCCGCGACGACCAGACGTCCAGGTCCAGGTCCTCAGCGTCCACCCTCTGTAGTGTCCAGTCCTCGTCCAGTCCGCGTAGATGGCACTTCACCACGTTGCACCCGCGACCGCGACTATTTCAACGGCACTTAACGATTTAACGGAAAGCACGATAAATTCCGACAATTCGGCAACACACGCTCGCGAGTTGCGCGTAAACAAACGCGTGTAACAAACGCGTGCCGAAGTTGAACAACATCGAGAGGGAAAAGGAAAGTGTTACGTTGCGGGGACGATAATGCTTTGCCGAAAAAAAAAGATTCTTGCTTCGCGGTAAAACTCTCTCGATCGAAATGATTGTTACTCATTCATTAACCTAACATTCTCTATGCCGCGATATACTGGACTTTATATTGTAGTACTTCACTTATTGATTTGTCATCTCCAATCGGCTCCGCGGCGAGCAAGCGACAGTAAGACACACCTTCTTCATGAGTGCGCTAGAAAATATCATTCTCCAGAAGTGACAATAAATCTCAGCGAGATACAACATCGTGTTCTTGATAACTGCAATAATCACCGTAACTACAGTCACATAGTTTCACCAGTGCGCAGTTAGCAAAATGGCGTTTGCCATTTTCTAAAATTAAATTACGGATTAATCGGTACTTAGTTGGTAATTAGTTTTGATCGATATATATATATATATATATATATATATATATATATATATATATATATATGTACACATTCTCGAAAAAAAAATAAGTAAAAGAGAGGATAAATAAAACTTTGCCACATAGCTACTGAACGAAGTCAGCCGTGATCCAGTACACCATATCGAAATTCTTTCGTTCGCTTCCTCGTGCAATCATCCGGCGGAAATTCCGCGAAATTCGCTACGTCCGGTTGAACAAGCACGAAGCAGAGACTCGAAATTCAAAAGCGTCGCCGATTCCACGACTGTTGCAAAATTCAACGAATTACGTCATGCGGTCTCGCATGCGTGCGTCCACAAGCGATTCGCCGATGCAAAAGTTGAGAATCCAGTTAGCTTAGATTAAATAAGATTAAGTGGAATTGCAGATGAGCGGCAAAAAGGACTGCACTCCAGCATTAAATAAACGCGGCCGTTCTCAACGTAACGAAATCCTCCTCGTGCGCGCAACACAATACACGTATAAACACACACGCAGGCGTACATAAAATTTCGAAAAGTTAAAACGCTCGGTGCGCGCGCGGATTCGACGTTTCTTCGCCCCCAAATCGCGGCTGGTCCGCCACAACTTTCGGTGCAGGCAGCTCGCGTAACATTTCGCCCCCCGTTCCCCAAAAAAGGCGCAAACTAGTCGTTTCCATCGAGATTGGCTTTCGGCGAGGGCTGTAAACAGATAAAGTAATTAACACCGATCCCCTCCTCCCACTCCGCAGTTGTCGTCGCACTCTGCAGTGCCGGATAGCGGAAGCGGGGCTGCATTTAGGATAATTGCTAGTGCAGCTCACGAAAGGCCGCACCAAACGTAAAAACGGTCATTCCGCTCGGTCGTGCAAAAACGCGCGTGCGAATTCGCAAATCGATCACCCACCCACACCTACACCCACACATAGACGCGCGAGCGTGTGTGTATCCCGCATTCAGCACTATGTATCTCGCTACCGGAATTGGAATGCCATACGAGGCGTATATCGTCGAGAAAAAATATGGTCCGATCATTTCGGTTACGCTCCGTTAATTAATACATCCCTTCGAATAAGAGGATTCTTTTCCGATCAAATAATTTCTCAAAGTGCGTTGGAGTAAACAATAAGATATCCTATCGATTTAGGAATTTTCTCTCAGGATTCCAGCGTCCCGCACTGCTGGTTCCTAATGAAAAGTTTTAATGTGATTTTATTTCCGAAATTTTTTTTTTTACTAAAAAAGAATAACGGCCAAAATATTTGGGCGACTTTTAGAGAATTCTGTTTGATGTTCCATTTTTCATTTCATTTTAATAATTAAATGAACTTTACAAATAAAATCTCGTATTAGCTGTTATTGGCTTCATTTAGTTTCATGTTAATTCGACGAAATATCTATATATTATCATCCAAAAAATTATAATCTTAACACTAGCGAATTCCTCTAAATTCTAAAGAATTTTATTATAAAACTTATCTTTCTCTTAATTCGATGTATATATGCTTTAGAACTTGTGGTATAGTTTAGCTCAAGAAGAATATATTTACTGAAGTAGACACAGAAACGCGCAAGATTTGTACTGTAGAGGAAAAACGAAGTTCCCCTAACTTTAAAAATATTATGTTTAGAATATCTTCTATTTAGTTTTAAAAGAATCCTCTTGAGGCATATATGGAAGTAAAACCCTTTAGAATTCAGAGAATTTTTCTAGGAATAAGATCATATTTTTTTGGGATGATGTATTTCTGCATTTATATCTGTATACTGTTGTAAAACATCTATGTAATATATATTATAATATGTACCTGTATAATACATTGTTATATATACATATGTTATATGTATATATAATAAATAAATAAATAAATATATATATATATATATATATATATATAT
>NW_022639481.1:790971-818230 GCF_010583005.1 Odontomachus brunneus
ATATATATATATATATATATATATATATATATATATATATATATATATATATATATATATGTACACAAGCATAGTTTGCGGGAAAGAGAAAAAATTAGCGAAATTCACAGGATATTGCGAGACAACACGAAGACGTTGGCACCAGCTATATCTGCGATCAATCTTCGCTTCAGCCTTCCGTCGAACAGCACCCCTTTCCTGATTACAAGCTTATATCGGCGCGCGATCAAGAAAGGCGTTCTCGGATGAGCGTGTTAGATTAGCAAGTACATCCAGACGATCGTGGAAGGATCCAAGGATCCGTCGAGACGTAATTCCGTCTAATTGAATAGCAATTAGCAGCGACATCGTGCGGAATCAACCGCGTCGACCCTTCAACGCCCTTCGTCATTCCAATTTGCAGTTCTCACAGCTTCACGCGCTGTTCCCCCGCAGCTTACTCTTCGACTCTCACGTCTCGTAGTAACCCTTCGTCAAGGACACGACAACGTAGTCTGAAAACGGATATGAAGACGGAATTCGAATAACATGTTTACGCGACGCAGCCGTCGTCTCCGAGATAATGACCTGCTTCGAATTCGAAGATCGCCGGCATTTCAAGCTGCGGAAGCGGAAAACGTGTGTGTCCCTTTTCGTTGGGCCAACTTAACAATAAAAGTCTTAACAATAAAAGTCTATATATTCTTAATAAGTATCCATATGTGGCTTTAGTCACATTTCTGTTATTTGTTAAGGTCAAACGATGGAAGTTGCTAATCTCAACATAGATTTTAATACAGTGTGCTATGAAATGTTATCAGGAACGGAATGGATTTTGAAAAAAAAGTTATAAAATATCAGGTTTAAACTTTCACTGAAAAATTCGAGCTTGTAAAATAAATAAATAAAGAGTGGTTTTGAAATTTGAAAAACCCTCGCGAACCGATAACTACGACCCTAATGAATAAAAAAAATGTGTTGGTACTGATTTCAGGTCACTCCTATTGAGACCAGGATAGTTAAAGCATGATTATTTTGCAGAACAAAACTGGAATGGACACAGTGACCCTAATATTCACCACGAAATCTAACTTCTTTTTATACCAACATCTTGTTAATAGACATACACAACAAAAAATGCATACTCTTATACAACTATTAATTTGCAACTTTATACAACTCCCCAAATTTTACCTAACTTTTACTCCTATCAGGGGCGCTTGTAACCCCGCAAGGGATACAGATGTTATATCGACACTGTATTGATTTCCATGGAGTCTTAAGTTACGTGTGCATCGCGCAAGAAAATAAGCGATTGCATTACGGAATAAAAGTGTCGACATAAATTTTCCGTCACGGCCGCTCTCTACCGCCATTATTTATCTATCGATTTAGTATCTGGTGGTATCATAAACAACACGCGAAAGAGAAAAAAATATAGGATGACCGAAATCCGTAGCCGGGATGTTACCAGCGCGTTAAATAACGAAGGTCCCTTCCCGCGATAGGAAGCGCCAGCAGGATATAGGAAAGATTTTCTTGGAAGGTGGGGTACGTATGTGCAGGAAATGGGATTCCTTGTCGACGACAGGAGCGTGATCGGTGTATCGAATTCGGTGGTGTAGCCTCCGATTACAAGGATGCGAACGTGCCCGCCGAGAAGTTTCGCCGACGTAGCGGCGATAGGAGGACGAGGGACGGGGTGGATGAATGTGGCCTAAGAAAGTTTGAGAATGGCACGGGGTGGACGGTGTGGGAGTGTGAGGGTGGCCGATGGGATTCGAAGGAGGACGAGAAAATACGCCGTGGCGTTAACGGGCCGCTTAATGGATTAGGAGGAAGTAAACACTGTCAAAGAGAAGAAATTAACGGGAAGTTGGTGGCCGATAATCCTCCTTCTGTCCTCGGCTCCTCCCGGCACCACCAGATATTCGGATTTCCTGTTCCGAGTGTTTGTGCGCGCGACGAAAATAATTCCCCAACGCCCCGACGGTAATTTCACGAGGACAAGGCTTTGTTCTTAATTGGTTAATGGCGAAAATAGGACGACGCGGAATGCAACGAATGCATCCACGTGCTGAAATCCAAAGAGGCGACCTCTCTGCTTTCAAATTTCGCATATGTGATGTACACAATCGATGCGAAGAATAAAAACTTGTCGGAGAGATCAAAGATTCTGGAAATTGAAGGTGGAAGATGCTCGTCATCGCGAAATTCGGAAGATAGACATGAAATTCCACCCTTTAAAATACAATCAGTGTATTTCCTGAAATGTTGATAGTTTAGGTATAGCACTACGGATCAATAAAATCCCGCTGAAGAGGTCAGTTAATACTGTTTCTGTTATTGATGCGATTCGCAAACATAGACGGTGTCATTGCACACAAATCGCATGGATAAGCGCAGAAAGCTAGATGTGGCGCAATAACATATAATCCGTGTATTACAGATCTTGCAATGAATTTTGCTTCCAATGGACAAAATCTGGGATGTAAAATAGAGCAGTAAAGTGGGAGTATTTCCACTAACAAGTAAACCTATCCAAAAGTTATACTCCGATTTCTTTCTAATTTGGCACAAATGTAGAAGTACAAAAAATGTTTAGGTCATATTTTTTCATTTTGGCCCACTTTGAGTTTTATGGGCAGTTTATAGCTTTTTAATGTTCTCACTCCTATCATCAACAAAAATGTATAAGAAATAAAATTGAATACAAGATATAGGCTTTTTTGGTTTGCTGATTACGAATATGAAGTCAAATGTGTCAAATTATTTGTATAAATAATAAAATGTTTAAACAAAACATGTAAAAAGTTGAAAAAGTTATTTATATAAATAATGTCTCGGTTTAGCCGAGATTCGAAACATTTTTAACTAATTTAGCACAGATTTGAAATATTTCGGTTCGAATCTCGGCTAAAGAAATTTAGAATGGTTCGTGTCTCAGCTATGCCGATTTTGTTAAAATTATTTAATTATATCTTGTATTCAATTTTATTTCTTATGCATTTTCATTGCACTTATTGATAATAGGAATGAGGATATTAAAATCCATAAGCTGCCCGTAAAACTCAAAGTGGGTCAAAATAAAAAAGTATGACCTAAATATTTTTTGTACTTCTACATTTGTGCCAAATTAGAAAAAAATCGGATTGTACTTTATGGGTAGGTTTACTTAGTAAAAATCAGTAAATATTCATTGATCATAACTGAAATATTCTTTTTACTATTTCAAACATTTTTACTGATTCACTTTAAGAGAGAACAGGATCACGAATAATACAATAATTGGAGAGGTTGTGAGGACATCAAGATTCCAAAGAGGAGATGAACGTCTTCCAGAAATACCGAGCGGAAACAAAATAAAATCTTGCATCGTTAGTATTTTGAACTTAGTCTCGCGGAAAGAACCGTGAAGTGCAAGCGTGGATAAATTCGACGGATCTCATGAATTCAAGTCGCGCTAGAGAGAATCCCCTGATAAGATATTATATAACCGCGGTGTGAGAGGCTGCCAGATCGTTTTCCAGAGCGAATTTCCTCGAGGTCACACGTCGACGCGAAAGAAGCGACGACACGTCACCGCTCATCTCTCCGTCCACCCATCCGTTCGTCTGTCGTGTAATAAAGGCTGCAAAGTAGATAGCGGGACATTCAGTTGCCGATCGTAAAATAATGATCGTCCGCGAGCAGCGGTTACACCGAGATAGCATCGCTTTCTCGGGGAAATTTTGCGGGACAAATGGGATCGGCTAGGTGAAAGGGTGGTAACACACAGACGAGGATAACGTGACACACGGGGGAAGGTCGCGGGTTACGTTGGCGATAGGGTAACCGTAGTAGATGGCGGCAGATAAGTCGTGTAAAAGATACAGGAAATCTGCGACGATACGGGCGAGGGTGAGGGCGAAGCGGGTTGGAGGGGAAGAGGAGTTGAGAAAAGAGGGCGGTGGGAAGAGGTGAGCGATAGGGAAGCTCCGTGAAGGAAATACAGCGGAAGGAGTGACACCAGTGCCATGAGAGATAGCGGAGAGACGCAGGAGGGCGTCGAAAAAGCTCGGGAGGCAAATCTACCTCGCGGAAAGCGCCGGTGGTGGCGGCGACGGCCGTGGAGGCGCTGGAGACGAAGGGGGCTTGAGAAATAGTCGCGAAAGAATTTCTTATTAGATTGAAAATTCAAATAAACTCACAGTGACGTCGGTTGCATCGATTCTCGAAGCCCCCGCTGTATCCCGATCGCTCGAATCGGGTCAGTGGAGGACAGATATCCTGGCCAGGATAGCTTCCGGGAACGTGACGCGCATCGTGATGCGCGTTATTTTTGCAAACATGGTTTTAACAATCTCCTTGGCTTCACTGACTCGGGTTCTGGGATTACCGCATCTAAAAGGAGCGAGGCCACGGAATCTTAAACTGCCGCAGTCTCGCAGATCGAGATTGCGTAGATTGCTCCGCGAGAAATTGTACTCGGGAAAATGCACTCATAAAATGATACGCCACGCGTAAGATGTCGCAGCGAAGAATGAGACCAAATCGATACTCGAAAACTCTCCGATATCGCGTATAAAAATGTCGAAGGGCTGCGACCCCGAAAAACATATTCAGCTCATCGGTATTGCAAATGAGCGGGTAGACTTTTTACTCCCGACGTGTGTAGAGCAATGTAACGTATAAATCGATTTTCGGATAAATCTACATGTACGCTAGCGCGCGTGATTGATCTAAATGTAGTGCGGTGTGCGTCATAAAAAGCCACAATTGGAAAACACTTTGCCAATGTCGACAGATGCCGTGGCCGAAAAAATTCATGGAAGTTTGTCGGCAAAGGCCACGGTGCTATCTGAAACGGCGTCTGCGTTTCCAGGACGGAAGTACGAACGCATCTGTCGCTGGCTGGTCTTCGAAATCGTTCCAAAATCGCCACTGTTATCATACCGGTGTCCCGACCACATAACTGTCGATATTACGAAAGAGTCCTAATTTTGTTACCAAAAATATATATCTCCAACAATTACTTGTACAGTCATAGCTCCTTATTTGCGGGGAATAGATTTTGCCAACATGCCGCGAATATACGATGCTAAAATGTATGCAAATATTTGGGATATGTTCTAAGAAAATTGAGAGAAATTATTGGAAAAGGTGGTTTTATTTCAAGTTAATACATAATTAATATGATTTTATAATATTAAATTATAATATTATAATATTATAATATTATTTCATAATTAATTTTAATTTTTTTTATAATTAATTTAATAATTAATTTGAATTTTTATATGATTTTATATGATTTTATATGATTTTATAATATTTTTATTTTATAACTCAATATGATTTTATAATATTTTCTTTGAGATCCAGACATTATTAACATTGCAACAAATTACTTGAATATTGGATGTTTGATTAGAAATTGGCTTAAAAAATTTGGTAACTTGTTTTGTGGCACTTTGTAAGCTCCTGAACTCAAACTTATATTCGGCCATTGCTTCTTCTTCTTTTCTAAATTAGACTTTATTCCATTGAGGGATTTTCATGAAAAATTTACAAAGATCATTTGAAACTCTTATTTTATCATGGATTTTTGAAGTTCAGTGTCAGCTTTTATGTATTCGTTCTTCTTCATTCGGAACTTCAGGGGGAAGCATCTCTCCTAAATCAGTTTCAATGGAGTCTTTATTTATTTACTAATAGAATTATAATAGAATAGAATTGAAATTTTGACTTTGAATACAGAATTTTTTGATCGCAAATAAAAAGAGCGGTTACAATTTTTTACTCCGCGAATGATGAAACCACGAATAGGGAGCTTCAGCTATATAATATTCCAAACGTTTCGTTCATAGGAATCCATTTTTTTTCAGCAATTCTTTTTTTTGTAATGCTGTCCGTGCGGCAAAATTTTTTATTTCATAACGTTGCCCGTACTATAAATTTATATTTTTCACGACATTGTTCGTGTTGTTTCTAAGGATCGCAAGGGTAGCCCCAAAGAGATCCATTTTTAAATCACGTGCGACTTGATTAAATACTGCGATTAATCGGACGAATGCAAGCGACAGCCATTTATTCTTGAACGTCACACATTAAATCACAATTCGTGTCTAGTCGCCATGGCATTTCTCCTGCTGAAATCACGGCTTTTCTGCCTTTGCCGATTTCGAGGGGGGAAGGGAGAGACAAACGGAGGAGCAGGAATCGGCAGTAATTAGTTTGGCACCGGCGACTCGCGCGAACCTCTGACCCGAATTCCTGCGCATCCTTGCTTGGTCCAGGCTCGGTTCCATCCTTCCGTAATAATCGCCAGCTAGTTTTTCCGTTCGTCGGCTCGCATAGAAATCAGCTCTCGCCCTATATAGATATATATGTGCATATATGCTTAAATTTAATGCAATACTAATACTCCCCCTCGTCAGTCAGAACGGTTCTACGA
The DNA here is from genome assembly GCF_010583005.1 of Odontomachus brunneus. Classification (NCBI taxonomy): domain Eukaryota; kingdom Metazoa; phylum Arthropoda; class Insecta; order Hymenoptera; family Formicidae; genus Odontomachus; species Odontomachus brunneus. Next base: position 797,387 of record NW_022639481.1, read on the forward strand.
GAGACCGATCAATACGTTTCCTGAAAAGTGGCGATTCGTTACACCGTTTCTCCGCCGTTGTTCACTCGCTAACTGTATGCGTATATTATAATCCCGGCAAAAATCGAGTTTGCTCATCCGCAAAATCGTCCAGAGTGCTACCGGTAGATTCATTAGCAAATCGCGCTTTGAGTTAAGTGGAATTTAGCACGCGCACAACAACTATATTCGCACGTATCTCGCGCGCGAGGCATCTCGTCGGCAAAGCCAACTAACTATAATACTAATCGGATTCTCGAGACGAAATCTCCGTGTCTAGATATAGGATTTCTGTTACTGGGATTGAAATTCGCTGCGAACACGCCGTACATCGTTGCCATGAATACTTCAAGTTACGTCAGGCGTTATGTCGGATATATGTATGGGCGATGGTATTTTATTGCATTTTATGTTCGCGATTCCTCTGCATTTGTATCGGACTAAAAAAACTTCGTTTCATCACTTACACTGGATTAAGAAAATTTTCATTGTGTCGCGTTTGCACTGTGAACCGAAATAGAAACCGAAATACGCAATTATTTCGCAGCAATTTGCATGAATTTAACTGTAATTATGGATTAAACTGTATCTAACGAAACGGCAAAATTAAATTGCTGTAGTCCGACTGCTGTGCGTTGTTACATCTGTTAAACGTGAGGAATGGTTATTGCTAATGTTCCGTCGCCGATAAAATTCTGCTTGGCGACTCCGGAAGCTATCACGCGACAGCCAATAAAAACTTCACGTGCAACGGTAATCTGGAACGTACGGCGACGGCCGTTGGTTGTGTAAAAATTCATGAACGTCCACCAGACGTTCGTGTACTCGTTCGAGAGCGCCATGAATGAAAGAGAGCCGATAGCCTAATCAAACTAAAAAATTCAACACTATGTTCGCGTCGATTCTTCTCTCCTTCTTGCTCTCTTGCTTCGTCCGGCACACAAGTCGCTGAGAAATGACATTTTCAAGTCCAGCTTTTTAACGAAGCTTTCATCGATCAGTTTCTACGTCCTCTCAATTTTCAATATTAGATATTTCACCATTTAAATATTACGTTAAAGTCTTGTTCCGACTTTCAAATTTGTATTTTGAAGTTGACTAGAATAACACAGGCGCGCGGGCGTATTTAGATGATACACTATTACACGGAAAAATTTCTGTTTAACGCCAACTACGTTCGTTAAATGTAGCTACATTTATATACACACGTTTGCGCAACTAGTATGTATAACGACTATAATAACAAAGCAACGACGAGATGACAACGAAAACAACTGTGTAATGTATGTCATTAACAAATTAAAAATTGAGCTATTTGTCTCCGCTCACGCTGCAATTTTGACAAGAATTCCCGTTCCATGTAATTTGTAGTATCTAAATTGGCATAATGTTTTTGGACTATGATCAGTCTCACGTGTATTTTGCAAGATATCAGAATTATATCTCGTTTCGATGCATAGCTGAATAGAAAATCTTTCCAAGTGAGCGATTTTATCTCCCAATCTTAAATGCTTAAAAAAATCCCACGGTTTGTATTCGTAGTTTCTTTTTAGTACACTGCACTTTTGACCTTTAACTCTACCTCGTGCTCTCTCCTTCTCTATTTATTTCCCTTTTCCTCCCCCTCTCTCTCTCTCTCTCTCTTTTCGTTCGATCCTCTTTCTCGTTTTCTTTCTCTGACGGTCCACTCCCGCGAGCACCAGCAAATCAAACATCACTGACGTGCATCGCAATAATTCACGAACCGTACGAAGGTAGCACGAAATCCTCGACAGCAATCGCATTCGACGTCACCTTGCTGCTTCCCTTCTGCTCGCTGTTCCGAGTTTCAGGTTGTCAGACATACACGGTGTCCTAGATTAATCGTATTTCCTTTTGACCGGTTGGATTCCCCGGATGACTTTCAATTAAATTTTGCCGCAATCAATTTTGCCTAATTTGTTTCCCTCCAAAGGCACGCGGAAACATATAAATCGATCATGGAGTATTCAAATAAAATTCTCAAATTCGCAACAACTCCCGATACTCTCTCCTCGAGTGCAATCCATTTGTTGTGTTCAATCTTTAGGCGAGTATAGGCAACGCAGAAAGGTGATGGACGCGCAAATTCGTTTTTCCGTGCACCGACAAGGGGCTGTCCGCATTTCCGTTCTGTAATCGAACGAGTTGCACGATACTGCGCGTGCGGCAAGGTCGTATCCTTTGAAAGGATTCGCGAATATTAAACGAGTTGCCGCGAACCGTGAATCAAAGCGAGCTCCTTTGAGGGCTCTTGCGTGCGATTCGGCGCGCCCCAGACAATTTTGCGTCTCTTACGAAACGGCGATAGCAAAACAAGCGGCTGTCGGAATCAGCGAAACAGACACGTAAGCAAATAAACTATATACAAGATACCGGCCCCGACGAGCCGATTATATTCCTTTGGCAGTTCGCGAGCGCGCATCGGCGAATCCCGCCAGAATCGAATCCCAACGTAAGTTTGTTAAGTTCGCGGACTAGTTGGAAGAATAAAACAATTTGCGACGAAAGTATCTGGAGAAGCGTCAGCGATATTCAGCGGAGTTCTGTTTCCCTGGAGTGCGAGGCATTAACAATCTGCAAGTATTGATTTACACAACGGTCCGACAATGCCGGAGTTCGAATTTCCCTTCCGGATTTTCGACCGCGACGATTTTCGAGCTTGCTGAAAAATCGTGGGATTTCTGCGGACGCCCGTATACAACTCAACCAATCGCGTCGGAAACTACGACCAGTCCGAGAGGAAAGGTGCATTGGAGCTGCGGGGCCAATGGACTCACCTACTTGACGTTGAAATATCGACCGTGGACATTCAGCGTTTCCGGTGCCTATTTTAATATTGTTTGGCGATGTCGAGCTCGTTGCATGCCTCGTCGCATCGTAACAAGATCATCCGTGGACCGGCAGCTGCAGCTGCATCCGAGCCATCGGAAACAGATTATCGTGCAAAACTTGAGACTGCGGATTACTGGATACGCGATATTCAGCTCGTCGCTAATATGTCATTTCACTGGCATTATACCCCTTTCGTTCTCTCTAACGATTTGCAATGATATATATATACGTTGCGCCACGGGGACACTGGCTCCCCGAAATTCTGATACACATACTTATTAACCTAAGCATTTCAGCGATGAGTTATATCTGCACTAAAGCGAGCGTTCTAACTAAAGCTTATATAGAATCCTCTGCGAACTCTTTCGTCGAGAATTGCCCGAAATAACAAGAGGATTCTTTCCTGAAATTTCAAAATTCGTCGACACCTCTTAGGAAGATGCTTTCTTCGAAATAGGAAGCCATTTCTTTGAAGTTTTGGCTGTTAATCTCTGCACAATGATAATCAATGTTTATTATTATCGTTTAATCATTCTTGCATTTTATATACTTTTGCAATATTTTCTCATCATAAAACATTCTGAAAAATATGTAATCTTCTTATCTCTCTCTTTATCCTAATTATTTTGCAGATCTTCTTTCACACTCTCACTACATGCTATGTGAACGACTGTTGCAGGAATGAAGCCGAAGATGAAGAATCATTACAGGGCGCATCAGCTATCGGTCTGGCTGCGCCTCGTCCCAGAGCTTCATCGTGCCGGAATGGAGGATGTTGATTCCAGGCACAACCTGTTCCGCGGCCACAGTGACCCCGGTTTGTATGACGGTTCTGTGAGGCCGGATCCCCTCAGCAGGATCAGCGAGGAGTTCAAGAGGAAGAACCTTAGCACGGAACCGCCGACCACGACCGATTACAGCATGACCACTTGTGTCAGCCTCATCCAGAGCACCAATCTTCAGAACGTTCATAACGCCAGCACCGATACTTTAGCCAGCCTGGACGCAGCTGGGTAATTGTCTGTTTTTCGTGATAATTTAATTGCCAGTCAAAAATATCACATTGGTCGTAAATCTTTTACTTTGCTTCATTCCGCTTCTGTGTTTCTGGAAACTATCAATATTAATTTCACAGAATATATTTCTTATGTACCTTTCAAGCTTTCCAATGAACATAATATATTTTTTTAGAATAAAATTCGCTTCTTTCTTCAACACGTGACCCGTCTAGCTATCTCAGCATCAAGATACAGACTAATGGGGACTTTATATTTGCAGTTACGCGGCATATTCGACGGCTTTGAGCGTGACAATCGCGATCGGCTGCAGCCTGTTGATCTTGAACGTCCTAATTTTCGCCGGCGTCTATTATCAGAGGGATAAAACGCGGCTCGAGGTGAAGAGTCTTCAGCAGCAGCAGTTGTTAAATCAACAATGCGGCCCTCGCGGCTTCACCGAGCTGAAACAACCACCACCACCGCATTCCCATTATGCCGGTGGAGGCCAAGTGATTGTCGACGTTGAGAATGAAATGTTAAGAAGGTAATGAAACATTTTTCATTTATTCACTGTTTTACGTAATATCCAGTTAAGTCGATAGAATTAAAGCAAGCTCGAAAAAAATATCAAGAGGAACGTTGTATTGCTTTAAGGAAGATTCCTTTCCGCGAATACCAACTCCATTATTGCGTTTAATACAGATACGTTGTAACTATATATTCATCTTCTCTCACACAGCAGATTCCTTAAATAATTCTGTTGTTACAGGAATGTAATGAAAGGAGGTCCTAATGATCCGAACGCTCCTTTCCAAGGCCAAGGTACTCATACGCTGCCTCACCAGCATCATTATCAAAAGCAGCATCAACAGCAACACGCCACTCTTCCTCGAGCCTCAGTCATTCAAGACATCAACACGCAAACTCAAGTATGTAACTCTCAATTTATAATATTCTTGCTTTGTTATTAAAAAGAAAAGAGAGTCATTTATTGCGTTGCTATAATTATTCTTTTCTGCTCGTTTTATTTTATCCTATTTTATCATATATTCATTTCATTAACTTCAATATTGTCTTTTGCTATTTGAAAATATGTATTAGTGCGATCGTATAAATGCATGTTAAGAAGATAATATTTGCATTTACGTTTTCTCTTCTCGTATCCGCTTACATCTCTCGTTAGATGTTTATGTTGTCAGTATATTCACGTGAAGATCGCAGCATATAATGAGACAATAAATGGCTACTTAAGATTAATAGTCTCTGTTCGATGCGCGTGTAATATTTCCGCTAATGAAATACGCTGCAGCATGGTCTTTGAAACTTTTCCTGCTTAGAGATTTAGTATCTGAGTAAAGCATGACGTAATCGGAATTATGATCATAAAATATGTCCCGAGAGCACCACTGCTGCTCCGCGTATATTTTATCTGGATGCTTTAGAATTCCGGGAAACTTCTTTAATAGGATTACGAATTGAACTTTTTAAAAAGCTCCATGTGAAACTCTTTTTTTCCCTTTATCTGGAAATGGATAATGGCGCTATCGACAGTAAATATTTTATTATCAGTCGTTGTAAGATCACGCGCACACGAAAAAATGCATTATACTACGAGCACTCCGAGTAACAGCCCAGCGACTTTATTGAGTTCAAAAGCGATTCAGATTTTAAGCTTCTCCATTTCAGCCTTTTTTTCCGGTGCGCCAGCATCATAGTACGCGAAGCGATATGCCGAGGTAATGCATAGCTGTAAAATTGAATATGCAGCCGTGCGTAAGAAAAATTGTCCGTGCACGAGCTTGTATTTAAAATGGATCAAAGCTAAAGCACATAGAAATTCCCCTTCATTGCGCGCCCTTCAATTACTCGTAACATCATTTCAACCTGCATGATCACGTTAGCGGAGAAATCTTGAAAAAGTTCAACTCTTTTATATTTTATTTTCTAAGGGCTGATCTACTCATTTCTTCTCTCTCTCTCTCTTTCTATTTTTCAGGGTCCCCCGAACGGATCAATCCACCTGACGGTGCCACGAGCTCCTCCGCCACCTAGGGCGAAGAGCCCGCCGGAAAACCAACCCCTGCTGCAGAGCGCGACGGTGTCGAGTCGCGTGTCGCAGGCGACGATGAATGAGATGCGAGTGTGATGCTTGGACCCCCCTCCGAAGCCAGTCGTTCCGGATGTCCTCACGGCGTCGACCTTGCTCTAGGCGGCTCGCCGCAGGCCTGCTGAAGCGAATCCTCCAAGGGTCATCGTTTGTTCAGCGGACCGACGCGGGATATCCCGAGGAACGCGAGCTCCGGACGAACGGAGGGGGGTGCTGGAGAAGGCCTCCTCATCGCTGAGGAGTGACCGAAGAATCGAAATCACGTCTACCGAACACGAAAAAGAGAACAGGGATTCATCGAGTCGCGTCATCGCGAGTTCAAAGCTGCGGGAATCACACAGTGAATCCAGTGAAACGCGACTCAAAGACATGTGATCTTTTTCCCTTTTTTTCCGCCTCGCGCGCGATCTTTGTGAATTCTTGTATCTAGATTTTTCACGACACGGAACGTAAAATGCGCTTTTACACAGAGATAAGAGAACAAATGGAGTTTTAAGACTCGTCTCTCGTAAAATCGCAATACACTCTTGATTTTTACGTGACCGGGGTGTTTGGTAAAAAAAAGCGCGGCTCTCATTATGAGTAACACTTGCGAAGGTCTTGAGGAAGAGATCTTCAGTCACGATAATCAATAATCGAACCCGTGATGCATGAAAGAATCAAAAGAAGACCGACGACGCCTTGCTCGAATCGGTAGACATCGACGAATATTTGCGGAGTCAAGTATCAAGAAGAGAGAGAGAGAGAGAGAGAGAGAGAGAGAGAGAGAGAGACAGAGAGAGAGAGAGAATGGCAAGTCAGGACGCCCGTCTTGAACTGATCGAAAGCTTAATCAAATTCTGCGCGAAGGAATCAAACGTGACACATTCTGCATAGTTAGTTGATAATAAAAAAAAAGAAAGATAAGAAAACAAAAACTCTAGTCGTTAAAGGAGACGGGATGAGTGGTGGTGGGCGGCTCAATGCGAATCAATGGCGACGAAGACACAGTGTAAAAATGAAATACTAGCCACTACGATGTTAGATGTTCCTTGTACATAACGTGAATTTATACCATAAGGACGCCAAAGTTTGCTACTTTGTAAGAGAACGGTATTTGCATTATCTTTCATTCGTATGTTTCTCGTATGTTTCTCGGTTAATATATCGACGTCCACGCATGACGTCATGTTGTACGAGTGTAAGGGAGAAATTTCGGGAGCATATAATGAGCGAGCTTATTCATCGACAACAAACAGACATCGCGCTTCTCTGAGTTTTCGAAACTTTCGAGTCCTCGAATTATCGGTATTTCGCATTACTTCGTAATGTTTGCCCACGAAGTTCTTCTCTCCTTTTCATGTTCCTCTTTAGCTTAGATTTCGTGGGAAATATTGATTCTCGCACAGGGCGTTCGAGTTCCCTGCGCGTTCATGATCATAACTAAACATAAATTGAAATTAACTGACTGACGCGAAAGGATTCCGTCGATGAGAGCGATGCCGCTCATTACCGTTGCTCTAATTAATGCCGACTGCCATTCGGGGTGGCTTTATTGCGTGGATGTGTGTACTGCACGTATTGAGTTATGATATATGATACGCACATAATATGATCTTTGTATCCTCTTCATGTACACGTATTCCCTCATGTGTGTTATATATATGAAGGATGACCGAACAGTTTCTTAAATGATTTGCCGCGAACTTTCTGATTTTCTCGACTGCTCCTTCTTTGTTTTTCTCGCAATGTGATCTCTTACTGTGCAATGTAAACCGAGACCGCGTGCAGAAAACTACGTGAACGCTATTCTTCTCTTTCCTATCTTTCGCACTTCTTTTGAATCCTTGAGACTTTACTAAGCGGTCATCCTTATTATATAGAGTGTTTCACACTCGGCATACCATTCGCGACAGTCCAACCCCTTTTAGAATTGTCATTCCCCTCGTAAGACACAATCAAACGTCGTCTTGATCAACTGGTGTCGATTCTTCGAAGTTTGACTTCCATTGGATACACCGTGTACGTGATTACATTTTTTGTATAAATATACATATATAAATACGTATAAGTGTAAAATAAAGACTAACGTAAATCTGTTATGCGTAATACACTGCCACAAGACTATAGAAATTAACGAGAAGATCTCACGAGACCTGCGATTCTTTTCATCTTTTACGAGATAACTGCTTTGAGCGATTTTGCAAAATAAATTCATATATTTATTTAAACGTATTAATTGCATAAGTATATACATATGTGTATGCACATGTGTGCATCGTTGCGAAGTGCGTTTTCACAGGCGCTGGTCGGACAAAAATCATCTCTTAACATCCATCGTTTTGCAAATTTTCTTACATAAAATCAATAACAAGTTTTTGAAGATGAAAAGAATTGGTAAGCTGACTGTCATTAAAATCCCTTTCGCGAGGATCGATTTATCGAGAATTCGACAGAGGAAAGTCAAAGTTTTTGTACATAAGCGTCTTTGCTAAACGTGATATCAAAGAACTCGTTTTGCTTGCTTTCTGCGCAAAACGGCGGTCGCGGCCACGAAGTGACTTAGTTAGCTCCTGGTGTATCCTTGGATCCTTAGATAATCAAAGGATCTTACCGTCCTAGAGGGATCTTCTACTTTTTTAATCGAACGGTTCCAAGCTCGTAGAACGGATGAATCTTCAATTAGCTGGGGAAAGCTTCGCTCAGAACACACGAGTACGAATCCTAAGATACAAAGGACGGATTCTAAAGATGCAAAAAGGAAAAGAAAATAGATTGGAGCCGCGACGCCTTACGGAACAATCGCGATTCGTGTCCGAGATTGGAATTTTCAAAACAAAACGAAAAATGCGGAAAAAAGGAACGACGCCATCTCGCCGAACGTAAATTTTAGCAGGATTTGCAAGCGTAAACTAAATATCGTGGGCGTTGTACGATATCATCATCAAGTACGGGACAATCCGAATATACTAAAGATTAAGGAACAAAGCTCGTAATAGTAATAAGAGAAGGAAAAACGGGAAAAAGGAAGAACAGAGAAAGAGAGAAAATAAGGAAAAAAAATACTCCGGACAGTTAAGCAGATGTTTAAAAATTTAAAAAATAAACATATATTATATATATATATTATATATATATATATAAATTACGGATCGTAATAAATTATTATGACGGATATTATTATATTTATGTGAGACCTTTAGCTGGCCTCGCGCTCTCCTAGAACGATACCTCGATTACACCTTCCGGCCGAGGGCGAGGCTACCTGTTACGTTTAACATTTTGTTGTCAAATTGTAAATATATAACGATATACATGGAAGAGCGTCAATTCTGCGTTCTTTACCTATTGCATCCAACTTTCCGCCTGTTCTTTTATATATACACGCACTTACTTTTTAGTCTTTAACAAATTATTACTCAGTGACACGAAGTAGTAGTAAAAAGATTGGTAATAATTTACTTTTCAATCTTTTCGTTTCTAAACTCTTAATAACACTTAAATATTTAAATGTTCAAGTACTTAGTTTTTTCGTGATTTGCAATTTTTAGTTTCAACATTTAAACGTGTTTTCTCTTAAACTTTTGATTTTAAGAAACTTGTGTCACTTATCTACGTAGTCACACATTCTTCATTATTCACATTTTATTTATTCATTATCTGACTGCACAAGTGAGTCTAGCGTAAAGCTATTTTGAATAGTTAACGAGATGAATTTTGAAATATTAAACTATAATATATGTATACGTACAATTATATATTAACTATATATTAAAGAATTATATACTTTATAATTCTTATCGCATAGTTGTCAACTAAATATAAAAATGAGGCCAACACAGAACAATTTCATAGCGATTATGAAACTCTTGAGCGAAAGTCTTGTCATTATTTAATTCTTAATGATAAATTTAGTTTCGTACAACCCAGTCATCTTAATAAATTCGAAAAAGTTTTATTAATTTTTAAAATATAAAATTCTATCAAAATTTCTGCAGTGATCGCTTTCATCTTCAGAGAAGAACGACAGAATTGCGGCCTCTGTTGTACATTAAAGGAACATGGATCCTGCATTACTGCAGCTCTCAGTATATACCGACTGCAGATGCATTGCAAGAGGATATTCAGAAGAGATTCTCAGGGTGTACCCTTTGTGAGCAAATACTCCATTTCTTATCTTTGGAAGACAAGTGCAGGATCTGAACGATGCAGCCATCCAATATCCAAAGAGCCAAAGAAGAAGTTCTGAGTTATCCATACGCGATACAACCGCGGCCAATAATGCTGACCAATACTCGGGCATGGTATATTTGCGCTCTTCTCGCACACCAAGTGCGAACTTGTGTGACATCCGTGTACAGATTGTTCACGACCGACATTGCCTGTCGCGTAGCGACCGACTGCCCGTCTGAATAGCACTCAGTGTGTGTGTATGTGTGTGTGTGAGTGTGTGAATTAACTATAAATATACTGCACTTAGATCGAACAGCATCAAAGGTGATGAAAAGTGATGGAAACGTCGTTCATGCTATGAAAGGAGCAATTTTTAGCTTAGACGAGACGCACTAATCGTAACTCAAACAAACAACCTAACATTTACTTCGTCTTATTTTAATTTTGTATAACATACTTTTTTTATAAAGTAAAGAAATATGTTATTTCATATATAAAGCAATATTCTCATACATGTTTTTAAATCTACGAGAAATTTAGCTCTCTTCTCTCATCCTTGTTTTAATTTTTCATAAATTGAAATTTATTCATTTGCTCCTGAAATATTTTGAAATTACTTTTTATCTTCTCGTTTCCAGTTGTTATGCGAAATGTAGAGGTCGAAGTTGTCGCTTGAGAATTCGATCGAAATGTTTATAAAGAAAGTGAGATATTAAAGAACTTGGAAATTATCTTACTTGGAAATTTGATAAGCCTTAATTAATTGAGAAATGAAATCGTGAAACGTTACTCTTTCATAGTATGTGACAATTCTTGTAATCATATACCATTTTGTGCCTTATGCAATTAATATTACTGGTGCGTTCCTATGCGCACGTTCGCGACGCAAAATTCGAATTAATCCGTAACGATATTTTATTAAACAAAATAGGTAACCTGATAGGATGTATGCTCGTTAATATGCAGAAACGCTTGTATATTTAATAAATCCAGTCCGGCCATGTAACATTCACGGAACGATATTTAAAATAAAATTGGTTATCACATCCTTTAATTAAATGCAAGAAGATTTAGCATGCATCCACGTTTTGTAGAAAATCTCAAACTTCCTGAAATTATTCCCAACCGAAAAAGGTTGGGAATAATTAATATTGAAAAGTGATGGAAATAAAGGGACATTACAAATTTTTTGTTTATTACATTTTTTTATTCTTAATGGGAATCGAGCATGGGAAGTTACAGCAATTAAAAAATTCGGCTAGTATATGTTTTTTACTTCTTATTAATTAATACACACGTTGTCGAGGCAAAAAAAAGAAAGATTCGTTTGGCACTTTCGATCAAAATCTTCTTTATTTATGTAATTTTCAACTTTACACAATCCTTTACAGTTTCTTTTAATCCTTGCATTTCTGGAATTTTTTTCGATCTTTCTCCCGTTGTGTGGAAAAATCCTCTGTATCCGAAGAGGACTTCGCTAGCAGAGCTGATGATGTCGCGGACAAGCGTGCTCGACTTATCTACGAGCACCCGTTGTATTAATCTGGTTAGCAGATCGCCTTAAACGTCGCTCGGGGCGGACTTTTACGAGGTGCGCATTCGTTATCCATTAGGGTAAGTATAGCACGTGTGGTCCCGTCCTCGTACTGCATGCGAAACCAATATTCATGTGCACGAGCTATTCAACGTGTGTACCCGACCGTAATTGAATTATCATCGTGTGTCTCCATAAGAGACAGTCAGCTCGCCATAATGAGCGCGCTGCGCGTCACAAGTTGTCGCGACGAACCGGATTAATATTGAGCGGATTAAAGCGCTGACCATCCCAGCGCTTTATCAATTTTATTTACTATATATAACATTTATATAATCGTTTCTTTACATTAGAACTATTTATCTCGTAATTTCTCTACATTTTCTATTTTGTCCGTAATTTTCTCTCTTAAACCACTAAAATGTTGAGGTCTTGGATATAATTATTTATTATTATGTAATGTCATTATTTTTATACATGTACTACTCATTTTCTTGTTTTGTCTTTAGTTTTAATTTTTAAGATAGTTAATATTGAAAGACTCATAAAATTCTATATAAAATTCTATATTATTATTATATTCTTAATAATAAATCACTTGGACGGTTCAAAATCAAATTTTGACGCTTGTAAGTATTATACAGTTGTCTTCAAGTAATGTAATTTGAAAACCAGATTACTGAAATAAACTGCAAAATAATAAATTGTAAAACAATCACAAAATAACTCTTGTTATCGGAAAATCCCAAAGGACTTGGACCCGAGGTATGCCCTCATTTGCATCCTTATTGGGACGCGTTGCGTTGCTCGGGTGTCACGTGGGTGTTAATTAGTGGTTGGGGGAAGGGCTTTCATTAGGGGTCTCGCGATAACTCGGCAGTAGGAAACGAACGCGACGAAGCTGCTACGAACAGCAACCACGAAGAAGAGCGTAAGGAATAGAAAGAGGGAGGCAAAGAGAGAAAGAGATATAGGTGGTAGGGACATTCCTGACTGGTAGCCTACCACCGACGTCTCGTTTACCATAATACAAGGCCTTCGCTGAGGGCAGCTCGTCGCCGCCGACCCTGCTGCAAACGGTAGCGATACATCAGAGAACCGTGAAAAGCACGTCACAACCCTACCAATTCCAGGTCTTCACGCATCCGTGTCCTTCTGAAGATTTCTCTTGAGCGACATTCTATTAAAATATTTAAGAATTTCACTTGTGTGTGCATCAGTAGAATAGATCCTGAAGAAGCAGATTTTTTCTAAGGTTTTCATGAGATCTTTCTCTTTCTCGCATTTCTGTAATTGTAGGATGCAATTCATATAAAACACACACACACACATTGCACATTATAAAAATATGTGTTTTAACTAGATGTTTAATTCTCTCATACGTATTTATGACTCTTTTTTTTACTGAATACATTCAGCACATTTTATAATATTCTACATAAGAAACACTTGTGTGTTTTGCTTACGAAGAAAAAGAAACATTAAAACTTTCTTAATATAAGATATATTTTTTAAATTTCCAAGAGATTTTCTGGAGAGAGAAACTAGATTTCTTGGATTTTAAATTTTAAATGTTTTCAAGAATTGAATTTTTCTCGCTTTACGACCTCTGCATCTAGAAAATAGTATTCATGGATTTATAAAGACTCTATAAGCAATTTTGCAATTTAATTTTAAAATTCAATTTTTTATTTTATAATATCCGTACTGTAACTTCATAATTATTATTTTTCTTTTACATAATATGCACATTTTTTGCCTTTCTTTTGCATATATATGTATGTTTTTTAATAATTTGCAAACACCATGCAAATTTAGTAGTTTCTATGCAAAAGAGTAAAGAATATATTTTGTTCATTTGCACGATGACGGGCAGTAATGTTGCTAGATTTAGTACTTAAGTCCACTTTTACTTGTCAACGTTCGTTACCGGCTGATGTTCATATTACGGCAGTAAAGGGCTATCGCATTATGCCTTGAGGACCTGACGCGAGGGTGATGATGGTGCAAGAAAGTCTTCAATCGGCTGTTTCGCTCGCGACCTTCGCCATAGACGAAGCAATTGTTGGGTGATCGCCCATAGTGACCCGCGCAATCTCAGGATCAACGTGTCACCCGAAAAAATTAGTTCCCCGTGTAACGACGTGAAATTAATTTTCCCGCCGCGTCATCAAGAGGCATTTGGCTGCTCTGTTCTCGTTTAAAAGGTCGCTATTTTATCTCGAGATGTGTGAAATTTATCAATTATTTTTAAGGATTATGGGAAAACGAGAAAAAGTTAAACTTTTAGCAGAAATTGAACGAATTACGAAGATCTGGAATATTTTTTTAACAATGCGTACAGTGAAAACAAAATTATTCTGCTTATCAACTTAGAATTCAGTATTAAAAGTTCTTGCAAAATATATCGTGATATCTTAGTACGATTTTATATTTCATCATCGAACAAAAATACACACATAAGATTTTCAAATCACTGATATAATATTTTAATTAGCGTCATTTACGCAAGATAAAAATTTTAACTTGTACGTGCGGATGGACAGGCGCAGATAAACAAACATTGTTAAACACCGTGATCTCGAGGCGCTAAAAAAGGAGCGAAAAGGACGAGGACGGTCCAGGTGGCCATGTTTTCGGCGCTGTGGGTCCCTTGACGGACCTCCGTCTCCCTCTCCCACCTGGAAGGACGCGGAGGATCCTCCCCCCTCCCTTCGTCCTCCTTCTACTTCTCTTTCGGCCTCCACTGTCCCTTACCATTTCAACTCTCCTGTCTTCGTTTCACCCGGCCGTGCGATCCGCACACAGCACTTCTTCTTCAGTGGCCGGTGGTACCACTCTCAGCTAGATCTCGCGCCAAGTACATCTCTCCTTCTGTACCTTTACCACCATTGACAAGGACGTCCAAGTAACATCCGCGACGCAAAGTGATCTCGCCACTGCCGCGACCCTCGTCGCCGCTGCGTTGAAGAAGCGACCCTGCCTCGCGGAGTTCCAATTTTAAACCCACGTGCCACCAAGACACTTGCCGATCGGAGGACGAATGTGATTGTGATACAATTTTAGAGAAATGTGTTCAAGTGCCTCTAAGTGTATTCGTTTGCGCGCAAGTGCTCAGAACGCTTGAGATCTGTGAATTAAGGATGGAAGATACGCGGTAGCGTTGTGGTAAAGTTGAAGAGTGTGTAAGTGCAATTGAAACATTGTAATTATCTTGAAGAATCGTCCTAAAACATAAAGATAACAAGATTCAAATAAATACTCGAGACAATTATTTTAAACACGCAATATTAGTGTAACATAAAGAAATTGTAATACCTATCAGAATAATTGATTGCAGGTTTAAAGAAACGAAAGATTCAAATTTATTGCAAATCACAATAAATTTACAACAAAACATAACAAAAATATGTGCTTTCAAATATTCTAATACAAAGATCTTGACACGTTAGATATCAAAATTGATGAAAAACCATGCAAGTGAGCGACGTAACCATTAATAATTGCATAAATTATAAAATCGGATCGTTAAAGAGGTAGATACAATTTTTTTATAGAAGTTAACTCTTAAATTCTTTCAGCGGTTTGTAAATTCTTCATAAATGCGCGACGTTTACGTTAGCAAGCGCGCTGGAAGGAAATAAAAAGTTAATTCATCAGCTTTTAATTAAGGTTAATTTCGATAAGGAAATTTGTCAGGTTAATAAATCTCAGTTAATTGGACGCGTTCGTTCATTCACTTGATCGTTCCTTCACGCGAATCCAGTCACGCGAATCTTTGTGGCGCGAATTCGTCCTTCCCTTAAGGACCCTCCACACGGCAAGGTCGTCACGTCGTGTCCTATTTTCTCAACGGGACACAACTCGTGGCTTCGTGATTACGTTTTCTGTTTTGACACCCGTTTGGTATTTTTATGATAAACGCGCGATTCATCAACGTCGCGCTAGAAAGACCTTTATACGTGCTCTGGGCGACCCTTAAGAAGGATTGATCGAAGGATCAGGTGTCAACGATGCGTCAACATTATCCTGTCGTGACGCTTCGTCTTATTTTGCCCCTTAAGCGGTGAATTAAGTTTCAATCTTTAAGCGCAAACAGCGCGACATTTGCAGCGAAATGAAAAACTATTTTTATTTTAACGTGTCATTCAAAGAGCTAGGATTTTTAAATCGACCATTAATTTCAAGATTGTTACAAAGTTTTTTTGCAACAATAGAATATTAATTTTAGAGTAATAATTCTTGAAATTTAATTATTTATATTAAAAAATTTTTAATATCTAGGAAAAAATAATTTTTTCTACGCACTTTTATTTAAATAATGAAAAAGTTCCGTAAATTATTATTTTTTCTTTTTCTGATAATTTGCTTTCCATGTAAATATCACTCTTTCTCTCTTTCTCTTTCTCTCTCTTTCACTCTCTCTTTCTCTATCCTTTTCTCTTTTTCCAATATGATATTTCGTATGTCTGCATTTTTGTGGTTGCACCAGAAGCCATTGTAATTAAACGAGCAAACGAACGAGCGAGTCGATAAAATTGCACACTCATGGTGATATAAATTGAAAGCTAAAGCAGAACCTAAAAAAACATGTTATACGTATATAAAAATATTAAAAAAGCTATTAAACTAAACATTAAATTGTCACATGTGACAAGTTGATTGCGCGTCTATGAGTATCAGATATCAGTAATTTTACGAAAGTTACGTAACTCAACTAAAATATCTGCAAAACACTCGCGACCGACACGCTACGCGTGCACTACAACACGACGTAAAGCTGTTTTTCCTCCATTCAGCCGGCGCGCATTTGTCAACGTGTGATCTTTGGCGTTGAATTAATGCATGTTCTTTGAAACCGCGCGCGCCATCTTCGATTCGACACGCGCGGTTTTCTTCGCGCTGCTTCGCACTAAGCGTGATGGATTAACGGCCGGCAAATCAGGGATGAAAAAATCTCCTGACAGTTGGCGAACACGTGCGCGATAATCGATTCTGCAGGAAGCACCCAAGTGAATCTTCTTAGAGGAGCGGAGCCCAGAACTGTGTTCTCCGTGCGGAAAACTTGGTTATTTCACGATAAAGAAACCCGCTCGAGTATATTCTGCACGAGTTCTGAGAAACATTTTTTTTTTTCATTTTTAAGAATGGAACTAATGATGTCACGTAGTGAGGTGAATGATGTTTGTACAGTTTGTGAGTGATGGATCTGTTCAGAGAGATTATTAGTAGGGTTAATAAATCCTTGACGATAAATCAGGGATTCCAGGACTTAAGAAGTCAACGTTGTACGAGGAACCTTTCCAGAGTAGCTAATTTGCCGTGCTGGTGACACACGTGAGTAGAATTGATAGATTAGTAATTTGTCTCTGAATAGACTTTTCACGGAGTACTTTTAAACTGTTTAAGCTTATTTGATTAATATTCATTATATTTTATCTTTTTCAATTATAAGTGACTCTATTTCTTATTAAATATCCTTATTTTTAACCTTTATTTTTAAGAAATTCTCAAATTTTTTTTCTATGTAAAAAGTTTTTGGATTTGGATTTAAATTGGAACTAAATGTAATAACGGAAATACGAAAGATAGGTATACGCGACGTCTGGTATTGGCATGAGGCAACTGTTTAACGATATGATCGAGACTTTAATACGAAAATTATACGTTTAATCGACGTGCGGCCGAGTATCGATATATAGCTATACTTTACTGTCGCTGAGCGGGACGAGTAAATATTCATTAGGTGCCTCCGCCTCTCCTCTGCCTTTCCACTGATCTTCCATTTGCATATCACAATCAACCTCATATCATTGTTGACTTTGAGCGTCGAGATTGCGCTCGTCTGCAAACGCCGTGTGTCATTCTAGGATCGCACCATCACACAACGATTAGTTTTCGTGTTTGTGCGACGCCTATGTCGCGAAATCTTTGTTCGCTCTTCCACAGACGCAACTGTCGAAATTTTCATCGTATTTGTCCCGGACGTAAGTCTCGCAAAGTACTTTCGCAATCGTATCGAAAGTATTATAGAAATGTTAAAAATTGGTTACGAGCGAGCGGGCACCGTCGGTGATCTTTGTATCTGCTATTTTCATGCGAGCCCAAAGGTCATATTCACGGAAAGCCGAACAGATATACTCGGTGTCCTTACCTGCACTTCCTCCGTTGTGGTCACCTTAATACATAATAGGTGAAACCTAGAAACCTTACGAGCTGAATATCTCGAGGTAATACGAAACTAGATACCTGCGGGCGTTAGAGATCCACAGGACAAACGGAGGAATCGAGACTTTAACAGAGATAAGGGCCTGGAAACAACTACGAGAGAGGAAAGACACCACCGTATTCCCGTCGAGTCCGCTATCTCTAGTAGAATCGGTGTAATTCATCGATTGCCGCAAGAAGCCGCATGAGAGAGGGGAACACGTCAGAAACTCGCGGAATAATTTTTCCGATCCGCTTCTGATCGCGACGCGATTTACACTTACGACTCTTGTTCTTGCCGACGTGGAAAATACGCAGATACACGAGGTAATTACACGTCGGGCTACGTGGGAAAACGTTTCTCTCGATTTTCTCGGAACACCTCAGAAAATCTGAGAAATCTTGGCGAGCGCAAACACCTTTCGGTACATTTTTAGATATGAGAGCATCATTCGGAAATGTGAAAATTTTACTCAGTCAAATATAATTTTCTAATATATGTGCGAATTTCCGTCGCATGAATGAAATATTCACTTTCTTACTATATGTATATATAGAAAACACATAAAAATGATGAAATTGTAAAGCTTGATTTTCAAAAGATCAAATTGAGAGGAGAAATCAAATTCAAGAAACCGGGAAATCTGGCGTATAGATTATTTACGTTTGCACTTAAGAAATCTAAATTAAAAATCTCAAATGCCACGCGTCTCCTACAATGAGTTTTATTTCGTGCTCGTATCAAGATGTAATTTAATTCCTATCGGAAATTTACGTGCAAACCGTGAGAGATTCTCACCGAAAAGACCGGGATAACCTGTAGAATGCGGCAATACAGAATAAAACGATTTTCAAATCTCCCAACTAAGCCGCGCTGCAATAATGGGAGCAAGAAATGTTCCTCGAAGTTCCGCAACTCATGCTATTTCATGTGACAAGCCATAGATTGCTGCATTTCTCGAGGAATGAATGCGAATGCAAGCGCGGTAAACACGTTCCCCTCGACTGCAAGAACGAATCGCAATTCTGTCACAATTAAAGAGCAAAAAACAGCCTGAAACAAGCATTAATCGAATATTATAAAAAACGACGTCGATATATTTTACAGCTATTTATTTTAAAGTTTAATACGTCGATGCAGATAGTTTTTAATCTGGTACAAATTTTATATTAAGAGAGATGTAGAGAGAGAGAGAGAGAGAGAGAGAGAGAGAGAGAGGAGACAGGAAGAGAGAGCGCCTTTTCCAGTTAATATCTCAAGTTTCATCTCAATCAACTCCGATTCTCTTAAAATCCCGTTTCGTTAAATCCTGCATGAGATGAAAAAAATTCGAAATCAGCGCAGCTCGCCTCGGTCTCTTTAATATTTCCTCGATTGGTTAACGATATTTAGCCCCGACATTGGAAAGCAGAATCGTACGCACATTTCCGACTGTACATTACGTGCGTGAAATTATTGGATATTATCAAACGCTCGAAGTAGATTGAATTTCGAAGCCGTTGCCGGTGTCGGAACACAACGGTGGCATCCAAACATTTTGCGCCTTTAACGAGCGTTTGTATTGCGCGGTTGTGCGAGAGCGGCGTAATGAAATTATGAATAATGATGACAAAGAAATTAACAATGGAACGTGCCGGAACTTTTTACAGACGTTAATGGCTTTTTGCGAGACCGCCATGGAAAATTTATCTTGTATACGCGACTCCTTTATTACCAGCGGCGTGGTAAGACACCATTGTATATGCGCGCCAACTTTTTCCCGCCGTTCCTCCATTGAGCTGGCCAAGAAAAAATGACCAGACGGAAGTAATCATGGGACGGAAGAGCGGAAGAACGGAAGGTTCCGTCGCCGGAATTCATAATGAATCTCAAGATCATCTTCATAATCTCACTTTAAGTTTTACCTTTTATAGCGAAAACGCTTCCAAGGCGTCCTCTTTTTCTCTTTTCCTCTCGCCCTCTTTCTCTCTCTCTCGCTCTCTCTTCCATGCCTCCACAGGCGTTATTCGTTCATCGTTATTTACGACGCATCTGGTGGATTGAGATTATCTTGACTGAGGATCTACGGATCTACGGATCTGTGAAGATCCAGAGATGCAACGGTTGTGTTGCGTTTAACATTTCGAAGTGTGCTCGATTGCTCCAGCAAAGACGACTCTCTCTCTTTCTCCAATGTCCAACGAGGAACGTCCGTAAAGTTCCTTTTTTATTAAAAAGAAAAGGGAAACATGTCGATTGCAATTCCTATCAACTTTTTCAGCCAATCCATCGGGAATATCCGATTCCACTATATATTTCATTGTGTAGAATTCGGCTGGCGATGGAGTATACTTGGTGTTAAATATGCGATATCCTCATAGTATTCTGGATATTGGCCAGTGTTGCTGGGGTTAATACTAGTGGGTATTATCAGGATTAATCCTCAAGCACTTCTCTCCACTCGCGACTGCTCTCGAACTTTTCATCGGCCGGTTTTAATACACCGCACTGCGGCAATATTCATGATACCCACAATTTGAGGCAGGCACGATCGCAAATCGTCTAGCGTCTAGCGTGATTACGGCAGGCCGATAAGAATGGCAATCGAGATGCAAATGCCGGGCTGCCGAAAACGGACAAATCACAGGCGATTCGCCCTCCAGCCTCGCGAAGAGAGCGCGAGCGATAATTACTACAATCGCATGGAGATAATTCCGGAGTCTCGTAATCGCCGGCGTTACATCGTCGGTGTCGTAAATGCAAATGCTGTTAAGAATCTAAGATGATAGATTAGCCGGTAAAAACTGTGCGTACACGCCGCACGCACGCGCGTATATCCCCCCGTGAAAATTGCCACGGTTGTTGCTTTCAACTCTTTTAGCCCTCCCCCGTAACAAACACATTACAGGGAACCATACAAAAAGAGGAAAAAAGAGAGACAGAATTCCTCTTCATATTATATATATATATATATATATATATATATATATATATA
>NW_022639481.1:818320-910460 GCF_010583005.1 Odontomachus brunneus
ATATATATATATATATATATATATATATATATATATATATATATAATATGAATATATATATATATATATAATAATAATAATAATAACAATAATATATATATATATATAATATATATATAATATGAAGAGGAATTTTGTCTCTCTCTTTTCCTCTTTTTATATATATATATATATATATATATATATATATATATATATTGTTGTTGAAAATTATAATAAAAATTTTATTATTTTAGTCTCTTGATTTTATAAAAAATAATTTTTATACAAAGTATCTGTGTGTAATAACGAGATATTATTTTAATTAATTATAATCATATTATAATTTACCGAAATATAAGAGTGTTGTTTGAACGACAAATGTTTTGGAAAAGAAAGAACATACACATAAGGTATGAAAGAGTAGATGTTAACAGCAATCGCAGAACACGACAATTAGAATTTGAATAAGTAGGTTTAGGAGTAGCTAAAAAGGCACAATGGACGAAACCTTTTCGATTTATATACGGCATTCAGGAAGTGGCGCCCTTTATTCTCGCCAATTACGCAAGCGGATCTTCTCCGTTTCCCCATTTTTACGACTTCGTCAACCCCGGAGCCTCCTTTATAGGTTTCCTTCCTGCAACCGCAAGGATCGTAAAACGCGGCACGCGGCTACCGTTCCCAGCGATGATCCGATAGTAGATTAGTTTTACTAGTTCTTAAAGAGGGTGAACGTCCAAACATCTCGTCTCGACGACGCGGCATCTGGAAATTTTAGGATGAATCAGCTAAGGAGAAACTGTGAGGGTCTAATGATTACCATTATTGTCTCCTAATCGGGAATTCTCCAAGATTCAAGTAATTTTGGAACCAATTTTCAAAATTCAAGATGTAAGTCACCGGTGTTTCAAAATTTCCCTCGGCTCGATACGCCCCATCGATACTCACCGGCTCGTAAATAAACATTTCTCGCGTCCTGCCTCATGTAAAAAGTCGAGGATATATAGTGGAGCGCAGTCAATCGGAGTTCAAACGAAACTTCCCCCATAATTGCGGAGCTAGCTAGGTTCGTGCGGGGGGAATGCGATCTAAGATGGTAGATTAGCCGGTAAAGAGAGCCCGGCATGTACGCGCGGCCTCGCACGCGTGTAAATATGGGGCTGGTAAATAGGCACCGAGAGTCCTCCTCCAACCGGCCGTTCGTTCGCTCGCTCCTTGTACCAGGATGCGCATATATGAGCCTCGGAGAGTCAGTATACTTACTACCTACCTGCGTTAAACTGTACGTATCGTTATCGTGCCGCGTCGTCGCTTAAAGCCGCGCGCGGTAGCGTGGGCCCCGCTTCGTCGCTCTCTTCTTGAGTCCGATAAAGGGCGAATAAACCGAGGAATCGTCGAGAACCCGGCGCGAATCTTAACCCTTGTCTCGATATTAAACCGCAGCGAGCACAGATTTTTCTCTTTGCTATCCGACTTACGAATCCCTGATGTCTTTTACTCACTCGTTCTGCCATTTCAGATTAAGGTCGACTCCTAACGCATTACCAAGTGTTATGTTTCTTATGTTCTTCAAGCAGAATGATAAAACAGTTTTAAGAGACTATCTTATTTTAAATTCTCTTGTATCAATAAAAGTGTGTTTAAAAGTGCTTATCAACCGATGTCGTAGAAAGTCTACAATTTAGAAGCACTTTTGTCGATAAAAGAAGAGAGTTCAAGGCTTCAGTCTCGTTCAAATTTCACTTTATTATGTCAGTAATAGTAAAAACTGTATATATAGAACAAAAGACGAGAAAGCCCCGAGGAGACAATGTATCCACATACGCAATTATCGCCCAGTAATACAACGAGTCACTCTGTACCCTCCTTGATGCACTTCTCAAGCTTAAATCGAGTTTTTATCCGCTGTTATATCATATTGCACAGCCAGTTAATAAAAAATCTGAGTAACAAGCTAATAGTTGGCTTGAACGAGAGAGACAGAAAGGGAGAGGGAAAGAGAGAAGGAGAGAGAGCCGGTCGACGGCGAGAGAATAATTATTATCGGCTGTTCGGTAAATTTCGTGGCTACCCGCCGCGCCTCGGCGATATGCGCCTTGGCTGAATTTTTCGATATATCTCGATGGCGTGTTTTGTGCCTCTCGCAACCGTGACCTCTCGACCCGGTTCGCTTGGTATACGATGTACCATATAATTAGAGAGTCAGACCGGTGGTGAGGTCCATCCCTCTCTAACCCTTCTGCCCTTCCTCCCTTCTTCTTCTCTTCAAACTTGAAGCTTCCTCGCGGACGTTGGAAACATTGGCCTGCCTTGGCCATCGGAACGACAAAAATCGGAGAGGCCCCTCGTCAATGGTGGAGCAATTAGAGATCGTTTCGTTCTAAGAACAAGTTACGGAACACCTCACGCATTCTAGCAAATCAACTTTAATGGATTGACTATTGAAACTGCTTAATTGTTATAGCCTGGAGTTTTCTAATTAGTTTTGATTTATTACATTTCCAAAAATGTTACTTTGTTCACTAATGTGCTATAATTATCCTATTGTCCTCTTTATTTTCTCAGGTGTAATTCCTGACGTATTCTTATGAATTACTATTTCACTGCTTGTGCCTTTTAATATACTTAAGGGATTTGCGTACTTAAGTGGGCTGACGCTATCGGTAAGAGAACATTATTTAAGCGGGCTCTATGGTTACGTACCAGGTTTCGGCAGACCTGGGCAAGGATTTAGGGTTTTAAAGGCGCCGGCGATCGTGGTAGCACCTGTTGCGGCGAAGCGAATTGTCAGTCCGGAAGAAAGCGGGACCTCAGCCTGCGTGTCATCTTACAGACCGATATTTCTTTGACGCGGACTCAACCCACCAGGAAGCTCCGTACGCAACCTGCATTGTTAGCGCAAATAAGCCCTATCGGGGAAATCCTTATGTCGGAGAATGTATCGGGAATTCGAGACCTCTCACAGAGACTTCGCGAAGCCTCTCGCTTGTAAAGCAGAAACTGAAACGAGCGATCAATCCCTTGAGAATTCCAGCAACAACGAAAACTCGTAACAACGTAATTTCGTAATGAACAGATCAGGCTTTCCGTTTCTTTTCCTTTGTCGTTGCAATGCTGAATGCAAGTTGTGTTAGCTTTCTGAAGGTGTTGGATAAATGGAATCTGGAGAAGTGTAGGCGAAGATGAGGTATATTTTTATTGCCACTCAGCAGCAGTTTCGAACTCACTCAAGTTCCTTATACAACAAGTTCATCGCCGAGATTAAGGGAGCTTTACGCACGACTAACTCGTTCGTAGTTAATGCAAAGGTACCGCGAGTCGGAAAGGGCGCGACATCGGGTCGTAGATAAGGGATGCGGCACTAGAGGGGAGGCTGGGAATAAAAAGTGACGACTGTCGGGAGCAGCGCGAGCTTTGAGATATTCCGGGTATGATCCGGCTTATTTATTCCCGCGATTTCTCGAGATGTTACGTGGCGGACGCGGAGGATCGAGGGTGGATGCATCTCTTGCACTTTCCGCGGGTAGACTTAGCGAGACTGGAATTTTAATTAAGCTTTTCTGCCGCCTGGCTGAATCTCGGTTCCGGCAGAACGCTGGACCCTGCGGCAACGGAAGGGATCTACCGGGTGTCGTTGGCCCATTGCCCTATAGTGGAATTGCTTTCGAAAGCAGCCGCTCAAAATTCCCGATGCGTCCTGACGCGTTTCATTAAAGAATCGATCGAACTTCACTTCGAGGTTTGAATACGAAGATATTTAACTGCATGTTAAAGGGTCGTCGGGAAAAATGGCGTCGAGTGAAATCCCCGTTAAAGGTGGGACGACAGAGATTTCGAGCACGTTTCCTGTAACAGAAGTTTGGTTTCCATACAACGCTCGATTATAGAAGCGTCTATCGTTAAATAACTAATTGCATACCTCAATTGTATACGGAACAATTATTACCAATAGCAAAACTATCCAAACTGAGTTACAATGACGATATCTGATTTTTCCAACCAGAATGTATCCATAGTAACGCCGCGCCAATTGATTTCTGGTTGTCACAACCAGGTCACACGCGATTACATTGATGTAGTTGATGTACCAAAATAATAAATCAATCATATACTTTTCACATAAAGATAAGGGTGATGCAACTATACTACTCATAATGCAATATTTCTTATTACATGCACCATATCTTTCTTTTCCGTATATATGTTCAATTGGGACATATTGAACGCTATCACATCACGGGCGGTGCGTTCGCGACACTCTATGTGCACGTAAACTGCAATCCAAAGGAATATAAAACCACGAAATCTGCCGAGCTATCGGGTGATCTCTGAATTAGCTAGGGGCGCTCCAGATGTCACGATGGCCGATCATCGAAATCTCTCGCGATAAACGGCCCGCAGTGTCGATCCATTATGAACACCCACAATGTGAGAGCTAACCGCAGAGCTAACGGGGCGCAACACGAGCATCACGCGCGCATTATGACGGAAACAAAAAGAACAGGCGTGCGTGAGGCGTGCTCGAAAGTGTCCGGCGTGCGTGCGCGCGTACGCGCACATACACACGCGCGCGCGCGCGCACGCACACGATGATGATGACGTGCCGATGTTACGTTGCTATTACTTAGCATCACCCCACCGGTCGGCCAAGATGCTGACCGTTCGACGCGGGACCGCGTAGGTCACGAGAAGGTTCTGGATGATACCTCCGGGATCCGCGAAAACAGCCGGACGCACCTCTGAGCGTGGGAACATTTTTTCGAGAGAGACCGTTGCGTTTATCAGTCTACTAAATTTTTATTAAGCCTACAGTAAATGTATAACAAATTTAAGTTAACGTGAAATGTAACACTGCTGAAAAGGGTGTGCGCTCTTGTCGACAAAACTTTAAATAATTTTCATTTTCTTTATTATACGAAATGCGCAAGAGAAAACACACGTTTCTCCAAATAATGAGTTCTCCTTTCTACATAAACAGTAGTGATAATGATCGTTCTCAACACTGACAATGTTTATCGTCCTTATTAAAAAAGAATTCGTACAGATTGGAGGATTAAGGACACTGCACGGTCCTTGCAACGCACGCGAGGGTGTAGACATCCTCCTCCCCGAACAACATAACGCTCAAGAACAGGAGAAAGAGAGAGAAAGAGAGGGCGCGGGATGATAAACGAGCCGATACGTTCCCACGCGCTTTTGCAGACGCGGGCGAGGGAGTCTGTGAGGCCTGTCTTCCCCTCCTACACCCCGTACGTAGTGGGCGGTTGTGAGGCCTCGGGGGCCCAACTGGACCCCTAATCACAGACTCGCCCGCACTCGTACGCAGAACATACGCGTCCCTCTTAAACGCGCGCACCGGCTAAGGCCGAGTTATACGAACGCTCTTAAATGCACGTTGTTGAACTTGCTCTCTCTCGCTCTCCATCTCTTTCTCTCTTCTTTCGCCTTATTTCTCCATATACCTGCATAAGGTGTATCAAAAGTCCTGCGCACATTCTTGTCGGGCTATCGATGGCGCCGGGCCGACGAAATTCTTCTGTGAGAGCCTCGATTTCGAGTTCGAAAAAGAAGAGAGGCGATATAAGAACGAGAAGCGGATATTTAGATCAGATTTCAGTTCACATGTGGAGGTTGATTTATGCGCGAACGCATCCGGATCTATCGACAATAAGGTTTATGGGCGATTAAGCGCGATTAATTACAACTTGACGTGTTTGCGTGCCGGGCGATCATTGGCGCTACCGGTACTGGCTTGTCGCGATTCTTTCGTCGCCAAATCGACCGGCGTGTTATTGTTAATTAATGTCCCGTCTCCTCTTTACATTTTCGCGATACTACACCCGCGGCATCTGGCTCGTTCTTGGAAATTACGAAGCAGATCTCGCGGATTACCTTCGCCGCGCAAGATCAATGCACTCCAATACACCGTAAACGAGATATAAATAAACCATAAGTGGAAACTTCACAGGCTGAGCTCCGGAACTCTCTTGATAAAGATACATCTAGAAGTAACAGATATTTCTACAGATATCAACATTCTTAATTTGCATTTAATTTAAAAAAAAAATCATTTTCACGTGCTGTTTTATTAATCTCGTAATATTTCTTTTGCAAACCGATGCTCGTAAGAGAATTACTAAATAAATAAAAAATTTAACAATTTTCACACGTTTATGCAACCAACAGTATTATTTCAATCTTTCACGATTTAGCGGCAAACATTTACTCATCTTTAACTCATATGGTGAATTGAGCAGTAAAAGAAAGGAAAAAATTGACCGAATAAGAGAGAAATGATTGAAATTGACGTTGAAAAAAGTAGTGAATAAGCTGTGCGGAATTTTGAAGAGCAGGCTGTTGAAATGAGTGGAGCATTATTAAAACGCGCGTTTCATTCAGCCGTGGTATGCAGAAATCTATATCTCGATCAGAACATCAGTGGCGTCACGAAAATGCGCGATAATCGTGGCGATGGTAACAACCGGTGGTTTGCGGTATCGTTATTGTGTCATTGTTGGCCGGCACTCTAAAATGGAAATGGTCGTGCTGTTAAATGGTGCCATCGTCTCCTATAATCCCTGGCGATCCTCTATAAACTCAATGCACACGCGATACCATTTCAACCGATCCGTAAATATAAGTCTCCTCCTGAATATTAAACTTGACCTCCGCCGAACATTTTTATCCGGCAGCTTCGAGATATCAGGAGACGCGATAGCATCTCGGGTCAAGTATATATGTAATAATACATCAGCCTTCAGATTACCAAACTTATACCAAAACTTAATCTATGACAAATAATTGGTTCTAAACTTTGATCACGTTTTTGTTAATAGCAGTTACACTTATATTCTAAATTATACATTGTTAGATATCGCGATCTTGAAATCATTAATTTAAGCGACTCGAGATACGCTTGGAAGTTCGTATAACTATTTCTATGCATCACAGAATTTACCACTCAGCGACTCTTAACCAGTACATTGAGCCATATGATTCCAAGCAGTTACCATATACTCTCGTCGTGACATTAAGGAAACGTTTTCCTCCTCTTCTATCGTTTCTCATCATCAACGATAATTTTCGAGCCATCAAAAGACTAAACTTTCTATTTTCTATAGTATTCTTTCGATTTTTTTAATACCTCTTCTCCCTGCTAACATTCAGGCCGCCGGGGTACCAGAGATGTGCGATTTTCTGTCGTCACAGCAGCACGGGATGGATAATATAATATCAACGATAGGATCTGCAGCTGAATAAGAGGACTCTGAAGACTTCCCTGTTCGATATCTCGTTTAAACGAACGGATACCTAACACTACGTGGCACTTGGTCCGGGAAAACAACAGCCTGCTTTGAGTACCGTGTACCACCTAGGCGAGAATATCGGAGCCATCACGAGACCAAGATCGATCTTGAAGAGTGGTAGGATCGTTTGCCGAGGATGTCTCGCGTGACCAAGTGCGAGCCTGCCGAAGAAAGTTGCGAAGCTGCACGAGGAGGCAATCAGCTGATCGATCTTCGGCGCGTGATCGATAGTTGCGACGTGATCATGTGGATCGACGTGCGAGTGCACCTTAAACGAGGATTAAGTAAATTATCAAGCGAGACAATCTTTTATCTCTAAGAGAGGAGAAAGATAAGGAGCAGAACGTAAAAGGAAGAAAGAACAAGAGAAGGAAGTAGGTGCGTGGGGAATTGTTACTTTTAATGAAGAAGTGTTTAAAGGAATGATCGATCTGCAGAATCCCGTTGTAATTGACCGTTGGGAAGCGATCGATCATGTCAGTCTAGCCGTGTAAGAATTAAATAAACGTGGGAAGATTTTTGCACTTGAAAAGAACCTGCGAAGAGGAAAGAGATGAGAAAGATCTCAACGATAAATGCGAAAGCATAAAGGAATCATTCATTCGTCTAATCTCTTGTCCGCGATCGATATCTTTAGTGATCGACAATTTCCCACGCAATGATCCTGATATCCACGAAGAAAAACAAGTTTACGAGAAGAAAAAGAAGATATTTATAATTAACTAGAATATAAAATATTAAAAGAAATAATTTAAATATAAAATTCTGAAAAGTTATTGAATTACTTGTGAACAAGATATGTGAACGAAGCAATTATCAGTACGTTGTTTGAATGAAAATCATACAATCGATTTGCTTGAACTCGACTATATAATCGCTAGAGTAGACAGCTATAAAGAGATTATTAGCTTATTGGGGTGGACACTCGCAATAATTTATACAAAAAGAAACTATGTGTAAGAGCTAATCCTATCTGGTAGTGAGCTAATCGGTTTGTTCGTTTCTGCTCGTATAATCGATATTAGCTCGCTGTATCGATATCACGCATGTTCAACGAGGATTAAATGAATTACTGTGGAATGAAGTATTGAATGTGCGGACGCGCAATAATTTATGTAACAGCAGTCTCGCATAAACTGTCGTTTTGTGGAGCAATCACTATCCTGAACGAAGATTACAGTTAACACGTACACACACGAGGAAGATTTAAATCGTTTAAAGCGAGAATGAAGTAAATCATCAATCAATCGAAAATAAGTCGCCGCCTTTTTTCTTCAAGAGCAACTTCTTGAAATACAATTTGACTAGTTGGTCCTGTTCATATTACTCTCAATCTAATATTTTCATAGAGCAGGATTCCTTCATGGAGAACGAGTAAATTCATCGTCGAAGAGATCAATTTACAAAAGGCATATTTACATACATAATAGTAATATTTTACTGTACTCTGTGAAAATCCATAATAAGAATTGCAATCGAAGAATATAATGGCAAAAGACTCGTCAAGAATATACCATATCCTTTCATCAAGTATCGAGATATAAAGTAGAAAAGCATAGATTTCATACAAAAAAAGACCAAGTGAACAAATCGATTACAAAATTGAAGCGCAAGAACAAATGAACTCTCACCCGTGATAATCACAGGAGGAAGAAGACCGACAGATCCCGAGGAAACGTTCGAGCTTCTTACGGGGTTAATATGTGCTTGGGACGAGTCGGAAGTCGTCGGGGTAGCGACACTTCCGGCGGCAGGAGCAACAAGAAAGACTGCATCATCATCATTCGAGGTCCTTCTAACCGGGGAGGCGCACCCGCGAAGATGGGTATGCTGCTGCCCGACGAAACCTACGAGGCGAGATCCACCAACGTCCTGATCGCGGACGTGGACGAAATCGAGGCTGCCAAAGCGTTAGCGGCGCTTCGCAGGTGCGACGAGTTCCTCAAGAGGCACGGCATCCGGCCCGAGTTCTTCTGTAGGCATCGAGAGCGTCTAGCTCTTCAAGCGTGGCTGCTGAAGAAGTCCAACCTCTATTCTGGTGAGTGATCCAAAGTATCTTTACTCACATAGAAATTAAGAAAATGTAGAAAATTAAGGAAATTAGAAGGAAATTAGGAAATTTAATAAACTAAGTTTTTGATGTATTATACACAAAAACAATCTGTAGAAATGTAAAAATGTTAACTGGTTTATTTCTGGCATAAATCAATAATTACTTCTGAGCGGAGAAAAATTGCTCAATATCTTTGGAAAATCGATATGTAAAATACATATTAATTTCTCATACTATTAGAAAATTTATAATATAAGAAATTAAGTTTCTTTATACACCAATCGATTTTCCAGCATTTAGCCTGCGATACGTTGGAAAGTTGATCAATTATAGTTCAATTATCCGAATAATCCAACTCTCTTTCTTTACCAAGAATATATTTGTTTTATTTAATATTGGATTTTTACACATACACACACAACCATAAGTCTTCACGATAAGAATTTGTTTACTATTTTCCTTCTCAAAGAAAAGGCAGAGAGACAGTAATTTATCTTAAAATCTTGATTTGTGACATTGAAAATTTTGTTTTCATAATTGCATAATTCTTCGATTTGTGCGATTTTTTCATTGACACATTCGGAATTATTAAGAGATCATCAGAATCAGTGTTCCACCGAGATTAACAATGATATGGCGATATCTTGGAAAGTTGTGAAACGGAACCGCTTGCGCCTCACTTTCGCAGATTGTTTCGTCTGTTTCGTTTGTTTACACGCGCGGGATAACTCTCGCCGCCACCGACACCGCCGCCGCCGCCACCTCTCTTTCTCCCGGAGCGCAACTTTCTTCATGCAAGTTGCTCCATTTCTCTTCTACAAATCGTATTGCGGAGTGTCTCGGGCATTACGTATACATACAGGGATACGAGCTGCCGGGTCGCGCGCTTGCTGCCATTCTTTGCACTCGCGCTCCGATAAAGGATGCAGCCCGCGAGCATTGCGACCGATCCGAAGGATGAAGGAGGATATACAGTATCCTCCAAAAGTACTCGTCGTCTTTCCAACAGCGATCAGTTACATACATCACTGAATATTTTAAGCATATTGATAGAGAACTGAATTTTTCACACCCAGGATAGGATTTCTGAAGAAATATTTGAAATCATTCTTTTCTGGCATAAATTAGCGTATTTATTCCAGGCCAAATTATTTAACATCTTTGAAAAACTAATATGCGAGAGATACTTGAATTTTACTTTAATAAAAAATTAGAAATTAATTAATATAACATATCTTATAAATAGATTTTATAGATTATAGTATAATGATCAAGTAAAATTTAAAGAACCGAATGGGAGGACTTTTGTGGTCCTCCAACGTCAAGATGAACAGGCTACACTAACCATCTGGCTTAAAATATTGAATAACTACGTTTGTTCACTATTTGGTAAGTTACTAGTGGAAACATAGAGAACACGCATTCACACATTTCTAGAAAGAGACTAAAAAATACTTCTTATGTTCTAAAATTGTATGGCACTGTACACTTGAGAGAAGGCCGTACCGGACGTTAGTATCTACCTCAGCTATCATCGAGGGTAGACAGCCGCGAGAGTCCACGGATCGAGCTAGGGTGATCTAGGAGTGATCGCTGAATAAGTTCTTTTCAGACGATTGAAATACATTCTGAATGCACGACATATGCGCGAGTCAGTCGGCACATATGCAGATGCAACGAGATATGCGCTTAGTTCTGCGGCCAGACCTGGCAGATACCTCACGATCGCAATAAATCAGCGCGCAACCTAATTAACCGACGGATCCGGACTATAATAGGGTTCATTATCACCAAGTCACTGCTAATTATGTGAATGTGCCACCAAGTCTGTCTTCACGCCAACAGTTGGTCCGATCCAAATTTGTCCGGTGCGATATCCGCAGGCCGTGTGTTCCTTAACAAAATAGCCGGGCAAGAAAGATTGAAGCTATAAACTCTGACAGTTCTTGGAAGTCTGAAAGATACTCTCAAAGTCTTCTTATGTTCTTTAATACGTACAACGAATTTCTTCTCATCTATTTATTCATATTATTACACAAAATTTTCTCTGTATTTAGAAATATAAATGTTGTAAAACTGATCACGCATAGGAAAATAATTTGATCGGATTAATCAAATATTTGGTGAAATATAAACGAACCAGAATTCCAACTGAAGTTATTAGAATTTTGCTCAAGTTAACAAGATTTCTGATTAACCAGAACCAACTGTTGTTCCAACTGTTTGTTGGAAACATTTTTTCCGTGCACAACAAGCAATAAAATAAACTATTATTATCCTAAATGATATTTAACATTTTTTTATCGTCCTTTATCGTTTAGCCGCTTGTCAAAATGGGTATCAATCATAGGATAATGTTTGCATCAATATAATTCCTCAGACTGATAATTCCTAGGTGTGTAGTACTAGTATTATAAAAAGTGTCTGTATTAAAATCATGAAATTGATTTCTTATCTCTTCTCGCAGTTTTAAGTTCAAATGCGAGTCAGTGATAGTCAACAGCTAAGTTCAGTCATTATACTTTACGAAGAGAAGGATAAAGGAGTTTTACGTACCATTTTAATTACGACGAGGAGTTCTTCGTTTCCGGTGGTGGTTTACGACCTTCCGCTATCGCAAGAAGAAAACGAAAACACCACGCCGATAATAACGTCGAGATTAATTAAAAACAGTACAACTATCACGGGCTTTATGATTATTATTTAATTTTACCGAAAAAAATATTAAATTTATTATTTATTAAATTTATGTTATACTAAATGTATAATTCCGCAAAGGTCTATCCTTTAATTTTCGTAAAATTTAATTAAATTTTTCCTCAAAATACTTCCAAGTGAATATACCTAAATAGTTTTTTTACGCAAGTAAAAATTGAGATAAATTGAATTCTTCCTCTTTGCGCGTTGAGTGTTTGCTAATCTCTATAAAACATCCATTTTAGTACGTGGTAGAATTTTCATAAATTTAGAAAGACGAAAGAGGAAAGGCGAGAGTAACAACTATGAAAGATAGGCGTTTACGTTTTTGTGTTTACGTCTGCAAGCCACAAACCATTGATATCATTATTATGAAGGACAAAAACTGGAAACACTTCAATCCTAAATACATGTTCGTGTATTTGATGTAGTTACTCTGTTCCCAATCGCTCAGAGATAAACTTACAGAGCCAATATACACAGAATGAGCAATCATATAAATTTAAATTTGATAACTCGTACGAGTATCTGGATAGTCCGGTGTACAGATATATTTACAACAATAAAATATATACGAATCTGAAACTTAATTTAGCCGGAAAACTCTTGGTAATATATAAGTACCAAAAGAATTCAATTTAGAACTCGTTAATTTAAGCAGATTATTTATTTCCCTTTTTCTTTACACGCGATTGATCCAGAGAATGCCTTGCTTTATTTCAATCAGAAATCAATTTGCCAGGATGTCAATACGATTTCGACAGAACGCACGCAACTGATAAAGAGCATTACAATTTCGGCCTAATTACGCTGGCTTCCCATACAATCTACAGAGATGTGGGCGACGGGGATGGGGGTGGTGGATGGAAATTTTATCGGAATTTATTAGCCGCGGGGAATCGACTGGGGGCTCGTAATGACCGAGGCATTACTAATGGGGCGAAGAGGAGGAAGGGGGCAAAAAAGGGCGGAGTTGCCTGCCAACGTAACAACGCCGCTGATGCAAAAGCGAACAAAATGCCGTCAGGTGTTGCCCCCATAAATCACTACGTACGTACGTACCACCTTCCTTTCGGTCTTCGTCGCGCCGCTCCGATGCATTCGATAAATAAAACATGCGGCGCGAAAAGGTCCGCAAGGTGTATCGATTGGTACTACCAGATAAACGTTGTATAATGCTACATATTATTTTTATTTCGGAAAAGATACGTCTTCCCTCGTGAAAAAAAGGCACGCCGACTTACTTCCTCGCGAAGCCGATGTCGCTTCCTCGGTGTCCGGAACTTTCCATCGTTGGTTTGCAGCGGTTTCATCCTCATTTTCCTTAACAATAACGCCATGACGTCGGAAGCTCTCGCTTCGTAGCGAGAATCTATAAGCAGATTAGCGCGAGATATATCGATCTCCAGCATCGTACATGGACATTACATCAATGTCGCGTATTGTTTAGCTGGAAAACGTGCTTTCTCTCTGGAACGAAGGTCTGCACGGAGGTATCCTCCGTTTCCGCGGATCTCTTCCGTAGAATCTCCTGTCTCCGGTGCTTAGGACGTAAGTACGTCCTAATCACTCGCGGCGATCGCGTGAGACGAGAGAATGCCGCGAGACTTTGACACCGCATTAATTACTGGTCGCTAACAATGGCGCAATAATTAACAATTACGCGGTTTGATAATTATATAGCGCCGGGCTGAGTTACTGCGCGGTCGTCTGTGTGCACGAGTATGCGTGATTTCGCGGCATCTGTCATCGTAGATAGTATGAAAGATGACAAGTGGATCCTCGAATTCGAGAAGCGGATGCTAACGTGTCGTCAGTTAGTTTCGGCTATATATTGTCGGTGCAGATTGCGAAGGGATAGTAATTACTTTAATTGCTTATGGGAATGGTATACATCTTGAAACACACTTCGTATAGGATATATGCTTACCTCAATATTGTATTATTAGACACGAAAATTCGAGAAAAATTAAAGTGAAATTAATACGGCGTCGTGTGCGTGGTACGTTTTCGTCCGAGATTTAAAGCTACTAAAATGCATGGATCTATCGATCACAGGTGGCAGGCATTCAGCTCTTCCGGGTCTGGTATCTTAAGTCCGCCAATTTAACTTCGTCTATGAAACCGGCGTGCCTTCTTTTTGCCGGGAGGATAGCAGGCTTGCAAAAACCTCGTCGGGCCCTGATGCAAATTTATGTTAACAGCGCCGGCGAGTGTCTCTCTCGTATATTTACAACTCCATCGCGAATAGAAAGCGCAATGGTGTTGTTGGCCGGCCCGGCCTGGCGCGAGCACGCACACGCGATTTTATACGCAATTATAAATATTAAATTCGCGTACTAACACTTTTTCAGAAGAAGGCGCCATTTTCAAGACAAATTATTTGTGACATGAAAATTCGTCGGGCCATTAACTCCGCATTATTACGTAAATAATAATTTATATCTTATAATTATATTATCAAAGGACACGAGGATATGAGGCTAATTCAAGCCGAATGCAGCTGGAAAAATGATGCATTGAAGCAAGGGTAATTAATCGTGAATAATTCATTCGACACATTTTAATTACCTTCAATATTTCTACAAAATGTATATCAAGAAAACTCGCTATTCCGCATAGCTACCACGAGTAGCTTTACAATTACGTATAAATAACTGCAAATGACTTTATATTCTAACTGGTTCGTCTCGCGTACCCACGCACACACGTAAATGTGCTACGTATGCGTCTACGCGTCTAACGGAGGCGAGAAAATCATTATGGAAGCAAGTTGAAAGAACGAGCTTCAATGGGAGCTTCTTGCAGGCGCGCGCGACGTCCTGTATCGCCTTACCCTCGTCTCCACTCGGTTTAATTAAATTCCCGGAGAAACGGTGGCTCCTCACCTCTTCCTTTACCTCCTCCCCGCGAATGCCCTTTTTTTGCGCGCCGCGTGCCGACGCGAAGAGGCACCCATACGCATACGCATGCACGCACTCACGTTCGCGCCGCTAATTGACGGATGAATTAATTAGCGCGAATGATCGATCGCGCCCGCCCACTGTTGGATTTATTTCCTGTCGAGATGCACGGCAATATGAGGTGTCGAGGCCACAGGATACTCGGGTCCTTGAGACACCTGCGATTCGTTCTAGTCAATCAGGGCAATCAAGATATCCCGTGGCTAGAAAAACTGTCGCATCACTCGATAAGAAAAAGTAATTCAATAGTAGAGTTGGTAAAAATAATATCCTTAGAGAATAGTTGCCGTTAAGATGATGTGAATGCGTGTCCAGATGTCCGATCATGTTCTAATTGAATGAGTGAACTGGCAGATAAAAAATAGAATTTTTTTCATTATGGAGAAGTGTATAAATTTTATAGGAAAAAAAGATTACACGTTTATACATATAGCATTTTTATACATATAGCATACATATAGATTATAAATGAACGCGCGCCCTCTAATCCGCTTATAACACCACTACAGTCATATAAGTGGACAATTTGATAAATCAAAACCAAAGTCACGCAGATTATACAAAATAAAAGTGATATCGCACGCAAATACCTTGATAATCCGTATCTAAAACAATAAATTTTAGCTTCCTGAATCTGAATTGGAAATTGTTAATATTGGTAGTTGTATCGGCTTGATGATCCTTGGACATCAAGATAGTGATTTATATTTGCGCACCAGAGTCAGCGCCATTTGCGGTGTCAGCAGCTTACTCAGAAGCAACAAGACACGTCGTGAGAACGCAACGTGTTTCGCTATTACGCGCCGATTGCTTTTGTACGAGCTGCGCATATTAATCAATATCACATCCGACCTAAAAGAGAATAATAACCTACTGCAATCATAAATCAGATGCTCCTTTACAAATCTCGAGCTTGGCTTCTAGGCGTGAGATTATAAATTGATGTTTTATTCCCATAAAGTGAGTTTACTTTTAATTTACAGTTAACTTTTATTTATCCCTTGCTTATCTAAACATTTTTTTAACAAAAGCTGGAAGAAGAGAAAAAATTAATGATCATACCAAAGAACCTGTGTCAATTGACACAGGAGTGACATGTATGGCCAAAGTATCAGTATGACCTGGCTTCTCCGCCACCGCCGCCTTTGTCGCGCTCCATAACTTCCCTTATCTACTTTTTCAGCCAGATAAGTCGGCGCATTGCCATCGTGGTGCTTGCGAGTCGTAAGATTTCACAGTGGCCTTCGTAGTTAACGAAAAGTACAGCGTCATATTGCGCTGTAAGAGCGTCTCTGAAACCGGCTGCCATTGTTGCGTAGCGCGCTAAAAGCAGACCCACATATACCTTACCTGGGAAATGTTTTCGCGCCGAACAGTTGCGAAAAGTCGGCGGATCTTTGCCGGTTACGGAGAGCTTTATTCCTTCGGTTTCTGCGCTTATCGGCTACCACCGTTAACGCTGTTTTCTTTTTTTATTGTCTAGTAATCACCGATTTTCTTCTTTCCCAAAAGTCGAGAACAAATTATCGTGCAATTAACGCAATTTTCATATCCTAAATTTATTCAGATTTTTTTTTACGTTAATTCTAACAGAGTTGAAAACTGCGTTGAGGGGGAATTGCAGCATTGTGTAACGATTTGTTAAAGTCTTTTTAACGAAAAATATCATCACGTATCATATTGGAAAAGTAACTTTACGTACGCGACTTCAGGTAACTTTCTTGTAAAATAATAGAACGATTTAAATTCCTCCCGAGACAAATCGAGAGAAAAAAGTCTCTGTGTCGCCCCATAAGATCGCATTTGCCAGCAGATAATCTGAAAGCCCACGTCACTAGGAATCATTCAGATGACTGCGCTCGATCCTACCAGCATTTATCCATAGAGGCGCTTCGATCTGCGGTTATGCGAATCTCATTTTCTGCTACGGCCGCCGTAGCTTCTCCCCCGGACGAGATAAGCCGTGTACCCGTGTTGGATCTTAAAGGATGCGGCTGCGTGTCCTCGGAAGAGGCGCAAGAGGCCCCAGATAAGCCTCGATGTATTCTGAAGTACGTTCGTCGTAATATTAATAACGCGTCCCGCCGCTATGCTTTTGGATATAAACCGTGATCGCTTCTGTAAACGGGGATCATGCTCGCCGAGATGTTATGAGCAGCCTCCTCTCGTTGGTTTGTCCTCCGTTTCCTCACTTGTCTTTTATCGTATATTTAGGCTCCATCGTTTATCATTTATAAATAGTCTTCCTGGTTAGTCGTGTGTCGCGTCTCGCAAAATGTAAACGGAAAAGCTGAAGCTATTTCAACACAATTTGACTTCTTGAACTTTAGAAACCTATTGAAAAGAGATATTGATGTTTTCAAAAGCAGATCCTAAAATTTACCAATTCGTATTTTCTTCATTATGTCCCTTAAAATTTAAGGTTTTTAGTGTATCATTTTATGAAAAAAAATATTGAGTTTTTTTTAATAACTTTTAATCTCAGATCTTTACATTCAAATTCAAAATATACTGATTGGGATAAATAATAAGCTGCTGTCAAATAACAAACTTCATTCTTTGATTGGTAGTCTCTGGATTCTACGTTAGCCGGAGCCAGAATGTTATGGACGTCAGGCGATCTCTCGTATCGCGATCGACGATCGAGACACGTCTCTTCGTCACTAAGGTAATCCCTTAAGATCCGCTAGACCGACCGATCGGGTTTCACAGCTTTTCAATATGTAATGGGGCGAACAAATTATATCGCGCCGTATCTGGCACGCGGATGACGCCGGATGATGGATCGTCCAGATTTCCGATTCTGGTCATGAAAAGGAAAATCCAAGGTCACTGTGTCACAAGAGTTCTTGCTTTAACCGGTAACCAAATAAGAGTTTGATTAAATATTCAAATAAAATATATCCCCTGAATGTTAATATTAATATTAATCCCTGGTTTTCTCTTTCAAAAATCTCTAAGTTTCTCTAAATTTCACGATCGTGAGATAAAAAATTAGAAATAAGAAGCATCGTACACTCCGTCACAACAATACGGAGCTACTTTAAATTCTTCAATAAGCGAAGCTTAAGAAACAGGAATTCGTTAAAGGAAATTGATTTATCTACTGTAATATGAATTCTGAGCTTGATCTCGACGAGCTAAGCATCAAAGAGAGTAAAGCAATTTTTTAGGGAAAAAGGATGAAAGCTGTTTACTGAAAATGTAATCTGCACGAGCGCTTATCAAGTATTCTGAATTAGATCCGAGTTTTAAAGGAGAGGGTTATTACAGAGAAGAATGCAATCATTAACATAAAAATGGCAAAATAATGTAAAAGTATTATAATGTATCTAAAAGTTGAAATATTACTAACATTGGGAAGATAATTTGTAATTATGGAAGAAATTATATTTATTATACTTGTATGAGAAATATGATCATGGTAGCAATATCAGCGAAGCAATAGTGTAATTTCTATTCCTATTGCGTTACGATGCGATCATACTACGGATACATGCCGACACGACACGAGAAAGCAACCGATCTCCCAAAAAATCTGGCCGGTCCCCATTGTTACGCGAATAAGCGCGTTTCATGGGTCGATGTCGTCCCGATTCATCCAATTAAACGTCGAGCGAAGCGCAGCTTCGAGACTACGACGGGGAACGAAGACGGACGAAGGATGGAAAGGGGAACAGGAGAAGTGGAGCGGCATCAGCATAATGTCTGTATCAGGAAAAGATAAAAAAAAAAAGGACGGAGAGGAGACGAGAAAGGTCAAAAGAAGGAAGAAGAGCAGGGGGCGAAAACGCATAAAACCAGAATCTTTCGCGAAAGACAGAAACGGGAGATGTGAGTTCGGAAAAGGGAAAGGACAGAGAGAAAGAGGAACGGGACGAAGAAAGGAGGATCGTGAGAACGAAAAATGAAAGAATTCGTTACCTGAGTATTCGTCAGCAAGTGTCTTCTGGAATAAATAAATATGGATCTGCAGTCTCGCAATTGCTTGATTTCCAAAATATTTCTAAGTTGTTGGAGAGAAACAAATAAGTTATAATAAATTCTAAATTTCTACTTGATCTTAATTTGATGCGTTTCTCGAAATCTCAACTTTGGAACTTTTGAAGTCCAAATTTTTCGAAAGTTACATCTTTTAATCAGTCTCATCCTCGTCGATTGTTAATCCTCGTATTCTTTCACTTATCAAATTTCTCTCATTTTCTATACTCTCGTTTTCGAATTTCTGCAAACTCGCAAACTTCTAAATATTTAGAATTCTGCAAAATTCCAATAGGGATATCTTCAATTTTACGATCTTTATTCAAAGATTCAAACTTGGTTTCAATATCATAACGCGAATTTTTTCTCTTGCTCCTTACGTAGGATACTGCACAGCGAATCAGAGACGAAGAAAGACGGAGAAAAGGAGACAAAAACGGACAATCTGGTCTGATGTCAACCGCTGATGGATGGGCCCATGAAGCTTCTCCAAGGTTCCGTGGGCCCCACGAATTCACGGTACCCCTACTCCCTCCGTCTCAACCGTTACAACTCGCTTGTCCGCGAGTCTACACTACATTGCAGACCCAAACTTCTGAACAATCAAATTGTTCACAATACCAATTTAAGTGCATGTACATCTGTTATTGATTTTCGTAATAACTTACCTCAGCTAAATGTTGTCTTCTATTATTTTAAAATATTATGTGTACTAGTCACAGTACTCGTGTATTTTTCATGATACTCGTGTACCCAGGAAATATCAAACACTGAATACACTGATACCCGAATAATAACACTAATCCCGATTATTTTCAAGTAAAAAACTGCTTTGAAAAGCACAATTTTTTAAACAAGAAATAAAGAAAACACGTTGATATTAATCATCAGCGCGTACTCTAATTAGCTGCTACTAAATTTAAAATACGAGCACTCAATGCCTGATTAGCAAGCATTCGCTAACTATTCCACCACTTATCGACTGCTAAGTCTGAGGAAGAGCAGTACCGACCCATTTGCATTGAGTCTTTTTTTAATAATCATTATCATACGATAGCACTAATGATAATGCATTTCAAACACATTAAGTGAAGTTCTATTCGCTAATACAGTTATGTATAACTACATACAACAATATATGCATGCTTGGTAACATTTACCACAATGCATTAGTTATTTCAATACTTATTATATTGTGTTTCAAACATGTAAGAGAGATTCAATGATAAAGGCCGATAAAGCCTCGCTGCCTTGTTTTCGTTTGTGTCTCTTAATGTTTTCGATTCATGTAGTGACATAGAGATGTCCTTCAATAAGATCCCGCTTCATAAGTATCGATAACACGTAAATATACAAAAAGGCCCAAGGATAATTTTTCGAGGATCGGTAACGCATCGCTCGGGTAACGAGCGGACTTCAAAAGGCCCCGCCTCGAACATCGGTAAAACATCCACTGAAGCGGAGAGTCACGATCTTCGAATCTCCTCGCCAGATCGTGCTGGTAGTCCCATGGGCCCACGGGCCCACTGCAACTACATCGCCGCCTGCCTTATCGACGCAAAGTTAGCGCGAATAGAACCTGCGAAGGGCCCCACGGGCCTGTTTTTCACTCAAGCCAGTCTCGCTCGCGTCGAAACCGGTTTTCTACAGGGAGATTTGAATTTCGCCGCAAAGAGCAGATCCTCTTCCTCTCCTGGTTACCTTTCTCCTTCAGTCGAGAAGCGGGGCCTTAAATCGAATCAGCAGGAATACTCAACGTTTCCTCGATTCATCACGCTTTAGACCCGAGAAAATTTGTATTTCAATAACTATGGAGTTCTTAATTGTTAGAACTTTAAGCCCGCGAATTTGCATATGTTGAAATTCTGTAATTATCACAACAGATTGTTAGAGATTTCTCTTTCTCTATATTACCATTAATATATTCACTGTGCATATTAAAAGATTAAAATATAATGTGATATTTAAATATATTTAAAAAAATATATAAATATAAATTTTAAATATATTTTATATTATATGAAGAAGGGATCTTCTTCTCTTATACTTTGTTTATCTTATTCTAATAAGGAATAATTTTCTAATTTAATTATCTTAAAATCTACAAACCACCACAGTGAAAAACTGAATTTGCCAATGTGATTTTTAACAATTGATCAAAAGAATATTTACAAATTCGAAATTCAAATTTTGAAATGTGTTTTGTACAATTGTGCTCGATGTCATATTAATCTCCATAATATATATTACTCAAAAAATCTCAAGAGAAACAAGTTATCAATCTTTAAGATGTACATCATTAGAGACTCGTCATTTATATTAAATCAGCTGTGTTCTCCGAATCTTTCGTAGCTTTCCCAACGAGCGAACGGAGTTAACCTCTCGCGTGCTCGTCGATAGCGAGCGCATTCGGTGGTAGGGATCTGCTCATAGTGGTCGTCGGCCCCTGCCAGGGCCTTCCTTCCTCCCTCCGCGTTGCCATTCGCGGGGCCTTTCCTCCGCTTGCGTCTTGCGTAGTGGGGAAGAACAAGTCTGCTACGCGGGAGGTGGGTAAGCTAGGCCCAGGCAGAAGACGAAGAGTGAGCGAGGGAAAAGGAAGAGAGGAGACAGAGCGAGAAAGCGGTTGCTCACGACGACGATGTTGCATTGTTTACGACACACAGGGTAAGCCCGCCGCGGGCACGGCCATGTTGGATTCCTTTCGCGGCTGTAGATCAAAATTATAAGGCGGAA
This sequence comes from Odontomachus brunneus, assembly GCF_010583005.1. NCBI lineage: Eukaryota > Metazoa > Arthropoda > Insecta > Hymenoptera > Formicidae > Odontomachus > Odontomachus brunneus. The sequence continues at coordinate 840,037 of NW_022639481.1, forward strand.
CGCGCCTCGAAACGTCCGCTCGGGATCCCCTTGGTGTGCCACGAATCTTCTTCTTCTCCCTCCTCTTTACCCTATCTCTCTGTCTGTCCTCTCTCTTTCTCTCTCTCTTCGTCTTACTCTTCGTCGTTCCGGCAAAAAGGGAGCAAGGGCGCCTCGAGAATGCCACGAAGATCGATCTCTTCGTTTGTCCTCTCTTTTTCAACCGCCCGGCAAACGAGAGCGCAAACCTCCTTCAGGCTCGTGTCTCTCCTCGGCTGCCCTGGCTGCCTCGCGAGTAACCATTCATTGGGTCAGGTGACATGTATCGCGTGTCGCGCTCATCGAGCAGCTCAATGGTTGCTTGTCAGTGGATGAACACTTACTAGCAACAAGTGACTTAAAGATGTAGAAGAGATGCATATACTTCGAGCAGGTGTTTCAAATTTACGTCAGAAGGACATAGTTTGATAGGATATGAGCGCTTGATGCTTAGAGAGAGCTAATCATAGATACATAGATTCGTTAAGCTCTTGAAGACATGACATGGTTCATGGGGTAATCCACCATTTATTAAGTGATTATTCAATATTGATAATTGCTTGATAATTACTAGTCGCATAATTATGCTTAGTCCTAAACGTTAATTGTCTATGATAAAACATCGAAATCGTTCTTCTATACCTTAGTTTAATTGTCTATTTTTATTTTTCTATTGTGTATTTTTAGATTTCTCTCCTTTAAACTCTCGAGGTTCTCGAGATCTTCCGGTTGAAGATTATTAGATTGTTTAATTAATTCGACGCGTGTGTTCCTCAAAGTGTCTACTTTAAGTTCCGCTTTACGGGGTCCAGTTCCCGTTTTAAGTCTCACCGCGTAGATCAGCAAGGCGCGCGATAAACCGCAGCGAGTCGTGGAGGTCGAGGGAGCTGCCTAAGGTGAGTCTAGGGCCGCAGCCATTTTTCCACAGCCTCGCGTAGAGCGGTCCAGTCGGGGACCAGTGCCCCCACCTCTCTTCTTTCCCCTCCTTCCTCTCCAATTCCACTCGACAGATATCACGGACCCCGGCGTGCCCGTGGTGCCTTCCACCTAACTACCTGAAGACCAGGTAAGCTTTGCAGCTCTCGCCCGCCGGAGTTACGGCGAAGGCGACTTAAAAGAAATAAGGCTCAGGTACGGAGGTGGGTCTCAGGCAACAATGACGCCCAGTTGAACGCAACGGCTCGGCACTCTTCACGTGCCCAAAAGCGCGTAGCTGTTCGGCAAAGTTTACGCTTGTAGAAAATCACGCTGGTGTTAGTGCAACACGTCAAAATCAACTGGTAGGTCCTATCAGTGAGTGCAGCCATTACGTTATCGTTCGTTCAAGTATCCTCCGACACTGAGAGTGCAGTGTGCAAAGCGCTTTCGCTAAATTCAGGTGGAAGACCAGATAGAAGCGATCTTCCAAATCCAATTCTTGGATCTTAACTTGTGAAGCTCAAGATTAAGTTTACTTCGGTGTGGTGTGATGTAGACTCGAGTGATTCATTGTTTTTTTCTAACTTACGGTGGAAAATGTGCGAGTGTGGTGACGAGTGCGCCGAGGACACAAAGACGCGGGAACACCGAGATGTTCTGTAAGTGTCAAGTCCGCAGAAACATTCGATTGATCGAATCTCGAACAAAGTTCCGGTGAGGAAAATTCTGGACGAGATCGAGCCCCAAGCGCCTGAAATGGCTACCCTCGGCCTCTCCAAAGTCTTCATACTGGACAAATATTTTACGGAGTTGCAGAAGTTCTGGGAGACCGAGAAGAAGCTGCAAGGTATGGCAAAGCCGAGAGTGCATCTTGGTTGATTCGTGCGATACAATTTTCTTGACCCCGGAAATCTCCAGCACGCAAATTATAACTTGTTATTTTCGTTCATTCGTTAAATCGTGAGGATCAAAAAATTCTCTCATTGGATCCTCGGTTCAGGAAATATATTAGGCTATGTAACCTTCTAACCAGGAGTGTTTTAACTCTCAAATTTTAGGACTTTAACATGATTATACTATGAAACCCGATATCTTTGAATTTATATATTTATTCTTAAAAGTTTAGAAGTTGTGTGGATCTAAAGACATTAATTTTCAACTCTGTAAAATACTGAAAGTCTCAAAATCTTTAAATTTCAGATTTGTAGCATATCTGTATTCTTTAGCCCTTTCGGTCAATGTTCCTAAGTATTTAGCAATTTGATTCTTTGATTTCTAAATCTAAGACGTCAATTCCAGAAAATATGAAGTTATGAAAAAAAAGACTTAGCTACGTGTAATTGCATAAAAATATTTATATTGTTATGTAGATACATTCAAGTTTTGAAAACATTCCACGATAATATGACTAGACTACAATTAAAGATATCTTCTAAAAACTGAACATTAATTTGCTACTTGATATATCGATTTAATTTTTTCCATTGCATAAGTTGCAATGTCTGATTAGTTACTTTTCTTATCCAAGGGACGTAGAAGAATCAGCTTTTTTAAATGTTTCTAAACCATTAGATTTTAACGACACAGAAGGGCTCCACAGAACCCTCAATACGACCCTGCCGTGCTGAAAATGAAGAGTTGCGGCGATCGTTATAAAAGTTGCCTACGCTTTACAGTTAAAGTAATACAGTTTCTTTATGTCTTCGTGGCTCTTCTTCCCTGATTACCTCCCAGCATTCTTAACTGTACCCAAGAGATTAAAGTCCCTCGTAAAAAATTTACGTGATCCCCGGAATCAGAAATTTGCACCGCGTACATTAAGTGGCCGTAATAATTCACATTCGTGCGGTTTCACTGATTGCCTGTATTCTTCGAGCCAATGTGCTGTTGATTTTTCATGATACTTGTAGTAACCTGAAGTATTCTCCGGAGATTTAATACTTCTAATTTATAACTCAAAATAAATATATCGACGGGTTAAAATCTAAAAAGAGAAAAACAAAGTTTTATCTTTTATATATAATTTCTCAAATAAATCTTAGACAATAAAACAACATTTAAAGTGAATGTTTGAATTCGCATGTTTAACTGAAGTTTTCATTAATATATTCTGACAAAGGTCTTGTAGATTTAGTTACATATAATACTAAAAAATTGATTAAAATGAAACGATTAACGATTAAAAACAAATTTTTCTATTTCTGAATGCCCCTTATGTAATCTTAAATTATTCTTGTATTTAAAATCATTTCCTCCCTTGAACAATTTCTATTGGAAACTACTTCATCGTCTTGTGGACGATTAGTGTTCTTGGTGACATCATTTATGCCAAAACGCTGACCTTTTCAAAGGTTACACTAGAAAAAGGCATGGTAAGAAGAATTCCGAAGAAGGGACGTGCCGCGACATCGAGATAACTTTTTCACTCGCTTGTTCCTCAGCTGGGAAGAACCATTATTCCGCCACCTAAGACATTCTTATAGCTATTGTTTCACTATAGCGTGTCCTTCACAATTACAGACTTTCGTAGTTGCAGTAATTAGGTGGAGAGGAAGAACGCGACGGAAACGAGATGTAATTAAAATATCCTGCATTTCTATACCGTAATTATAATCGCGTAGTACTAATATGAAAAATAAAATAGAGATATTTTTATAAATAGTTTGATTAATTACTATGTGTAATACTTTTTAATTTATTAATCAAAGTTTTTAATTCGATTTTAAATATATATGTATATTCAGAATAAGAAGAAAACAAAAAATCTTTATTAAACAATTCGAATAATATCGAATTTACCATACTCATACACAAACACACATAGAATCTCAGATTATTTGATTTCCTTACATAAAATTGGACAAACATTCTCATGTTTCTTTCTATATAGGAGAAACCGGAACTTAGCACTCAAGTGCAACAGCTTTAAGAAGCATTCCTGGATAAGAATCTATGTCTGAAGGTTACGTGAGAATAATAGCGGTTGACCTGCTGCCAAAAGCAGTCGTAAATGGTCTTGAGGTTACGCCGGGTGCTTAGAAACCCAATCTAGCTAGAAAGAAGAAGTGATGAACGGGAAATCATTATTTAAAATTAATAATCAGAAAATCATTAACTAATAGGAAATGATTAACTAAAAATTAATTAAATGCACGTATGTGCAAATTAAGGAATACTAAAATAACTCCACAAATACTTCATTAGCTTCTCAATCTAAAAATTAGCATTTTTGCTGCGTTTGCATTATTTCTTATTTTCATAATTTTTTAGAACAATAAAATTTTGTAAAACAATAATGAAATGGATTAATTATTAAGTCTTAGAAATTTTTAACTTAGAAATATTTAATTAATTGAATGTTTATTTAAGGAAACAATATTTTTTTTGTCGCGCAAAAATAACTTTACGTTTGACGTGGCAAGGAATTAATTATAATATTTTAGAAGTTGTTAAAATCCCGTGATCTTAAGAAACAAACACCTTTTGTTAGACCCCATCGTGATGAAGAAAAGAGAAGCCTTTTGTCGCTGGGATGTATACGGGGCAACGGCCTAAATGTGTATGTGTGTCCGTACGGGCGTATGCATGTGCGTGTGGTACATCCAGTTTAGCGCTCGATCCCACGTGTTACAAGCGCACGTGTGCGTGAGAAGCACGAAGTTAGATAGTGCACACACACACGCATAGGTCGTATCGTGATGCACATATACGTGTGTTCACGCAAGCTCGAAGATGATAGGACTGGTTTAGTTCTATAAATGTCTAAACAGTGATTTCTAATACTACTTGTCAGTATAAACCAGGTAGCTTCTACATCCTTCTACATGTATCTATCCGGAAGTTAAATTCATGGATACAACTTATGTACTGGAGTGTTAAATACTCGAATAACTAAGTACTCGAAATCCAAAATTTTATTTATTAATTTTATTTATTTTTCCGTAGCAGATAACTTCGCTCATTTCAGTTGATTTTGCTTTTTATTCTTCTAAAGCACTGTCTAATCGCTCTACTCACGTACCTAGGTAATTTATAAATAACTAAGCATCTGGGTGTCGGGAAACATTCAAAGTACTCGGGATATTCGAATATTCTTTCCATTTTTCTATTTTCTTCTTATGCTAATAACGTTTCCAGTTATTCAATTTCTAATTTACGAAATTTATGTGGTCACATTCTTTTAATATATCCAAGTGAAATATGTTTTTTATGTACTAATTTTTCTAATTCATTCATTGCATGCGTCTTCTTCGGTATTTCTGTAAGGAACAGATAAAAAAATTAAATTGTATTATATGTGTGCGATTGATTAATTAATGAAATGACAGAAGTTACCGCGAAGTTCAATACAGAGATTATATGGGTTAGCTGTTATCCTAGATGAAGGTTCCTGTTTTGATAACGCGAGGTCGTTACGCTTATTGTCACTTCGTTAGTGGCGTTACGCTTGCAAAGTTCCACGGCGAATTGGCACCGTGGGAAATTACCATTTTATTAAGGCAACACGGACCCGACAGCCGCTTATTTATCTCATATATCCTGTCGCTCCCGTCCATCCTGTGGAGACATCATGCAAGTGTCCGCCGTCCACGCTTCTCGACAGCTTATGTTGGCTTTTCGATGGATATCTCACAAAGCGGTGCATAGGAATGCAACTTATTTTGATGCGTTTTAAGTTCATGGATCTTTTGCCTTTTGTGCATCTCTATTCAATCAATAAATTACTGGAAATATATCACGGCATGAAACACAACATATCTAAACTACTAAATATATAAATACTTCTAAGTCGCTTTTTATAATTTTTGGAAAATTATTACATTATTATATAAATCATAATATTGTTCTAGATTTCTCTTTAACTTTTCATCAATATCTACATCAATTTCACGAAGTTACAAAAGATATTCAAGTATTTTATTTTCAAGGATCATTTCACACGAAGCTGTTCTTAATATAATAGAGAAAAGCGGACTAGAGATGGTGCTAAATATATTTTTACGTTTAATTCGAACAAAGTTTCATTACGGAAATGGTAGAATAAGAGCTGGAATCTCTTTTTTGAGAAAATACCGACCAGCCAAATTCGTAAATATATCACGCGTTAAGATAAGCTTCTGCGCCTAATTACGAATTAAGTTTCGACATACGTGCGGGCGTCGCCATTAATTTCGCCGCGATTTGGTAATCTGCGCGCACAAGGGAGGAATGCAGAGTACCTGCCGCGATTAATTCGTCTCTTTCGTTATCTGGTTACCTGTGCCAAACCATAACGGTGCACTTAAGGTAATCTCTATTCGTCCCTCGTTTTTTTCTCTTTATCCTACTTCCCATTCTTTCAAGCTTTTTCTGCTTTTCCTACAATTTCTTTTTTTCAAGCAATATTTGATGTCACGCGCTAGTTATTCTGATCCGGTCTTACAGGTCAGTCGAGATTATTAAGCTCCTTTATCTCATTCATTCATTCATTAGTCTTGTTTACTTTTAATATCTAAAGTTAAAAAATACGAGTTAATTTTTACATCAATCCTTGGATTATCGATTATAATTTCAGTGGAAATGTACGTGTGTATATGTTTAATTTTTCGTAATTATTAAGTGGAAACTAATTCCTAGGAATTCCGACCAATCGACTTTTGATTCCGTATATAAAATAATCTGTGCATTTCAAAACTAATAGCGTAAAAATTAATAATATTAAACGTATTAATGATTTATAATAATAGCTTAATAATTTATTTAGATTATAATAGTCACGCATACAAACACATTATTCATGTTAATAATTGCAAAACCAAAATTTACATCATTCATATAATTTAATTTTATACAACACATATAATTTATATTCATAAAATATTGCACGCGGCTATTTTGATAATAACAATTTAATTCTCGGAATCACAGCTTCGCATATTTTAGAATTCAAGAATTCATAGGTTCGAGGAATTGGGGATCTCTAGTTTCAACCATTTATAGATTCAAGGAGAACCGTGAGTCCGCCAAGAATTAGGAAGAAAGAGAGAGTAATATCTAAGGGAAGGTCAAAGCGACAATGTAAGTCCGAAGAAACATTAGTCGAAGGAGTTATAACGAATGGAGTGTAGACGTGCGGTGAGAAGAAGACAAAAAAGAACCTGTTTTCTTCGACGGAGCATTCAGCCCCCGAAGGTACCTGCGCAGTTTAATTCCCACGTAGTAGGACCTGCCCGCTATATTACAGGATACCTAGAAAATCGAGAAAATAAAATTTGAAGACATTCATCACTGACGCTTCTTGTCGACCGATATTTACTTATTCGTCGTTTAATTTCTATCGCTGTTATTATTGTTGTTACTCTGATTAATGTTATTGCTGTTACTTATATTGCTACTGTTGCTATTACTGTTTCTAACACTTCTACTATTTTCATACACATGTCAATCAAATTTATTAGTATTGTTTTAAAATACGTCTTGACTTTATTACTGGAGCATAGAAAAATAGATGCTAACTTCCGTTTGTATAGATCACGTTTTTATTTCCTTACATTTTCGTGACGCTTTCCTGCAAAAATAACACTATGTCGTTGAAAATAGTACTGTCGGTAAGACCTGAATAATTTTTATACCTGAGTATTTTTTTCAAACACTCTCTATACTCAAATTCGTAGAAATTATCCCAGACACACCCATCTACCGTCTGTTATTGATTTTTCGCAGCAGCTGATTCGCATCAGCTGATTCTGCTTTTTGTTTCTCCGAAGTACTATGTACGCTAGTCACGAGACTCTCGAGTAATTTCCATGATAACCGGTATTCGGCTGTCCGGGAAATACCCGAAAGACTCCGGGTATCCGGATAGTACTCGGGTAAGCCGAGTCCTTGGATACTGACAACCGTTAGTTGAGGTCACTTTATCCGACTTTCGGGTGAATGACTTTCGGGTGAATTTTTGGACTATCGAGATTTATTCAAATACAACGAATGCGGCCAGAATGTTTTTCCCTCGACGCATGTCGCTGTCCCGCCTAGTTATAACCCGCAGCGACTATGCTGAATGCTGGAACGATCCTATATTGAATCGACTCTCTGGCAAGAGCAGGGCGTAAATAAGGCGCCGCGCACGTTAAACAACTTACTTCGCGACCCAGAACCGGTTATGTAACTAATCTCGTATCCGGAAGTTAGTTGTACCGAGCAACGAGACCAGTTCCGCGGTGCGAATCAAGCGTCAGGTATCGTGTATTACCAGGCCGAGAGGGTTCAGCAGCAGGTCGAAAAAGGGAGAAAAACACGTCCTGGAAGAGCGCGACACTCCGGAGGAACACTTTCGATCGCACTCAGAATCGACCATGGAGAATTGCTGATGAGGTGGAAACGCGATTTCAGATCGCTGATAATCGGCCTTGGCTTGCTGGCGCGCTGGCTCGCCGATCTGTATAGATGCCATGGGCAACTTATACTCAGAAAAGAAAATGAGACCATTGTAATGTTTACGACATGATGTATGATGGAATCATTTTCAGTTGGCACTTCGTTAACTTAAAATGTTGAAGTGTCAACTCTATAGCGGACTTTAGCTAATGGAAGTTGAAATTTAAAGAAATTATAAAAGAATTATAATCTTTTTGATTAGCTCAAACTAGCTCGATTCTCCAAATTATAAAAAAAAACAAGTTCACCTATCATTTTTTTATATGTGTGATAAAAAGTATGAACTATTAGGTTAATTTATTCTCAGTAATAATTGGTAGATTAGTGTGTGAACAGAGTATAGAGAGATAGTAGAAATCACTATCATTGCTGTTGCAAGATTCACTGGTATCAGTAAATTGCTAGATTCGCAGATCGATAAATGGTTATACCGTTAGCTTTGCAAGTCAAAAAATTGATAGAGCCAATCTATACAGATGGTTCTATTGCCTCATAGAATTGGTACAGTTATCGGAAATCATATTAACGATCGTTTTTTCCCCTTCACGTTCTGGTGAATCTTGTTTTTGAGTGACAGAGAGCTACAGCTCTATTCGAGATGTGTATGTAAAATAGTTCAATTAAAGGTAGATTGTTCAATTAAACATAAGGTAACGCATCCGAAAATCTCTTTTTTAAAGGGGGTATTTGCTACTTTTTTGTTTTAATTTTGATTTTAATTATTTTTTAACTTTTGTAAATGATAGATATTTTGATTTATACTCTTTAAAGAAGTCCTCCTCGAAGAAGTTAGTACCTCTGAAGACACCTGTCGGCAGTATCTCGGCGGGGTCATACCCAACGACCATAACGCACTGGTCAGTCGCGTGGTACGTGACTACAATCGACTGCAGGAGTGCTCGGTTTCCCTCGGGCGACGAAGAGAAATCTCGAGGTCCATGGAGAACGCAGCCTCCTTCATTTCGACTTATCCGCCATTGTATCTTAGATTAACGGTACCCGAAGAGCTGCGCGCGGCCGCTCGAGAGACGCGTACAAGCGCGACGGATAAAAAGAATAATGAGAGATGAAGCCGAGAACACGTTGAACCAGAAAGAATGTGTCACAAATGGAGAACGTGTTCAGCGAGCTCTACACGTACCCTACACTGCGGCTTTCAGAACGACCTTTCCTTAATTATCGAGCAATGCCCAAATATCTGAAAGGACAAGAGATTATATCGGAAGAGAGATATCTTCCGAAAAAGATACTTGACAATATATTAGGATATTGAATACCAAATAAATAGAAACATCTTGATTTTAAAATCTAAATTTTTATATATCTAGCCAAATATAGAATCAAATGAAAAAGGTATCATTATTTTTATTTTACTTTTCCCATTTTCGAGAACAAAAGGATTCATTAAAACGCCCAACGCCTAATATAAAAAATTAATTAATTTTATTATATATTATGCTATTTTTAACTTTTCCACTTTTACGCCGTGTCCAAATTATGAAGTAATTGTCTCAAAATGCACGCCTAATCGTCGCAAACTATAACAATGTTACGTTCAACCCTATCGAGCTCAACCATCCCGTTTCAAAGAAGATCCCTGCTTGATTCTTGCAGATGCTTCCTCATCGAACGAAGCGGTGCACCTACAGCAACGCCTACGGAGCCTCAGCACGGAACTGGTGACCCTAAGGAACCGGCTGCACGTGAGCCAACCGGCAAATGCATCAGGACCGGCGAGCGGTACCTCCGGGCCCCTGTCAAAGAGCCCGGAAAAAAGCGGCGCGCCCTCCTCGCCCGCACCGGCCGTACCACCGAGGACCACCCTGCCTCCCAGTGGCGGTGTATCTCATGGGATCGGTCATCCCGCGGGTCACACGCTAACAGCTTCCGCAATTGTTCATCCGCACGTCAATCACGCCGGCGCAAATACGCTCGGTCACAACTCGACCGCAACAAATAATTTAATATCTGGTTAGTGCACAGGAATCTCTGTCCGTTACACAGCCTGGTATTCCAGAATTACTGCTGCTATTTTAAACTGATCAATTTCTATGTTTTAAGTATTAATAATATGTATCCGGTATTCAAATGCGCGAGCATTGCCCGGGTACTCGACTACCTGCCCGAAAGCCTGGGTATTCGAAATCCAAAGTCCTAAGCACCACCCGAGTAACCTGCTATCTACTATTGATTTTCGCAGCAACTTTGCCTTCTTATATTTTTCTCAGGTACTATCTACATTAATCAGAGTATTTCGAGTACCTAAGTAATTTGCAAATAATTAGGTATCTGGATACCTGAGAAATATCCAAAAAACTACGATATCCGAGCAATATTCGAGTACCTGAGAATATTTCGGGTTCAAGTGGATATCAACACTATTTAGAATTTCATTATACGATATCTTGGGCTATCTAACAGGATCTTTCAGGCTTCTAAAGATAATGATGTGATATCCTGTTATAATTCGATATTCATTGATCAAATATTCATAACATTCATTGATCAAATATGCGACTGGTTAATGTTCATAACATATTCAAACATTCACCTCTACCGCTTAATATGATGGAGTAGCATATAGAAATGTTATCTACTTGTTTTCTGCATATTGGGATGAAATTTAAATAAGATATTTCGTGCATTTTACAAGACAGATAACAATTTATCGTGAAGCAGTCAACACTGTTGTCTAGATTACCCGACGTGTTCAGATCTAGATCCTTCGAAACGGCACAACGGAGTACCTGACGATGGGATAGTATCGTGCGTGACGGCGTTAGGTTGCCTCCGATCGCCGCCGATTTCCAGCATCATCGCCGACGTGAAGAACGCGAAAAGCAATCAAGGCCAACACAGATGCCTCCCGAAAGCCACCGCACCTTCCTCCGGCCCTGCGACCTCCACGGCCTTGGACGACCTCATTCATCTACCCGGACCTCTCACAGAAGACGCGGTGCTCAAGTGCCTTCAAGCTCGCTTCTGCGCCAAACAGTACCATGTAAGAGACTAATGCTCTAAAATAGATAAATGTCCCAAAGTTGCCAAAGCACAAAAATCTCGAAATTAAAGCATCATAGCATCGCTACATAGAGATCCTTGAAAGCGCCGGACCCTAAGAGGCGCTTTATCCCTCAGAAGCGTCGGACATTTGGATTCACGACACGAAAATCGCGTTCAGTGAATCAGGTAGTCATTTAATGCTAGATATATTGCGAGAAATATGGGTCTACGTGCGAAAGACCACGAAGCCCGCTTGTGATCGCAAAAGTCACGGTTTCCCATCCTCCAATCTTAGGATCCCAAGGTGCAAGCGTCCCGGGAACCTAACGTTCATAAGTCGCGTGCATGCACACATACACGCGTGCAGCCATGCACGAGTAACGCGACTGTGCTGGAGCGGAATGCAAAGAGGCGGCTTCGAGTCGCATTCAGAAGTGTACGGTGCGGCACACCGTTGGTGTTGGTATTGGTGCCCGCAATAACGCAAACACACAGTACAGCGCGCCCGATACGCCGCCATTAAGAATTCACCCTGTCTCTCGGCCGGTTCGTGCGTGCCACCCTGCCACAGGAAACCCACGCACAGGTGGCACGCTCGCATTCCAACAGTGTGGCCGGTCACATGCCGACTTTAATTTTCATACATTTCCTATCATACGCTATGTATGGTTAATCAGAACAACACCAGTTTCAACGCGCCTGAAACGTCAACCACATTTCTTCTTAATGACAATATTACTATTACCTTCATGTCGAAGTCTTTAATTCTGATCGTTTTCAAATGAAAAGAGTGCTTAGAGATGGATAAAAGCTCGAAGAGTTATCAAAGCTCACATAATTGAAAATTAAATAAACAAGCGTGAAATTGCAGTGACATATCAACTCATTAACGGCACTCTGCTAATTTAAGCTGCTCGTTTGAAGCCTGAACTCCTCTAATTGCAAATGGACCCTCGTGTTCGTCACAGTGGCTTGTCACGTCTATCGTTATCTGTCGTTCGTCAGGATGGGCAGCTCTTCGCGATAGGCTATCGACTTTTTATACGAAGCGATCAGTTCTTTTGCGACGGTTCCTCGTTTGGACGGCCTATTGAGAAACTCCTGATTTCTCCGTGTTTTAGGTACTTCAGGCAAGCGAGGACCTTTTTCTTCGCCGGTTGCGGTTGATTGGATATCTCCTTTCGACCGCAAGAAGCAAGCTGATCATATACTTACGCAAGTTTATTACGCAATCCATCAGACTTGAACTTCGACATTTGATTAGAACTTGCAAAATTCATCGATCGACTTCCAATTAACGGAAGATTCGGCCTATGAATTACAAATTATTCGGAGATTGCGAATTTCCCCAAGCAGCTGGTGTAGGCTGAACAACGTTTCTAAATTTATGCCAATGCGACTATTCATCAAATTATTATTAAATAATTATCGACTGCATATCTAGATCTCAGAATGAGAAAATTGCGACGTTATATGTATGGGACTCGAAGACTCATTATCTGAAGACTTATCTCATTATCCGGAGTCTTTGCCGCCGATTTTTGCGCAATTTCCTCGTGTTAAGCGACCGTTCACACTTCACAGCTTAATGGTAGGCATAATTATTTACTTGTGAAAACGTAGCACACACAGGAGATAGTCCCCTTCGTCCTCGATGACGCTCTCATTATGTCGGCATGCATGCAGGTGCGTGATCTGTTTACAGCTCGCACACGCAAATTCCAACCACCGTCTTTCCTCCACCTGTAGGTCCTACAGAGCCCGCCAAAGACTGGTTCTACTCCCTTCCTTCGTTCCCACCAATCTCTTCCACACTTTAGGCTGCTTTTATCCCCCTTTATGTTAGCCTATCTTGCTTTCTTCTGTGGCATTCTAATATCAACGAAGTCCGAGCCATAAATTGGAATGTTGTATAATTAAATGGAACAAGAGCAGAGATACTAACGAAAAGAAAATTTCATTGCAATATAGTGGATAAAATCTAGAAGATACAAATCAAATTAAAAATATTAATTTGCGCAGCAAATTATTAAGAGGAAATTAGTTCAATATTTTGGAAAGAACTTTCAATATTGTTAAAAAAAACTATTAACTTAAAATTTATATATTATTAACGATAATTATAATAATAATAATAATAATCAGAATGTCGCAAGAAATATTTACTAGTAAATTGATCTATTCACAAACAAAATATTGTCACAGACGAATGTAGGTCCCATACTGGTTTGCGTAAATCCATACACGGACGTTGGGAATCCATTGACCTTAACGAGCACCAGGACAGTGCCATTGACACCCCAGCTGAACAAGGTCGTTCAGGAAGCTGTGAGGCAGCAATCGGAGACCGGATATCCGCAAGCAATCATCCTTTCCGGTAAGATTCCCAACGGACTCTTTCTCCTCTTCCGCTCTTCAGGAATGCAGATTTCTGAAACTTCTTCTACAGGGACAAGCGGTTCCGGAAAAACGTACGCTTCAATGCTGTTACTTAGGCAACTCTTCGACGTCGCCGGCGGCGGACCGGAAACGGACGCTTTCAAACATCTAGCGGCAGCCTTCACGGTTCTCAGATCCTTGGGCTCAGCGAAAACCGCCACGAACTCCGAGAGCTCAAGGATAGTAAGTGCTCCGCTTCAAAATGCATGAGATAGAGATAGTAGGAGGATGAAAGGGAGAAAGATGAGTAGAGGAGTGAGAATTTATATGCGATCTATGATAAACTCTTTCTGCAGCTGTGTCTAATGGAATTAAAAATATTACAAGTATATACATAATAATATGAAAAGTATTATAGTGTAGTACATATAATAGTTAAAGCGACGACACACATGGTATTAAATAAAAGTATCAATATCAAAATAATCATTTTCAGGGTCACTTCATCGAAGTTCAAGTGACGGATGGTGCTTTGTACAGGACGAAAATTCATTGTTACTTCTTAGACCAAACGAGAGTGATTAGACCATTGTCAGACGAAAAAAACTATCACATATTTTATCAGATGTTAGCTGGATTATCTCACGATGAGCGAGGTAAGGAGTATTCGCTTGAAACTGATACCGTCGTTGTGACAATTAATGTGACAAAAATAATAACGATTTATTATTAATGAATTAATCTTAAATTTTATCACTTACCTTTATAGTTAAATTGAATCTAGAGGGATACAATCTCAAAAATTTGAGGTATCTCCAGCATGGCGATACGCGGCAGGACGAAACTGAGGATGCTATTCGGTTTCAGGCTTGGAAAGCTTGTTTAGGTATGTGTTGTACTCCCTGGAATGTTTTTAAGGAAATAAAAATATAAAATTTTCTCTTTCTCAATTTCAATTAATCAATATCCGAGTATTTTCATACCACTCGAATACGCAAGTCTTTTGGATAATTCTTGAACACCCGAGTGTCTGATTATTGTACAAACTAGTCGGCTACTCGAGTAATATGATTAGTATATATACTACTTAATAATAAAAGATAAAATCCCAGATATGTTTAATTAATTAGGATAGTATACAAATTTTATTAGGATAGATATACGACTAATAAAAAAACAAATTTTTCCTAATCTAATGGATCGATATGTGTTGAGAATTTTTTCGTAATATAATATTTAACTACAGCTTTTTTACAAAAAACATTAATTTTCATCACATTTCCAAACTAATTTAGTGATCCTTGATCCTCTCTACCCTTCATCTTTCCGCAGGCGTTCTCGGAATTCCGTTTTTGGACGTCGTAAGGGTGCTGGCGGCGGTACTCATCCTCGGGAACGTCGGTTTCACAGACGGCCCAGGCGTGGAAGTGGGTGTGATTGGTGAGAACGAGTTATCCTCCGTAGCTGCACTCCTGGGAGTTCCTCCGCCAGCTTTGTTACGAGGACTCACTTCGAGGACTCACAACGCACGTGGTCAACTTGTTAAATCTGTCTGCGACGCCAACATGGTATCAGACTTTACTGATGAGACGGAATAGTGATGAGCAATTTCCTATGTTATCTGAATTGAGAACTCTTTGATCTTTAAATTCTTAAAACATCATAGATATTAACTCTTGGGACATTATCCCTTGGGACTTGGATCCGTTACATTGTAAGACTTTGAACGCTCCAGATTTGTAGATAAATACTTCTTTTGTTTATATTTATTATTAATCCTACGCTGTTCATAGGATTAAATTCTCTATTCATTCAGGTATTTAAATGTTTCAATTACTATGTTTTAATTCTGAAATTTTAAGGATTGAGAAGATCATTAATTTGAGAAGAGCATTACATTTATCGAGTTTTTACTTGCTAATTTTTTCAGAGATTCTTTGCCTCTTAAGTTTTACAATAAAATGTTATAACTTCAGAATATTCCAAGTTTTATTCTAAAAATTTAACTCTTAATTTTTTTCCAAGAACTTGTTTTACAAAAGCTAAGTTATATATTTCTATCAGTTTGAATTAGACCGTGATAAAAGATTGCTCGCCACTATGTTATCGAGTTATCATATAATATTGAAAACATGTTGAAAAGTGTTTGTTTACGCAGTCTAACATGACCAGGGATTCGCTGGCAAAAGCACTCTATTGCCGTACCGTAGCCACGATAGTGAGACGAGCTAACAGCTTGAAGAGACTCGGCTCCACTCTCGGCACTCTCTCGTCGGATTCCAACGAATCTGTCCATAATCAAGCGGAAGTTACTAGCCAACACGCCTCTACCATTGGTAGTTCAGCGGGTGAGCCTTTATTACGCTGTCTCTTTACACTAAATTATTAAATAAGATCAGAACAATTATCATTACACTTCATTTAATCTAATAATTAATTCAAAGCAACTCAATTTTTCAAGAAAATCGTTTTAAGAAACTTGAATTCGTTGAATACGGTAACTTTTCTTTTTTCAAAATAATCATGCATCGCTTCGTATAAACGCAACACATACTTCTCATTCTTTAAAGTAGTGAAGGGGATAAAAGGCAAGGAATTTTCGGGAATTGTAGGAGGAACAGGATCTAGGAGTATGACCGCATTGAATAACGCCGTGCGACATGCCACGGACGGTTTCATCGGCATCCTGGACATGTTTGGATTCGAGGACCCTAAACCGAGCCAGCTGGAGCACCTCTGCATCAATCTCTGTGCGGAGACGATGCAGCACTTCTATAATACTCACATATTCAAAAGCTCCATCGAGAGTTGCCGTGACGAAGGTATCCCGTGCGACGTCGAAGTTGACTACGTCGACAACGTGCCATGCATTGATCTCATTTCTTCTTTGGTGAGTCCCTTATATCGAAGACGAAGCTATTCAAACAATAACTGCGATACAGCAAATCATGTTTGTTCTCAATTAAACATTTAAATATTTATAATGAGATATATTTTAGTACAAATTTTGTAAGTTATGTTGTTTGAAATTAAGAAATATAATTGTGGTGTGATGAATAAAAAAATTTCAAGTTTTCTCAGACTGTGAATGTAAAGAAAAAATCACCTCTTTCAGTTCGTTTATTAGGTTGTTTTATAGTTTGAAAGACGCGTTAATAGCTTTGTTGTGTGTTTCTGATTTACAGCGCACCGGGTTGTTAAGTATGTTAGATGTGGAAGGTTCTATACACGGGACCGCCGAGAGTTATGTCGCCAAAGTAAAGGTGCAGCACAAGCAGAATCCCCGGCTGTTCGAGCCAAGAACAGTCGACTGCAGATCCTTCGGCATTCAGCACTTCGCAGGAAGAGTCACTTACGACGCTTCGGACTTCCTGGGTATGTAAGACATCTTTCGTGAAGTTTCGTAATCCAAAAATATTATCAGAGTATGTGCACGAATAATTTCGTTTATTTATTGACGTAACGTATTAATATTATATAATTAACTGTAATAATTACATAATCGGATTAAATCTTTTCTGAAATTAATTAAATTAAATAATTCTTGCAGACACAAATAAGGATGTTGTCCCCGACGATTTAGTGGCGGTCTTTTACAAACACGCTTGCAGTTTCGGCTTTGCAACACATTTGTTTGGTAGTGAGCTGAAAGCGTTATATGCGAGTGACACTGTCCCGAGGGGCGTCAGTTTTCGGATATCACCAACTTCGCACACCGATCTGTAAGCGACCAACACAGTTTAATATTAATCAAAAAGAGCACTCTAATTCTAACACAATAAATCCTAATAAAAATTACTTCAACATGTTTGTTAAATTCTCTGAGGTCTTCAAATTCTGTCAGATAATAGTTGAAACAGGTTGCTTTATTACAGTTGCTTTACTGTAACGACTACTCAAATAATGCAAGCGCTTTGATTAATAATTGATTGATATTAATTCGATTATAAAATCTAAACAAAGTGCAAGGGAAGATGAAATAAAACCTGTTCTCCCTGCAGTACAAACGGGGACGTGCCGATATCGACGTTGACGCAAGATTTTCACACGAGATTAGATAATCTCCTGAGGACTTTGGTCCACGCTAGACCGCACTTTGTTCGATGTATCAGAAGCAATGGCACCGAAACACCGATGCACCTTGACAGAGGGGTTACAATGCGCCAGATACGCTCGCTGCAGGTCTTGGAGACGGTGAATCTCATGGCGGGAGGTAAAATAATTCTTTCGACACTTATTATATTATACTATTTTATTAGGCAATTTATGCAGTGATTGTGGAAAACCTTCGTATGATGAGTGAATTCTTGTTGATGGGAGAAAACACGTAGGACGATTATAAGAATGTGCATGCAACGTTTAGTTGCGATAAAATCTTGGAGGTAATATTTATGGCAACTCACGCAGGATACCCGCACAGGATGCGATTTAAAGCCTTCAACGCGAGGTATAGGCTAATCGCGCCCTTCAAGCAGCTGCGCCGCGCTGAGGAACAGGCTGTCGAGGACACGAAATTGATTTTGCAGAACGCGCAGCAGCTGAAGAGCAAATTCGGTGCCAGCACTAGCTGGGCCCTCGGTAAGCGTCACATTTTCCTCAGCGAAGGTATCAGGCAGCAGCTCGAAAATCTACGGGCGGAGACACGAAGAAAAGCCGCCATAATTATACAGGTAAGCATATCTACCTTTTTATTAATCTGCTTCTCTTTCTTATAATTTTTTTCTATGATACCATCGTAAATATAATTTGAAATTATCTTTAAATTATTTTAGTTCTCGAATACAATTAGTGTAAATCGATTATTGTAAATGACATAACTTAAAAAAATAAAAGAGAAGTAAAACCCGATTTTGAGTATCAGATAAATATCTGGTACTTTTAGGTATAAAAATACTTTTAGGTATAAAAATACACGGTATATATTGACAGCATTAGTTTTTGTATTTAGAGCGAAGTGGGGCAAACAGTTTCAAAACAAAATTTGTTTCAATGTTATTTGCAGGCTACGTGGAGAGGTTGGCGAGTGCGGAGAGGATGGCCTTTGAGAAGGACGACTCTAGGAGTGACTTCCGGCATTGGTCAAAAGAAACCTCAACAACCAACTACCGGCAACACCGGAACCGTTCAGAGAAATGTCGCTGCCGGCACGGTAACCGGAACTAGCACTCGTCCAAGACCACAGCCAATCGCTGGCACACCACCTCCCGATCCTTCGGAGAAATGCGCAGACCAAAAAATGATTCAGCAGACCTGTTCTCTTTTTGGACTCGACCTGGTTAGTACCTGAATACTATCCTCCGATCAAAAGTAAAGTTATGAAATTTGAAAAAAGTAATAGAAAATATATTGAAAAACCCTAAATTAAAATCGTTTTTATGGAGTTTGTGGTGATTGTTTAATCTCATTAGTTTAGATCTCATTAGATTCATATTTATGAATCTAAAATATGTTACAAAAGAACGAAATATTTTAAACAAGATATTTTAATAGATTAGTATTTTAAAATACTTTAGTATAATTTTAATAGAATAACTTTAATATAATTTTGATAGAATGGTAATAACGTTAATTTTGTCACAGTAATATTTAAAACAAAAATTTTGAAATTTAGACTTTAGAATTTCCAAATGTAATCCGTCTTCTATCGTGTAGGAGCGGCCGCCACCTGTTCCTCCTAGCAGATCTTATACCGTGACCGGAAACACAAAGCTTGGTTACCCACAAACCAGAATTATGAAAATGCCTTTCCCAGGTAGAAAATGTCATATAAAATAAAGTGTTTTTCCGGCATATAATAACGTTAATGAAAAAACATCATGCACACATAGAGGAAAGATTATTGAAGTTTATACATCTTCTTACTAAAAATCGATGCATTAATACGATCAAAATAAAATCTTATTATTAATATTCTCGTTTATCCAGCTTTCTTTGGATTTTTATTTTATGATATTTTGTATTGTACAATTGTTAATAATTTTCTCTTAATATGATATAATAAATATTTTTTTCAGAAGAAGGCGAAGGCGAGGTGGTCCTTTTGAAAGGAGAAACAGTTTTAGTTGTAGGCGCGTCACCTAGGCGAGGCCATCTTCTCGTAGAACACAACAACAGTACATTGCATGTGCCGTATCAATTCATGGAATTGAAACCTTGTAACATTAATGTGTAATAATACTGTAGTAATATTTATTCGGCTCCATACTTTTTTAAGAAAACAGATTGTAATATCGTTTTCTTTATTTAATTTTGAAAAATTTGGATAAAGGGATTTCGATGAAAACGTTGTACAGAAAATATTGTACGAGTAAACCAACTTTGTTGTTTCTGACATAAGAAACACAAATTTTATCGTTTCTAAAAATAGAATTTTGCTATTTCGCACTTATAAAATAAGTAAAATTCTTGTGCGATTTCTTTGCGCGATTTCAATCCTAAAATACTTAATTCTTTATGCATTAATATAAGTTTGAGACAATGTACGAAATAATTCGGATGTTTCTTCACATATAGCTGATCCATTCCGAAATAGACAAAAGTCAAGAAATCATTGGCAAATCATATCAATTCGCATTATTAGTTTATTCTGCGAGAGAGCAATTTCGAAATTTTTTCTCAGAAGAGAGATAAGTTTGCTCCGCGCGGGGAGTTGATGAAACAACAAAGTTAGGCTCTTTCTGGAGCAGTCTGTAGAACTCGGCGGCACTGTACTCTTTCCGCACGAAGTTGCTTGGTCTCGATCATCTCTGTGTCGTCTCCCGTCAGCCAATTAATTGCCATAAGACCGTCTCGGAGCACGCTGGCAAAAGTTAGGGTAGGTGATTAGTATTAAGAGAGCGCCGGCGGCATCACTCGCGGTAGAGTCAGCTCTAAAGGACAGTGAACTTCGTCCTCTAATTAATTACACCTCCCGTTAAGCGAGCTTAACGCGGAAGTCACCGCAGCCGTGCTTATCGCTCGTTTCA
Organism: Odontomachus brunneus; assembly: GCF_010583005.1. NCBI lineage: Eukaryota > Metazoa > Arthropoda > Insecta > Hymenoptera > Formicidae > Odontomachus > Odontomachus brunneus. Next base: position 860,736 of record NW_022639481.1, read on the forward strand.
GACACGGCATACTGACTCACCCTAAGCTACGTTCGTCTTCCATGTAGATAAGATACCTGCAAAGAAGTGTAGGGTGCCCGATAAGAAGAATGTAAATCAAAAATTCGACAATGATAGGTTAAAGTCAAATGAAATGGTCAACGTTTTTCAGTTTGACCGCAATATGAATTATGAATAATGTATATAGGTTTCTCAGTAAATGAATTTATTTGACGATAAGTTGACGTTCCTGATCAATTGTGTTTTTACATGAATAAATAATCAATTTCTAAATTTTCTCTTGATATAGATTAATAATTTTGATATAGATTAACTGACCTTTTCAGTGACATTTATGACATGACAATGTCAAATTGTCGATTTAACACAATTATCGATAAGTCAACTCAACATCTACCCAATATTCATTTTGTTTTCATTTATTTTCATAAAATTTATTATTTTTATTTGTTTTCATTCATTTTCATAAAAGCGTATGTTAAATATGAGCTTAACTTTGACTTATATTCCTTTTATCATGCATTCGGAAGTGTTTCCGAAAATAAAGGATATCGAGATGTGTAGCAGGTTACAGGTTACATGTGTAATTTACGTTATATAGAATAGTGTGACGCACAGTATGGTAGAACACATGGTATTACTATAATACTTTTTACCAACAGTATTCGCTCGCGTTCATCTTGAATTCTTAGTGCCAATTAGAGAACGTTGCCACAATAATATATCTGTACTCTATAAGATTTATGCTAGCTCATAGATAATCATATAGTAGTGGTACTGGACGTCACTATCATCGTAGGGAAATCTGCTTTGTAGATAAACGGCACTCGTTCGCTCGTCGATTCTAAGAATCCAGGAATCCGAAAGTAAATCCAAAATTTATGTCGAATACTTTAATCTAGATCTCTCGAGAAGCGCGCGAGAGCTGTATATACGTGAAGGTCCAACCGCGTGAAGCGTGGTTCCAGATACCAGAGCAATATAATGCATATATATACATATATATGACAACTGTAAGCGTCGAAAAAATGTAAGGATCAAGTATACATACCTTTGACAAAAGGGCAATTGTCGTTAGTTATTATTGAACTTCCTTATCTCTTGACTTTCCCTCGCTATTACCCTTTAATTAAAACAAAAACGCCCCAATGTCCTGTATATTTTCACAAACTTTTCATAAAATAAAACGTTTAAAATTGGTTTAAAGTTGGGTTTAAAATAGATTGTATAAACAACCAGTTTCAACTATTAAACTTAGAAATATTTTAACTGACAAAATTAATTCTACAAAGGTAAGTCTTTTTTTGCTCACTGAAAATTTAAACTTTTAAATGACGATAAACAATTCAAGAATCTGCCAAAAAGTTCTTAGATCTGCAAGTATATAAGTATACAGTACAATTATGCACTTCATGTTATGAAAGAATTGAATGTCTTGGAAATTGTGATGCATGTCCTTGCGTGTGTTTTGAGCTCACCTGTATGCTGGAATGCACTGGCTTTGACGTGCAACGCTAAACACGTACCGCAGAATTCATCTCACCGACCGAAAGAGCTAGCTTCGCTAGCGAGGCGCGAGATAGAGAGGAAACGCTGCTTTTCTCTTCCACGAGCGCCGTTCTTACGTAAACAGACCTTTAAGCTGGCCTTGCGGCGCTGACGTTGACGTGAGCTAGGCATTTACAGAAACTGGCAAAACCTGAACTCGACGATCGCACTCGCATACCTACAGTAATAGATAGGGTCTGAAGACATACGAGAGGAACAGAAAAACTGTATAAGACACTAAACAATGTATGAAATTATTCGAGGGATATTTTTGATTATTTTCATTGCTAAGAAATTCAATTACTAAACATGTGCTGCAAGCTTTGGAACTGCATGAAAGTCACGATAATTTTAGAGGACAATTATCCACTACTATGTGAATTTTTTTCTATCTACTGTGCGAAACTTCACCCTAGCATAGTCCTTCAGTGCATTCCTTCATCAAAACGTAACGATTGAAAGTCACTTCTGAACAGTGCGGTAGATCAACGAAACGTGTCGCGTCGCCGAGCGTCCCGGGTGAGAAAAGGAAGACGGGAATCCCGCGGCAAGTGAGGGAGCAAAGCCGGGGGAACGGGGAACGAGGTCGTGTATCTCACGTCGAGAGAGCTAAGCGCGGAACACGTACGACGCAGATACGTGTTCCTCGCTCTGTGAAAGCTACGGAGATAACGATATTGAATCGCAATGCCCCGGACGTCGTCGTTCGACCGTCGCGATCCGCTCGAATGCGCCCGACTGACCCGCTTCCATCGCGCTGAGGGAATCCCCAGAAGTCCTGGCAGACGGAGGGCCGCAACGATCGACTCTAACACCTTGGGTATAGTGTAGAACGAAATCAATTGAAGACACTGATAGACTGATACGAGAACAACATTTATTATGCGTATTTTCCAATTAGTTTTCTTTTTATTAAAATCATTATTCCACGGTACGTCTCGTGAAAATAAGGAGTCTATTAAATTGTTTCATTTCTTTGTAATTTCATACCATTTTCAATGTTTAGTATATTTAATATTTGGTATTGAGTATTTAATATTTGGTATTTGGTATTTAGTATTGTAACTTTTACTATTTAGCTTATGGTATTTATGTATTTTAGAATTTTTGATATTTTAATTAGTATTTAGTATTTATAGTATTTGGTATTTTTGTAAATTTATAGCATTTTTACTAATTAATATATTCTTACACTTTTACACGCACGTATGCCTGTGACGGTAGGGAACAATTGTCTCTTATTATAATATAATTTTATCATTCCCGTGTAACTCGCATCCCAACGGTCGCGGTCTATTTCGCCCTGCGGAACTATTACGCAACTGCAACGGACAGCTTAAGTTGGGCAACGGGCGCAGCAGAGGCAGGTGCATCGTCTTTCGCCTTTAATAACCAATCCGTACAGCCGTCAGAGCTTTCGAACTTGCCACAAAAGCTCAGTTGTACCGCGGAGCGTCGAGAGACGTAAGAACGAATTCGCGGATCGATAAGCGTCCGCGATTCTCTCGCGAGACTCCGCCAATCGAAAACCGCGATGCATAATATCGCGAATATTAAATTTCTCCCCGTCTGTCCTCTTTGTCCCCCCCTCCTTCCCTTCCTCCACCACCCCCTTCAGCATCACTTCTTCTTCCTCCTCCTCTTCCTCTTCCTTCTCTCCCGCTCCCTCGTTTTCCACGCGTTCGCTGCCGCCTTTTGCCTGAAACGCTTTCTTTAATATATCCTCGGGAAATATCGGCAATAATCGTTTGAGCTTTAGCATTTCGCGAATGCTGGCTGGTTCGTGTTGATAAGTGAAACGTCACGCGAAATCTGAGGAAAGACTGCAGAGTTGTTGCGTGTTTTTTGGAAATAGTGCAAATATTTCATCCCTTCTTGCGAGAGGGGCAAAGGAAGATAGACTGCGACGAGGTGTTCTTGTTCCTTTTTAGAATCTCTACGTAAATACATGGTTTTTAGACGACCTATTTGACGACATTATGATCACATAAGGCGCAAAATAAATAAACAAGAAGTATTTCGTTGCATTTAACGAGCAAGAGGGTTGAGAAATTGTCACTTGAAGGAATATCGAACCATCTCTGAAAAAGACGATACATTATTTTATCACAACGGGTATATGCATGTATAATTTCGCCAGCGCAGACTGATGAATAAAGGGATCTCGTTGAATTTACACTCGGACCGTGAAAAGTTGATCAATGCGATATTCGTATGGGAATATAAAAAGCTGGACGTAAAAGGGTTAATTTCTTGCGCGGCAAATAGCCGGCGGGCGCAGCGAATGCGTCGGGACGCCGGCCGTGCCGCAAGGCGATTGCGTCGGGACGACGAAGGACGATAGACGGCCGATTGAAATGCAAATGGCGGCGGTCGACGTTATTTCGACGTGTACGTGCTCCGGCGAGCGGCGCGCTTGTTTCAAATTCGATCTCGCCCTTCCCCCCTGGGTGCCGAGAGACACGCGAACAAGCGGCGTCGTTACAAAAATCCCGCTATCAGGCCGCAACCAACACCGACGTCGCCGTCGGTGTCGCCGTCACGCGCGGATAAGCCGTAATTTCAATTACGTCAAAGCGTGCGCACGCGCCGCCATTTTATGCCCGCGACGGCTTGATCTGCAGGATGAGGGTTAATGATGCGAAGGATTAAAGACCCGGCCCGGCGAAGCACGCGCAAAAGAGAAAACGTTATTAGGCGAGAAAAAAAGAACAGCGCAGAGGATTAGCGCGTTGTTTGCCTTTGTTTCCTCCGGCATGTTATTCACACGAAGTGAAATCGAGGTCGCCATCCGCGGAGGATATTTCTCCGGTAATGATTAAATTTCAGAGATCTCTTATCACACTACAATATCATGCTTCGCGTATCACGTTGAACGTTGCCGAGAGGAGTGCTGTCCTCCTCGCCCAAATATGCCGTTTCCAACTTCGAATAGATTGTACGATGTGTCTTCTTGATTTGCAGAATTAAATGCGCGAAACGAAATATGTGTAAATTGCACTTGTAATTATCTCGAGCAATGTTTTATTCATTATTATCCGTTGAAGCTTGATTGATCAATTTTAACATGCTCTTCCATAATGAAGTCCGTCGGAAAATGTCCATTAAAGGGGACATCAACGTAGAAATCGGGATTTGCGCTCGTCACAGGTAAAACTGATACATGCCGATATATAAAGCATATTCGTAAATCTATTTCACAGTTTGACGGTGGGGACAATATCCGATAAACTTTTGTAGTGCAAAAAGGACGACAGCGGTATCGCGACCCTCATAACGCAGCGGCAATTGACAAAGCTATTGCTCGAACATTCGCCGCCATATTTGACGAATACGCGTCAAATCTCCGATCATTTTTATCGGCTTCGATTTTTTTTTGGACGCCGCGCACAATCGGCCGAGCACAATGATAATTCACGCTATTCGATGATGCGTGCGACAGCCGAAAGACAGACAGATAACGTGGAGCACCATTCAACAACGCCCGTTGTTGGTTAGTAATCGCAAAAAAACGGTTTTTCCAAAATCCTTTTCAAATCCGCAGCCAACATTGTTTCATATAGTTGCACTATGTGGAGAAATTCATTTCGCGCAAGTGAAAGAGAGTTTTTTATATTCCGCAACTTATGGTTTCAAAAATCAGATTCACCAGAAAATTGTCCCGTGATAAAATGCTAATGGCAAATGTGAAGTTTTTCTGATGAAGTCCCAATGGTGGAATAATACAGTCATAACAGTCGACTAAATCAATAAAAACACTTATTTCTGACACAAATGGAAGACTGTGGAAAACGAAATTTTTCTTTTAATATCTACCACAGAAATTAGATTGAACATAATCTCGAGAAGTCTGAGACGTCCCTTTATTGCCGTTTATTCTGAAGACTGGCGAGATATTTTATTAACACGCGCCACTATCCTCCGCATTCCGCTCGTATTGATCTTTAGTTCATTACTTGCTTCAAATATTTACGATGTCAATTATTGAGTTTAGTTCGCTCGTTGAAAATAATAGGAAAATTAATAAGTGAATTCCTTTACTCTCGTTTTTTTCTTTTATATTTCTCAGACAAATTAACTGGATTTTAATCTCTCGGCTTCATAATCTTTCTTACTTGTCAACTTTGTAATAATTATTGAGCGAATAAAAATGTCACTTTATTAATGATCTTATTCAATCTCGAGCTATGTTATACATAACGAGGATTTGACACAAAATAACATGCGCGACAATGCAGTTTTATGTGTTCTTACATCCAATAAATTTATGCAAAATAAAAGATAGATGGTCTACCGTCTCAGCATCGCGATATCGTACCTCCATTCTGTTCATCTTTGCGTTTCGATACATAATTTACGACAGCGCGATTGGAGTTCGAAAGAAATTCAAGAGAATCGCAGCTTCGTGACTGGAAACGACGAAAGTAGGTTTCCGCGGAGCAGAGGACGGACGGTGGAACAAAAACTTTCGAGACTTTGTCATTTTTATCGGCAGTCCCGATATCCACGTCTCGTGATTGGCTCGCGAAACTTTTCTGATCTGTCTTCCGGTCGAGAATCTCCTCGATTTCGCTCGCGGGGCTTACCGCACGTAAATCACGCGCCCCGTTCTAGATATTCGTTATACAGAATATGTATAAATTCATCATCTAAATTTCGGCTATGCTAATAGCATCCCTCAAAATAAATCAAATTAATGCTAGTTGTCGGTTGAGCTGGCGAAGAATAGTGCGAGAAAAAGATGGGACCCCGGGACCGAAGAAGAAGATTGCAACGTTGCAAATGCATTGCAAATATTTGACAAGTATTTTTTCGTTACGACAGACACCTGCGTTTGCTTAAGAAATATTACAAGCAAAGATTGAACCACTAAATATTGCACACTCTGTGTAAGCTTTCAATGTGAGTGTACCGTTCTCTTCATCCCCGATGATAACAACGGCCTTGGATTGCTCGTGTATCGTGTGTCGCATATTGATTTTTAACAACATCCATGAGAGAATCATCATTCTTATTTTCTAGAATTGAATTGATTACTTTTACGTACACTTACCTTTACATAAGCTTCCAAAATTTCCCGATTCTTCTCCGTCGTGAATATACATATACAGATGTACAAAATTCCATGTAACAATGGAAAAATATACAATTACGGGAAATATTTAAACAAAATAACTTTGAAAAAAATTAAATAACATTGAAACTATAAAATTCTTAATGTCAAACAAGATCATCTTTCTGTGATAGAAAATAAGAAGTTATTTATCTGTACACAATTTATTAGAAATAAAATATCTTACTATGAGACAAGAAAAGATAATTTATATCGTAAACCCCCTGGAGGATTTATATAACTAATAATTCGAAAACACAACGAACAAACTCCGATGTAATGGAAGAACTTGATGAAATTGGATGAAAGACAACCAACCGTTCGTTGTTCTAACCGCTCTCTTTTATTTGGTAACTCATCGATACATAAACTGACTCTAAACTTAAAGGAAGTAAAGCAAAAGTAAACTCATCACGCATCTTGGTAATGACTCGCCCTAAATCATTAGAAAAATACACATTTCACGCGCGAACGAATCCGCCAACAAAATCTTCAATGTTCAACTTAGTTTCGTTACTGATGATCGTATTAATAACTCGTTAACAGTCGCATGCTTCTGCGAATTACGCTCCACCGACCCGAAACGGACGCGAAGTCATTTTTGCCGTCATCATCATCAACACTTTCGCCGCCATTCTTCCCAATGCCAAATATTAGACTGCATCACTCTAGCGCATAACTTATACATATATGTATATATAAAATATTCATTAATATATTTACACAATTTATCTAATACTATACACAGACGAATGGAAGTTTAAGCAAACGAATCATCAAGTCCTAATCGTTTTCAACCTAACCTAACCCTCTAGCCTTAGAGAATCACGGATTAGCGTAGTGTAAAGTTGTCGAGAATCTTTGACAGACACAATAAACGAGCGATTGTCAGTAATCGTCATGGCGGCGACCGCGTTAAATAATCTATATACAGAAACGAGCCCGCGTGGGCGAATTACGAGGCGCTAAAAGACTGCGCCGTTTCAGCTCGAGAAGCGCAAGAAGCGGCCGGAAAATGACAAATGGAGACAATCAATGATACATGGCTTCGTTGATATGTCTACTTAATGTCTAAATCTTATTATTGTACGTCCACCCTAGACAACACTCAACAATCTCGATGGGAGACACTCGAATTTATACAGAGAAAGAAAATCACAGGCCTCTATAACACACACCAGACCGCCATATTAGTCGAATTTGTGATACAAGAATTTACCAGTAGTAAAAATATTATTATTGTTATCATTATTATTAATATTATCATTATTAATATTAATATTATCGTTTTATTATTATTACAGTAGTCAAAAGAAAGTGTTTATATAACAAATATTGAGAAGAAAACGAATTCAGGAATGTATGATTTCATATGATATTCCAAGATGTAGAAACGCTACGAACGAATCTCTGCGTATAGAGAAATGGCTTTTATTGTTATTTCGTCGGTGATACAAAATGGTTTGTTTTGCAACAAATTATGCAGATGAAAGCAACGGCTTAGTGATTACTTACATTGATATAGTCTGGTGAAGTATAGTATGTTAATATACTTCAATATGCTATAAAAGTCTGTGAAGAAAATCCATTCTTACATTCTTCCGTAACTTTGTGTCAAGGATAATTCCTTCAACGCCTGATTTCGTCGTTTCTGGATAATTTGGGAACTGCGACAATAGTGCTAATTGCTAGTACACATTTAATTTTCGAGTCAACGACTTTGCTGTTTAAAATTAAAGAAATTCTCAAATACGAACTCGCAAAGGTCACGAGCACGGGTCGTCAAAATCTTTTGGATTAGGTTTTAGGGATTTTTCAAATTTTATGGGACATCTTAAAACTTTGGAAAAACTAGATCTTTATATAAATCCCTGCACCCACACACATTTGTAAACTCTAGAATTTATATTTCATCTAAATACACACAAAATTGCTGAATTCCTTAATTTCTAGACACCATAATTTGTATTGAATTCTGCCTTAAAATTTATTTTCAATAAGTTAAAAATAAGTCGCAGTTAAAATTAAGCTTGCTTAAACACATAATTAAAAAATTAGAAGTGAATTTGATGATTTTGAAGTCATGGATTCTTTGATTATTACATCCTCCGACAGTCTTTATTTTATTTTTATTTTTTGAGTAGAAATCATGGTTCTCCTCGAGAACGAGAATCATGGAACTTTATCTTCTTCTTCTCCCCCTATGATCTTTTAGATCTTACATTTCTCACCTTCAACATGAAGACACGCACAATCAATTTTAACATGCAATTCTGGGAAACAAAGAAATCAGGCTGCACACATCGACGCTCCTCGCTATCTTAAGTTTAAAGGATACGAATCGTATAAAACAGCTAGAATGGCCGCCCATTGATTTATGAAGGAACCTGCTTTTACTTCACGCGTTCCGCTCCTCTGATGAAGTTTTGCCTAAAGTTATAAGCAACGCCGAACCAGTGGTTCAGAACGATATTTTTGGCGAACCGTACACCACCTAAAAGTTTGCCCGGCAACGACTGTTGTGCAAATTTATCGCGAACGTATGAATCATAGTACCATAATTCATACGGCCATAAAATCAAAATGTTTGAGGAATTTCGTGCAACAACCGTTTGGGCAATTTTTTTTTGATCGTGCAAAAATGTATCGTTTTTTCTAGGATTAACATCGACAAACACTTGGTTCCCTCGATTCTGTACAATAAACTTCACCATTTTATACTCTTGGGAGAGAGAGGAGTAAGGGAAGGGTAAACAATTACTCGCTCTTTTTTACGTAAACTAACGCAGTCATTTTTCACTTCGATTTCGCCGCGCATTGTTGTATCAATCGTCATTTTTATATATCTTCGCGTAAGCGACGTCAATAGCCGTCACTTCAGCAATAGAAGGAAAGATGAAGGCGCATTGCCAGACAGGAGTTTTACGGATCTTAACAGTGCCGAACTCAGGAATTCAAGAACGCTGGAATCCTCTTTTAACGCGAGGACATGAAGACGAAGGATCCTGAACGTAAGTCAGCCTTGCTTCTCGCACCGTCTCGCCTCGCCTCGCCTCGCCTCGCCTCTAGGAACGGTCGCAAGGAGGATATTTCCATTTTGTCTGGCTGAGATCGATGGCGATCGCCTCGCGGCTCTCGAGTACAATTCCGAGAAGGTATTTTGGCCGAGAAACGCGCAGGATATTCCAACTTCCGTATACTCACTCGAGGCGCTTTGACTGTGGATAGGAGGGGGAGTGACATAAATATCGCCTTACCGAAACGAAACACGTTATCTCGCGGAAAGTTCCCGCCAGAAGATCAAGGGAGTAAACTCCTTAAGTCCTTTCCAGGTGTTCCCAACTCCGCGGACTTTGGTGCTGTGCGACGCGCGCACGAGTTTTTCGAAAAAACAACAACGAAGGTGACCAGAAATCCCTGTGTAAAATTTAAGTACGTGACATTCTCCGCCGTATACGAAGCCAGCAGTCAATTCAGGAATCGTTTCTACGATGCTCTCGACTATTCTCTCTGCGCACAATTGCCTAAGTGTAAATTCTTATTTCTCTGAATGTACCTAAAAATGAGACAAGCTGTGGCCGCGTCGATTGCGATTCGTCAAAGCTCTGCGCGTGCCCGTTTTGATTCCCTTATTTTTCGATGTCGAGGTGCAATAACGAAAAGTTAATTTAAGTATACGCGTCGCCGAGTATACCAGCTTCTGATAGCGAAACAATCATTTGCGCGTTCGCCAATTATCAGAAGAAAATGATTGTATTCCTTCGCAGTGACATCTTTGCGTGTATCAGTCGTTTTGACGTCAATGTTACAGGAACCGTTAATATCACACATTGATTGATATTTCGTGTGCGTTTCGTGTATATGTGTTTTAAAATAAATGCCTAACAATTACGTTGTGCAACACATAATATAATGCGTTATTGCGGTATCTGTATTCTGTAATTCGCAGCGGTGAGTCACACATGACCCTTTACAAATCTATATCTCAGCAATTAATCAAGATATCGAAAACAATCTTGATGGTGACTTAATTGTACGAAGGGATCCATTGTCCGTGTGATATGATTCTCTCTCAAGGTGGAGTTACCTTAATGATATGTTTCTTCCTCTGTTTGCTCTACGGTAAATTCAATTGTAAAATCGAAAGAATGTGCGAAATAATCCGCTCTGTGTGTTTAAAAGAACGTGTGAGCTCTTCAAGTCTTCGAGGGAACTGGCAGGTCGAATGCCAACGGGCGGCTCATTGTTAGATAATAATGGCCGCGTTTTCACCGTGCAATTAACGCCGAAGTCCCGTATTACCGCATTACATCGACACAAATGTGGCATTAAATGTTGCCGCACGTTTCCTGGGATATTACTTTCAAATATTACGACATTGTGACGTTCTATAGTGGATTCTATCGTGGATATAGTCAATTTTGTCGTAATATAGTATTATATAATATTAAGTGTGATTATACGATTGGTGTCTCTAAGTTCACGTCGAATGCACACAACGTGATATCTTGACAAGAGCTAGACCTCAGGACTGGATGTCACACGTCAAACGCTAAACGCACGGTGGAAACACAGGTCTTATATCGTGATTAGCTTCTACTTTCGTAACAAGTACGCTCTTCACTTAAACGCCTCGATCATGCGCGCAGAGTTGGCGCGATGTTTAAACGACAAATACAAACTCTTGGATTTTATTGTTGCGAGGGATTTTCTAATCATTTCGTGAAATCTTCCAAAAATGCTGCGCCAAAATAAAGACTATAGAAGAGAGTTCGAAAGCGATTTGAAACGCCCCGGCCGAAATAACGGGTGATTTATATTAAAATTGACTAAGTGTCAATATTTGAAGTTCGTCAAGCTGAAAGGGATTTCATCAGTGGCCTATTTCCATTTGTTACCAAATAAAACATTAATGAAGATAGTAAAGCACAAATTGACAAAAGCGGGAATGGCATGTAAATCATCTACTAAAATATCGTAATTTAATTAAAGCTTAATTAAATCCATTAAAATAAAATTAAATCTAAATATTTGTATTCAATGAAATCGAAGCCGCTGGCTAGGTATTATTGTTTGCAATAAAATATTTGTTTCGCAAATTTTATTAAACAAATAATATCTCATGAAATCGGAGAGTGAACGTTTAATTTAATCAAATGTTTTTTTTCTCCACGATAATTGGAAACATTTTTTTTTTTTTAATTAACGATCATCAAACTCGATTGCACACTGCGTCATTATATTTCCCGAAATCCAAATTACTCAAATTACATTTGAGAGTCGACATGTCGTCGTTTAAACGATCGCTTAAACCATCATGCTCATCTGATTTACATGCTCATTACAGTAATCGCAACTCGACACACCCGACACTGTATCTGAATATTTATCGATAATCTGCCGAGTCAGTTCCTCGCAATTAGACTTAGGGTTAGGTAAGTAGTTAATTAATTAGTTACTTAGGCGCGTTGATTAGCGGCGTGGGTGTTCCTCTTCGTCTCTCCGCCTCTTTATCCTTGTCGCACGTCGTACTTTCTTCGATATATCGTCTCGTGGATGGCTTCGTATCGATTATCGTTACGGGGAAAAGCGAGAAAAGGGACTGCCACCCGATTTTTAACGACCGTCTCGGGTCGACGGACACGATTTATCGCGATCGAGCTTCACCCGAAGATCCTCACCAACATGCACCATCAAGCTCAGACTTATACAACCTTTCCTTTATCCCGCTTGTATCTCCCTGGCTGAGAGATACTGGGTTCCTTGGACCGAGTCCGAGAATTCTAGGGTATGTGCGATTTGGAACTTCGGATCCTTAGTAGGGAAAACTAGGCCGTTGAGACTTTTGAACTTCAGACACTTTTGGAGCTTTAGATACTGGATCCCGTCACTTCGGAAATTTGTCGGAATTATAAACATTTCGAGGGGGGAGAGAGGGAGGGGGGCTCTGGAGAATACCTGACACATTAAATGCTAGAGCACGCGGATCAACGGAATAACTCGTAAAGTGGGATATGATTCTTGAGGATTCTAAAACCTCCGTTTCCTAGGGGATGTTTTTCCCTTCTTTTCCTCTTTTCTTTTAACGCTGTTCTCTCTCAGCGACTCTCTGGATCTTGAGAGATCTTACACTCGCAAATACTAGGAATCTAGATCGATGGACTCTTAAACCTTAAATATTTGATACTTGGAATCTTACTTTTTCAGCCTTTGGAATATCCATGTACTTGGGAAACGCTTAGATCGGGATTTTTAGATCCATTTCTCATATCATAGAGTCTTCCAATTACGGAATCCTCGGACCGTTACCCACGGATTCTTTATCCTACCAGTCGTTTCCAAACTTATCTTACTATTTACCCTCTCTCGCTCCAAGCCTCTTCCCTCCTCGACTTCCAAAGCTCCAGAACCAGAAGAGGATGCACACGACGCGGAATATGCTTAACAAAGGTATAGTCCCTGTACCCATTACCCACCAGGACATTTCGTGTCTCATCGAGTCTCCTTACCGTCGAATCATCGAAGAGAAAAGCCCCCCTTTCTCTTTCGCGTCGCAATTCTTTCTGGTTCAGTGAAGAAAGACGCTGGTAACGGACCTGGTAGTGTGAGGAGGAAGATCGGGGGCCTCTATCAGGGCCCCCTCGTGCCCCTATGCACTCAGACCGAGCCGATGAATTTTCGCCGAGAGGAAGTTGTGCAAGACGAACACGATCGGTTTCGGACAGCTCTCTAGGTCGAGCTCCTACAACAGTATTAATCAAGCCGTCTTACTTCTCAACGGGGTAACTAACGACGCACGAGAGTTTTGAAATTTCCAAGAATTTGTGCATTTTAAGAATAAGCAAAATGTTTCGTGCCAACTACAATCAATCGTTTGCATATCCTGATGCAAAAATTAATACGAAAGAATTGAAACGATCCTATTGAATCCTGTGGGATCTCTGGTAGGAAAATTTAAGAGAAAATAATTGTTTAAACTAGTCGTGTCGATACCCGAATTTTAAGAGAAATCCGAAATTTAAGAGAAAATAATTATTTAAACTAGTCGTGTCGATATCCGAATATTTGACTATTGTGAAAATTTTCCAAGTATTCGACATCATAATTGATATATCTAATATTGTAGAAAATATAATATTGTAGAAAAACTGATTAGCTGATACAAAAATAAATAACCGATGGCTGGTTGGTATTTATCTAGTTATTACGAAGGACTTCTTATTTCGGATACTCGAATATTTGTTCACTTGAGGTATTCGAACATTCAAGTAATATTCGGAGATGAGTAGATAGCAAATAACCGAGTATAGAAGCTATTCGCTTCATATTAACAATACTAATTTAATCTAATATTTTGTCAAATATTTTATCTAATTCAAAGATAAGATAAATATAACATAACACAGACAAAATTAATTAATAAAAATAATTTTTATACTGAGAAAAAAATGTTTGATATTTGTAATTGTACACATAGAGAAATAATTATTATAAATTGTAATCAAAAACACCATTTTTTAAAGTAAATTCTACTATAATGTTAGTGCTCTAATAATCTCTTATATGTATGTTACTACTATTTTCATGTTAGAACAATAAAAAAATATGGTCGTGGAGTCAGAAATAACCATAATTTTAATCGGATCAATCTTTTTTTTCTCTCAGTGAACCAAAAATTTACGACTCCAATGTTTTATTCCCTGAGACATTACAATCGATTTGTTTGATTCCCGCGTGCTTACATCCGCATGTCTATAGTAGTAGTAAGTACTCACAATTTCGCCGTCTTCGCCTCCAAAATCGAGCCACAGAAGACGAGCGCCGTCGTCTGAGGACATTTTCAATTTGTCGAAGGATCTTCTCCAGAGTGGCGTGGGCGGCGATCCAGGACTCACGCCATTCCCAGCAGTGCCCCGCGTTCCGGCGGTGTAAAGCGCGAAGCCTTCCTCATGGTTGACAACCAGCTGACAGGACTTGCCCTGCCACGTGCAACCTGGAACACACGAGGTATCGCAAAATTAAAACAGCTATTAAAAAAGAAATAAAATGTTATTTAATCAAACCCAACAGAACTCAATCGATCTGCATATTTTTATATGCGAACATAAATTTACTTATATTTACTATTTACTTATATTTACATGTATATATGTATGTATGTATATACATTTATACACTTTATATATTTTTTGTTTTATACATTCGTTATGATGAATAAGATTAAGTGGTGAATACCACGACTATGTACGTCTCGCCGCAGTTAGGTCAGATTTGAATAAAAATTAATAAAATCTGAGTATGCATACAATTTCTCTCTTTTCAGATACCATATATAATGTATGCTTTTACTATATATTAAATATATAAAACCGTATTGCTTCAATTCAATTTCCTGCAACGACTATCTTTTTATGAGTCAGCCTGTATATGTGTTTCTTTCCTCGTCACGCGTTCCTGCCGCATCGGTATCCACGATTCTTTATCATCGATGAGTTCGATGCGAGACGCGAGCAAAAAGACGCGTATGAAACGGGCGAAGCATTCATCTCGATTTATTATTGCCGTTTGTCGTCGCTGAAAAGAAATTAAAATTCATCGAACCGAGCGGTAGAGAACGAGAACGGTGGCAGCATAGATGTCGATTATCGTCCGTCTCTCTCGATACCCCGCTATACGATGAACAGAAAGAACCTGGGCACACCATTAATTTCTGAAGTATTTCACTTTTTGTGCATTTCCCTCTAGCTTCATTAAATTATAAGGAATGTTAATTGGCAGCTTTTCTCTAATAAAATAAAAACTCCGAAATAAAATGTGATTTTATAGAAGATAATCAGTTAGAAACTTAAATCTTTAATTATTTATACCATTGACTAAGAATAGAGAGTCGAGTTTTTGGATGCATTAGCATGTATAATATTTATGTATAGTATTAGCATATATATAGTATTTCAAAAAGATAAATAGCAAAATCGGCTGATAGGAGATTAGCTGCTAAGATGAATAACATAAGATGGGAAATGGATATTATCCTGCCAGTACGAACAATACAATTTGTAATTCCAAGTATCCGTACGAAACCCGTAAATATCAGTAATGCCAGGTGAATAATCGAGTACAGAAACTACCCTGTTTATATCGACAACACTGCTACCGACCGTTGGTGTCTCAGACGACACTATTGTTTATATGAGAAGCGACATTCACATTCGGCGTGAAAACCAAGTGGCGCGATGTACTTCGGAATTTTTATCTCCCTCGAGCTGCCAGAACATTGCCCGATGCGACAAACCCGTTCTTTCACATTCTTTCTCCGTGATTCACTACCGACGCACCCCCGTGCAACTGATTTTCTCCCCTGCCATTAAATTAGGGAGAGGAATTAACGCTTGACGACCTCGCTGACCAAAGCCCGACCCTTTCCGCGCGAGGTGGCCAGCTGCAATTAGCAGCTGAGGATACTTACGGACAGTGTATTCACGCAGAGAATGAGCGGCCGCGTGACACCCCTGGACGATCGCCCGCGCCCAGGCCGCCAAATCTCTTCGTGTTTCGGCCCGCAAGTGATGCGTGATCACCCCGTCGATGGTGCCGACCCGAACCGCGAACGTCGCCCCGTGCTGAGTCGAGCCGCTACTGCTGCTCGCCGCTTCGTTCTGCCGCGTCGGGGAGGAGACCAGCCTGAAATTCGATTGAATACGTAGTCGCATGAGAGTCGTTGGATTTTCACTTGGATTGAATGCACGCGCGCGCGCGCGCGTGTGTGTATTGGATTGTCAACGTACCGCGATTCACGTTACAACATTTAAATCTGAACGTATTTATGCAGTTCTTCTCGCCGGCTGCGCTATTCACGACGCGAGCCGATCGAGATCGACGCGAGTTTCAGGAACGAAGATTGAAGATTCCGCGAAGACCGAAACGAAAAATTGCGCACAGCATCGCCGCCCAGCCGGGGTGTCGGGTAAAAAGCGGCGACCTTTATCGGGGCGATCGAAGCGCCTTGTAGCGAGTCACGGCATGGATTCATCCCCGTCGTCTCTTCATCCCTCTCCCAACGGGGAGGTAAATTACCTCGTCATCCGGCTCGCCTCGCTCGTAAAATCGTCGCGGCTTTATTGCATGTGGGACGAAGCTGCAGCGTTCACCTGACACGGGTAGGGCCGCGTATGCACCCCCCACCTCCCTCTGACCTCCTCGAATCCATCCCCCACCCACCAATCTGCCCGCTGACGAATGGTCCTGACATTCGCGAGCCCGCGCGCTAGATTTATAGATTTTTCCGAGGGACACTGGCGAGCCGAAAAAAAACAAAGAGTGATAGAAAGAACACCCTATGCAATAGAGGACAGAGCGGACGCAAAAAATGGCACACTTGGACTCGAAAAAATACCTGCTCCCGGTGTCATTCGACAGTCGCCCCGGGCCTCTTTCGCACCGGTACTAATGGCCACCCCCGCTGCGCAATTGGATGGGAAATGCAATTCGAGACGCGGCGAACAAACTGGGGGACACCTGTCTCGTCAAAGTTTTCTTGCAGCGCCCCGCTGCAAAAAAACCAGCCAATGAATCCTCGCCCGAGAGTCCGCGAATTTGCATTGCGTCTTCGCAGTAAGGGGCCCACAGAAAAACTTAAGCGGTAAGGAAATTGATCAATTATAATCAATTATTTTTGAACCATCATCGGTCAGTTTACTCGCTACCTCAATTTTACTGCTTACGTTTTCCTGTGTGTGCTCAAGGGGACATACTTGCGCCACCCCGTGCGCACGCATCGGCAAGAGTACCGGGCGAAGAACATCGAAAGGGTCGTGCACAACGTCCGCCTGCATCGCTGAATTCCGAAGTAATTCAGCGCTGCAACAGATATTCATCGGCCCTTATCGTTAGCGCCTGCGGCCAAGGTAGCGAAAGAATAAAGCAAGAGCAAAAAGCGCGACGTAGAAAATTCCGATAAGCGGGAGGAAGCCAGAGAGACAGCCGCAAACGGTAAATAAAGGCGTTAAACGAGAATGGATGTTCGTCGGCGGCCGTAATCCGGCGAAAAAGCCCGCAGGAAGGAAGGAAAGTTTCCCTCGGGGTAGCCGAATCACTTCCGGTTTGTCTCGCAGTAAAACTTCCTTAAGTCGGCCATTTCGCGCTCTCGCGTTGGGGCCCGATACGGACCCTCCCCCCTTCCCGACCGGAAATAGAGCCTCCCGACGCGTTCCGCTCTCTTCACGCGTCCCGCAGCTTCTTTTTCCTTTGGAAGGAAACTTCGGGAGAACGATGCCTGAATGTTTGACGACGGTAAAGGTAAAGGTTGATAGCGACAACGTGTAGCTTGGGAGGAATTCCTTTCCGTTTCGGCGAAACGCGCAGTCGACAGTGTTTTCCGACTCGCGCGAAAATAATTTTATATCATTGCATGTCAGATGATCCAATTAATTGAAATATATCCTTAAAGACCGTCCGTCCGTAAGATTGGCCGATTGCACTGCGCGCGCGACGCAATTCTACAGCTTCGTTGAATACACGAAGCTCCTGGAATGGAGATAAAACAAGCGGCTAGATCTGTTGAACAAGAATCAAGTTCGCCTGGCGAACGCGAATGTTGACCTAGTATTGGTTAGCATTACAAGCAAGTTTGCCTCAATTGTGAATAGCATAGTGCTGTCTATATTGCCTCGGTATTGACTAAACGTAGTATGTCCAAGTTTAGTTAGTAGTGTGAAGAGCATAGAATTACTATTGGCCAAGCAAGTATACAAGCATAACAAGCAAGTTTACCTCGAACCGAGTAAATGGGATCATGATGTGAATTTGTAATGTTGGAACTCTTCAATTTCCTCTAACGACCGATGAAATCAAGACTAATCATTTCCGGGGATTTCACTGATCATTTCCAGTTGATATTAATATCGAAGAACAGCATTGAATCTGTGTATTCTTAGTTGGCTCCGATAGCTTCGTTCATTCGTTCGTTCCTTTGAAAGAGAAAGAGAGAGAGAGAGAGAGAGAGGGAAGAAGAAGGGAAAGAAGAATGAGAGAAAGACGGAAAGAAAAAGAGAGAGAAATGATGCCCGGGACGTTGTATGTATATCCGACACGATAAAAACAGAGGCGCGGGCTCGTAAGCTGCCACGAACGATCGATGCCCGTCCCGCCTGGTCTTTTTCACTTAAAATTTAAACGAGGCTTAGTTGGATCACCGATCATTCAAACAGCGTGATTGCCTGACACCATATTTAAGCCGCTCAAAAACGCCGCGCTCGTCGTTAAAAATATAGCCGACGTTAATTCGCAACACAACGGCGCGCGAGGAGTGTTTAACACGATATAAAGTAATGCAACGAGACACTTCCGGCATGTACGCAACGCGCAACATCCGCTCTGTGCGTTTTATTTCCCTGTGTATTTACAAAGGACATTCTTGTCGCACATATATAAAACAGTAATTGTTTCTGCGTACACGGTCTGCAACAAATTTTATAGCATTTTAAATATATAATCAAAGGTGAAAACACACACGACATTTTCGCGTACGGCTCGATAAATTTAGACGTAGATATTCTTCAGCGACTTTCTCCGCTACTTTCGCAATTTCGATGTTAATGCATAAGACGTATAAAATATATTAATGGGTAAATTTGGATTTCACATGATTTAAGCTTTACTAAAAATTAAGCGAACACACACACACACATACATACTAAAATTTTCTTATTTATTTGAATTTTAGACGCTTAATTTTCTGAAGTTCTTCATTCTTTAATATAAAATAAATTTAATGTGAAATAAGTTTAATACGCGTTTTCACGCGCGCATCCTCTTAAAGATTTTCCAATCTTCATTTCTTAAACTGTAGTTTTATTTACATCTCGCTAATTTTTTTGAGTTTAGTAAATAATCTGCATTACATCTACAAAATCATACTGAACCCGTTTATTTCAATTTGAATTTATTGTAACTAAATAAATGAATCTTTTAAAGTGGATAAAAAATTACAGCTAAGTCTGATTATTCTCTGGCGCGATTACTTCAATTAAATTAAATTTAAATGATCTATATTAATATTAAAATTAATATATTATAAACCACTGTCACATTTTTGCAGACTGTGAAAATTAATTATTATAATATTTACTGCTTAAACTAAAAAAAATCTCCACTTGCTTTCGCAGCATCGAACAATCTATGACTGTGTCATATATATGACCAGTCGTTCACCTTGAAAAAAAAAAAATAAACGATGGTTTGCGACAGAAATAGCGCGGAATATTCGCGTTAAATCGCGGGAAAGCTGCGATAAAATCCGATTAAGACGCGAGATCTCGTCACGATGATGAGTATCGACTTTCGGCGCGATCCCATTAGGTTTCATTCAGGTTCAGTCACAGCAGCTATATTTGCCGATCACCGACATCGAGAGATTCACTGCACGAATTATCAATAATTCAATATGCGCCATCGACGTTCGCGCAACATCCTCGATATTTACCGCCATCGCGGATTATATTCGCAATTTCTTCGCGCGATTGCGCGGATCAAGATCGTAAGAGGACGCGAACGCCAACAGCTGAAAATGCGCAACAGCAAGACGCCAAGTTGCGTCGCGCAAAATTGAGTCACATTACAATCGACTATTCGATTCGTCGCAGAGAGTTTCGGCTTATATATTTTGCCCAATTATCAATACACCTAATATACGCTTGGAGCAGCATTTCAACAACCTGGAATTAATTGAGTTATAGTCATTGACATTCGATCGATGAACAAACTGACGTTAATGTCGCTCCATCTCCCATTACTGAGATCACTACGGCCGGTATTCGGATCTTATAATTAAGATCGTCTTCAGATACTCCGTAGCAATGAAATGATCTGTACAACATCTGAAGATGACGATCTTAAACATAAAATCTGATTATGAGTATCGGCCTACGAATATTCGATCAGAAGCGTCGCGTTTGGTTATTATTGCAATTTATTCGCGATGCAAGCTGAAATCGATATAAGTAAGCGTTCTAGATAACCTGGACGAGGTCGAAAGAGCAACTGGGAAACTTGGGGTTGAGTAGAGTAAAGAGACGAGCAAGGGTTGGGGGTGGCGGGACGATGCGCCGCGAGCAAAATCCTGAACTCGTTCCGAATATCGTACTTCGATTGCACGCGCGATCGGAAACTGTCGACGACACCTCCGATAATTAATGTCTGTCCCGTAGGATTTAATTGATCCGGTTCACCGTCCGATTATCGGGACCCCATCTTTCATATCCCGTTGTACCCTCTCCCTCTTCCCCTCCCCGGTTCCTCTGGCAGCTGCCCTTATCTAGCCCTTATTCACCTGATCAACCCTATCTCTTTATGGCCCTTAATTTTACCAATACAGATAATTATGAATCCTAGAAATGCAAAAAGCACGGCGAAGTGTTCAGAAACGGCCGGAGATCCTGAGAAAAATGCACGATTTAAAGTCTCGAGATTTATGATTTTTGACAAACGCTAGGAAAATAATGAACTGATTTGTCACTCACACACTGCCTGAGTCGAAATTTTGGCCCTATATTAAACCTTGAATTCTACAACGCAATAGGAACTAAGTTAGCAAGGTAGATTTAGTTCTAATATAAATTCTAATACAATTTTTACTGTTACTTTGACTCTGATGATGTAAAAAATTTCCCTTTTCACTTTCTTTAGCATAAAATAGATTGTATTATAAATCCAGAATATCAAAATAGATAAAATAGACAGGCTAAAAGTAGGATCAAAATTTCGATTCGGATAGGTTCAATAGAATCAAAAGAGGTGGATGTGGGTTTCATAGTACTAAAATAAATATTGAACGGAATAGTAAGGCTGAAAGTAGAATCAAAATTTCGACTCCTTTGCATACGTATTAATTGCTTTTAGGTATTGAGAGATTGCATACAGATAGATCTTATTCGAACAACACTGATAAACGATACGCTTAATCTGCTTTCAGAATCGGCGAAATAAACGAAATAAGAGAGAGCAATAGATGATAAACGTGTAAATAAATTAAAAGTCAATTTGCCGCTAGTGGATTTTCCTTGCAGTGGGAGTCCTGCGACGCGGAAGATTCGATGAGTTACGAACGTTGGAAAATATTTCTTCCTGCGGAATGTCCGCCGCGTTTTTTCTCGACGTTCGTTTTCCCTGCTCTTTGAAACGGCTTTTCTTCCGGCTGCCGTGGAAAGGCGACCGTTTGTCACCGGACATCGTGAAGGGAGAGGAGAGGAGAGGGAGAGAGACTGGGGGAAAGGTTAGGGAAAAACAGAATTTGTGTGCCACCGGGGGAGCTGAAAGAAGGAGAAGTAGAGAAGAAAAAAAATAGAAGTTGAAGAGGAAAAAGTAGACAGAGAAATTACATTATTATTAATGCAGATTTATTTCACTTTTCAAGGATGGACATCGCCCAAACACGCGTAAAGTCCAGATTATAAGCAACGAATTCGTATTAAAACGGAATGCACAATATAAAGTGTAAAAACAAACTTATGCCGTTGCTATGAAGGAAAAATATATTTCTTAAGGCCATGCTATAATGGGAAGACCGCTCGACTTGAAAATCTGGAAAATTCAAAGGAGGATCCGTAGATCTAAGACTTGAAAGTCCCGAGTTGACGGTCTGGGGATGAAAAAAGGATGAAGAAAAGGAAGCAATGCGAATCTGCAAATGGAACGAGGCGCTTTTCGCTCTCGCAACCACGGTAGTTCTTCCCTTTATTGAAAGGAAAAAAAAAAAAGAAGAGAAATCGAAATCTGCCAACATCCTATCTCGGACAACGTATGCTCGAATTTTCTGTACAGATCTCAGTATTTATCCTGCTCAGCGAGTCTTACGTTTGCAGATAAGAGCGTGAATTACCATTTTTCTTGCGGGCATTATCATCACAAAGAAATTTTATTCATCGTCCGCTTCAAATTTGTCGTAATCTACCTTTTTTAGCTTGAGATAAAAAAGAATCACATTGATCAATGGAAAGACAAATTTCTCTCTCCTTGGAATTCGAATCTTGAAAATTAGATTAGCAGACATATGTTTCGTATTCATCATCTTAACTTGACGATTTTAAGCTTCTCAAAACTGTACTGAATGTGTCGCAAATTGAATGACATTATCAACGTTATTCTCGCGCGATTTTCGAATGAGATTTTTGCGGCCGCTGTATTCCCCGGGCAAATGTGTATCTGCAAGTTGATAAGCAATGCAACGCACCATCTCGAGCTCCGATCAAGAATTCTGTTTACCTGCAATCTCCATAAATATACCAGGCCGGGACGAAAAACACAGCATCCTTCTGCGGCAGTTAATTGAAGAATTAAAAATGAAGATGGTCGGGTGTTATTCTTTGTAGCAGCTAATTAGATCTGAATTGCTAGACGGGAAAAGGTGAGGTGGCTTGGAGGAAATTAAAAATTATCTAGGTAGTTTAAGAGATGAATGCACAGCGCTCCTTTTATCATCAAGTATTCCTTATTAGTCGTCGCTTATCAGACTCGCCGACGGAAAACTTGGGGAACTAATTGATTTCCCGCAGAAGAGCGGTTGTATGTTGAATCACCTCGCAACAATCGAGCACTTAGCAGCAAATGGTGTCGTCAATCCGCTTCACTGACCTCTTCAGCTATTCACAAAGGCGATTAGAATAAGAGGATGTCGGGTTGTTGGTAAAATTACATGTCTCGAGGTTGTCAAAAATCCGCCTTGCTATGTGTCGTCATATAATGCTAGTGACGCATTCCCGTGCGGTTTCTTCTTTTTGAAATCTTGAGAGGAAAAACAAACTGACAAACGAGAAGTGCTCCTGGATGAAAAGTGAAAAAAAATGCGTGCAACTTAAAAATGGCCGCAGCGCTCCGTTTCTCGTGACGTAATGCGGTATCCAGTTCCGATGGTACATCCGAGTTATAAATCTCCCGTGTCGTGCAGAAAAAGTGACGGTGGTTCGAAAACTCCTGTTGAGCTGCGAGCTAATCCGAATTGATGGCCGCACAGCGCACTACACCAATAATAAATAAACGCACGCCTGTGAAGGATCTTCCCACACACGTGCGCACACCTAATCTGCACGACGAATGCTGAAACGACTTTCAACCTGTGGATGCCCAAATAAGTCGTGGGATGCTGCAAATGTATTGGGCGGCAGAATGCTGCTGAATATAAATTACATCGCGCGGCACGAAGCTAATCCCGAAAAATTGAGAAGTGCACGCACATCCAAATAGAATAAATCATTGTTATCGGCCCCCTGAGCTCATGAGTTTAAAATTATGTAGTTGCCCGAAATTCGTCGGGCGATTTAATTTTGCGGCCCATTGATTTCCAAGTTAAACTTTTCGTATTCAGATCGAGCTTGTGCTCTGCACAAACTGTATGAGCCAAAAATTCAATTTGGTAACAAATTAATTCGCTCGAGAGCAGAATTCCTGAAGCTCTCGAGCTGATGACAAATTTGCTTTGCAGTTTAATTTAATATAGTAATTGGCATTGCGTACTTAAGAGAAAACAGTTTTCTCGACAATTTTACACCGACTATTAAAAGGTACGTTCGCTCATCTTTTATTTTGCCGCCGTTACCAATATTTATGAGCGTAGTTTTATTATGTAACACACACATATGTGCACTAAAGCCCGAACTTTTTGTATGAAATGCATATTCCAAAGAATACATGGACTAAAGGATCTATAGCTGGCATTCCGAAATATGATTGGAACACGTACTATAGCACGAACACAGAGGAAATCTTAAAAAGGAGAAAGAAAACACAGTTTACGAGAAAAGAGAAATAGGACGGTGTGTGCTTCCAGCCGATAAAAAGTCTCCGCCAAATATTCTCCATTCGAATTGCTGAGCGCAAGATCCAACGATCCAAAGCCTCGCCATTTTCGATATGATATACCGATTACAGGATCACCTCGGGACAAAAATTTCAAATCGAATCCACACTGTCGCGTATCGATCGCGCGTGTATATTACCCTGTAGACATTTATTTCGCGGAGCTTTTCGGATTTGACGGATTAGAGCGGAGCTTCTCCTGGAGGATATTAATGCAAGCCCGGGAAAGGAGGAAAGGGGCGGGAAGGAAAAAAAACAGCGAGAACGAAACGGAGGGAAGGGAAGAGGAGCTAAGCGTAAAAATTGCAGATAGATAAGGGTGCTAAGGGCGCCATTCGTCTACCTCGCGGCTGACAGGTACGATAAAGTTTCTTTTACACTGAACTAACACTGGCTTAACGCACTTCTTCTAGAACGAGCAGTGGCGCTAAGGATATCGTGGAAAAGTATCCTCAGCGCGTGTCCTAAATGCGACTTACTAATTCTCACCACTTACAGTTTATCAATCAAATATCAAATGGGACTAATTGAAAACAAGCTAAGAAAGTAACGGATAGACAGTCAGAAGCAAATTTTAATATAAATTCGTGCAGATATCAGGAATAAATTCCTCTCTCGCGCAAAATAACATCCTAATTACACGAAATCTGATTACCTATATTCTCTCTTTGCAGAAAATCGCGAATACTCTGGTTCTTTGTGTATCCCTATAGACAAGTGTAGAACTACTCGTCTCACTTTTGCTGATCACATTTATCCCTTAATTCCACTCCGACCGTCTGATGAATCATTCTTCATGTTAATGATTTTATTATGCTATCTATCTAACGCGCGTTCTTGTGTATTCCATTTCGTATTTTCCTCCGATACTCTTATCGCATTCTTACAATCATTAGGCCTTATTGGCTGGGCGTAAACGCGCGACTATCTCGACGGCTGGCACACACCAACCGCAGGGAGAATTTCAGTGAGAGTACGTGATGGTTGAGATGGTTGGAGGTGACGGCGGCAGCACGACACGTAGGGACGAGGGACGGTCTGATTCCCGGTTAATTAATAGCAAGTGATTAATCGTCAGAGCCGAGCTACCCTTGTCAAACAAACCTCCGAGCAGAGCTCGTACGTGATCTGCAAATACGAGCGCAAAGGGAAAGATGTAGAGTGCATGGAGATAGAAAGAAGGGATGTTACGGATGAATGAGACGCGGGTATCTCCGTCTGCGCGCATGTGTGTGTGTGTGTATGTAAGAAGAAGGGAGAAATACTCGAGTTATATAATTTTATTGTCTTCTTCGTGGCAAGGACGGGAAATGAAGTATTACAGTCGGGGGAACTTTTTAGAAGACACAGGAGAGACTTTTTTATTTGCGTGCGTCGCGATCGTCATTAGACATCCTTGGTCTTTCGTGCGCGAAAGTCAATTAGCCTAACGAGATTGGAAGGTCCGCGGCACGTAAACAATCCCGCAAGTGAAATATTCGCAGGTTCAAACGGAAAGAAAAGGGAAAAAGTACGGGTCAATCGACCTAACGAAGGTCCAGGGGATCGTAGAACGCAAATAAGCTCTCACTAGGATCTCGAAATAAGCCCCGGCGACGGACGGGCTTGCGCGGCTTGCGGTGCGCTTCGTGATCCGAGAAGATTGCACGGTCACGGTCCTTAAGTTTCGTAGGCGCTGTGCCGGGCCGTTAATTACGATCACCCGCTCGGTTAATCACCGCGTCGGACGCGGCGACAGTTTAAATGGCGGGCGACGGCGCGCACCGTGTAAGCAAGACCGCGAAGTGAAGTTCTGTGGATGTAAATAATGAAACCCCGCGTTTCTCCTCGCGGATTAATGGGCGCGGCTTTTGAGCGGTGCTCTTGAGAAAATGTCGTCTTAGAGATTTTCACGCGGCTTCTCACCATTGTACGCTACACCGGCGATTTTTCATCGCACTGGGTCAAACACGAGCCATTAATGTTCCATAAAGCAACGTTTATTCCTCGACGTTTTTTGTCGCAAGATTATTGCCATAACAAAATTAACAATGATGTTTCTCAGAAAGATTTAACGACGTACGTTTCGAAATTAGACTAGATAGATTGATTTAGATTGCTTTTCCATGTGACATCCCCGATCATACACTGAAAAAATTATTTCTGCATTTGGAACTAAAATTTTGACACGTACAATTACATTATCATGCTTTTTGTATCAAGTAGAATGTATTAGTGTGAAAGCAAAACATACAATTAAGTTTACAATTGCCAAATTTTATTCATTTAATTGATTAATTCTGTTAGTTACAATAGAAATAAAGCATCGTCGATTAAGTTACTCTAAGCTACGTAAAAATCGCCTCAAATAAAAATATTATTTTATTGATAAAAACTCTCCCATTTCTTGCAACATTTTCTTTTCCTGTAAGAGTTCTAACAATATCATTTATTTCAACAAAATCGGCCATTTTTCCCAAATGGTGAGGCGCATAATTTTTATATTTATATGTATTTTTAATCTATTCATAAATACCAAACATTTTATCGAAATTTATATGTATTTTTAATCTATTCATAAATACCCGCAATTTTATCGAAAAATAATTTTTAAGGTTTCCAATGCCACAAAATTGGACTAAACTTGGTCATACTTCTAAATTCAATTTTTATTGTCGCAATACCGTAGGTATCAAAGGTATTGAGTACTGATAAAAAAACAAACGTGATTTCTATTTTCATATTCACAAAGCAGAAGATAGATGCTGATACCAAGAAAGTTGTTTACCAAAATCAATTATTATTTTTAATCGTCATTTTGGAGTGCATAAGTTTGGTGGGATTAAAGCGAGCCATTAGCTAGTCCATTAATTATTCCATACGATTAATTATTCTATCGCAACACGGTGACGGTTTAAAGAAGCAAGAGATAATTCCCGGACGGCGACGCGAAAGCGGTTTCGCTCGAGGAATTTCAAGTTAGTCGAGATTTAAAGTGGACTTTAATGTGTAGTTCGCGACGCAAATTATCTCGAAGTCAGCTTTAAAACTAAAGCTCCTTTAAATTTTTTGTAAGCCGCTTTCCGCGATGCCGAGTCCCGTAAATGAGATTCACGATTGAGGCGGTAAATTGAAGCAGCGTTTCTGCAAAAAAACAGTAACTCCTCCGGAGAAATGCCCGCCTCTGGAAATGTTTCAAGGAAAGTGACGAACACTTGACGACGCAAATATTTTAGAAATAAATTTTTATCCGCTTTCACAGACACTCCGCGTCAAAGAGTGACATTTAAGAACAAATATTGATGGAATTATTTAGGCGCGTAAGAAGAGATATCTCTGTTTCATAATAATCCAATTGAGAAGTCCTCTCTGTATACAGGATAAATCGTTAGAAATAATTAGATATCTTCATAAATATAGATTGTGCAGAAAATGTTTAAGGTAAAGGTTAAATAATTTTGAAGGGACTACATTTCGGTCGTCGGAAAGCTCTGTTCTTAATCAGCTGTAATTGTAGAGGATAGAAAGCAGTATCCAACGATACTGTAGCAGCTTGACCGTGACCTTGTAATAAAAAGACCCAGAGAAACAGGAAGAGTAACAGGTAGGTCTTCACTCGAAAAGTTATTTTTCGTTTAATACTTACCTATTACTTATTAGACAAAGATTAAATACTCTGTTTTAAGCATTTTGCTATAAAATCAATATTTACGAAGATATCTTAGAAGGCAGTTTCTGATAGGTAGTAGCTGTATAGGAGGATACTGTACAGTATAATGATGAAAATCAGCCATAAAATTGTGAAGTTAGGGAACCCCCGTCATATCAATGATACCCCGGGAACATCTCGAAATGATTGCAACTAAAACCGATCCTGTTATAACAACACTGATCTCGGCCACTCGGCGTTTGTCCCAACACGAAGTTGACTGAATAAATATCCGCATGCGAGTAAATAAACAACGTCTAAATAAATCGATCGCTCGAACGTATATTAATACGACGATGCAATAGTGATCGCAATCCGTTCGAGTGTGCAAATAAACAAATACGACGGACAGGTAGGTAGGTAAACGTCCGGAGAACGAGACGTTGAAATCGATTGTACACTGATATCGAGAAGGGGAAGGAGCGGAAATAGGTTGCAGAAAATGTCGTCGCAATAAATACATTGGAAAAAGTAGCGGCGGAAGCGACGTTCTCCCGTTACGACAATGTAATATTGCGCATCGAGCAGCATCGCTGATTACGTCTTTCTAAACAAATAGACGTTTATTTAATTAAATTCATGCTCTCTTATCGCGTGCCAGCCGTTACACTGCGAGCATTTATTCGTATTGTAATGGTAAGAAATGGAATCATGCCCTGTCTGCCTCTTCGTTCACTTCGCACCATCGAAACGTGCCGATTCGACGGCTGCGTCGTATCGGTGTCCATTATTTTTCATCTTTACATCTCCAAACATTATATTTTCGAAACTTTCCATTATGGAAAATCTCTGGGGAAACAAACAGATTTGAATTTTGAAAGCACGTGAGCGCCAGATCTCTGAAAATCGGTCTCCCCGCAGGAATATCAGAATTCCAGCAATCTGATAAAAATGAAGGGACTTAACGTTACGTTAGATCGTTAATATATTAATATCTCTAACGCGTGATCTAATCTACATTATCGTTCTATTAATTTCGGAGCCGTTATTGACAAATGCTCTGTCGAGATATTTGTTCGCTCGGTTATTTACCAACCCCGGCAATCCGCCATGAAAACCGAAACCAATCGTGATTAGTGCGTGCAGCACAGCCGCAATGATTGCGAAAGGACGTTACGTGGAATTAATAAACGTACGATCGATGTATTTGTTTAAACACCAGTTTATCCATCCATGCAAAATCTCGTTATCCAGATCCGCTGGTAGAATTCCTGCGCGCATTACAAACCGATATGGCTGTGACTATCACCCCCTCAGAGGCCATTTTTATGACTGTTTGCAACTGTTACGAAAGATAATATACACACGCAGTATTCTCGGACTGAATTGGAGAAGAGCATACGTCTGTACATTTCCAGAGGCTAGAAAAAGAATTTTTTCTTGAAAATACAAAAGAACTTTCCTATTAGTTGCGGAAATATGAAAAAATATTCTTTTAAAAAATTAAACGACACCAAGCCTCAGTTTCGTTTCTTTAATAAATTCAACAACTCAATTTACTCAAGTCTTGCGCAAAGATTTCACGTGAAAATAACTGATAAATAATGCAGAAAGCTATCTTTGACCTTCCGTGCGTGATTCGTTGGTCATTTCTGGGCAGTACCACTTTGCTCCCCCTGTATGAGTAAAAGAAATCGAAATTTTGTCTCATTACTTAAGGTCTCTATTTTCTATTCAAAACGTGCTCCAATATTTGTAATTTTCTTTTTCGCGAGACACGGAGGAAAGCATAAAGTTATTGGTTGTTTGATTGTTTCTAAAATGATTCATGGGAATTACACGAAAGATTAGTAAGATACATAAAGTCGGAAGTACCATCAAAGCTTCTCTTACATCAGTCAACTGATCCAATTGTCTTATTCTGGTTTTTGAAAAAATTATTATAGCAAATAAACCGACTAACGTTGCAGCTTGTAATATTTTTGGATGTATCTTCGCTCTGTCAAGAGAATAAAACGCACAATATCGTCGGCGTACGTTCAATGGTACTTCCAATAAGCTGTATCATCCTCAAATCACAAAGCTAATGGACGATGAATTCCATAGAATTGCAGATTCTTCCAAAGCAGATCCAATGGCTGGAATCAGCACGACGAGTAATTAGACCTATCTCCGTCGAGTCCTCGGATCTCGCGTGCACTCGCGCAGCTGGACGATACTCTATTAGTGCCGGTATAATGTCGCATCGGCGATGATTGTAAAACGAATCGCGGGAAGCGGACGCTAAAAACGATTTCGCGAGCCGGGCACGTAACGAGCCTCGCGATGACGCCATGCAAACAGTCGGCCGGATGTATAATAGTCTTAATTAAAATGGCGGTCTAACGAACATCGCTAACTGCGGTAATCCGACGTGCCTCATTGGTAATCCTCCGACCACACCACCGAACACGAGTGTGTAGCGATAGAGCTTGCATACCAGGGTACGTGCTAGGATACGTGTCCGCAATGTCTCGTCCTGCACCACCATTTCCGCATATGGCTCGCCAAATTACGTCGGATTAAATACTTTTATAAATAAGCCCTTAATTACGATTTTTGCACAACCAGAAATCCCTTTAAAGATTTATTAAAAGTGAACAGCACGCGTAGAGAGAAAGAGAGAGAAGAAGAGGGAGAGGATAAAGGACGAGTTTCACGTGAATGTTACAGTCTCTCAAGAACTGTTTGCCTCATCCCATCTTCTTGTTGGAGGACGAGAGAGAGAAAAATTCCCATAATAAATAATTAATAACAGACTTGTCGCAGAGAGGCAAAATAACTTGTCATAATGAATCACGGATTAGAGAAAATATTAATAAAATCTGTCTCACACAAGTTCAGAGTCTGTTAACAAAATCTTCCTGTCACGAGTTCAGAATCAGAAACGCAATCAATAAAAGATCAAAGCCAACGGTAGGCTCAAAGGACTGAATGCTGGAAGATTGTAGGATCGTAGAATAATACGGCCGGCGTTATCAGTGGCAATAGCGAAGCCCTGTACTTAAGGTTGTTGCATCGCATCCCGCCAGAAAGAACTCGTCATGTTTCTCCCGTGAGCGCGCGACGTCGGTGAATTTTTTACGCTTAATTTCCCGGCAACACGTACGGTGGCAGTCTCACGCCGTGCTAGCGCAAAATCGACGAGACGTACGTGCTACGACGTGACGCGGCCGTAGCCCGCGTTGGCAGCGCAATACGTGGCTCGTTTCGCTCGTAAGCACGTTCCCGCACCCCCTCTGACCGCCGTAGTCGATACGGGATCTGCGCGATACGTGAATTGTCCCGTTAATGACGCCGGCGGCGAGTTGTTTCGTGACTTAAGTTCATAAGTGGACGAGCACATCGGCCAGAAATAAGGTTAAAAGTACAGCCAAGGCCGCAGTATTCACAGCTCGATCTGACATTTGGTCATCTTTAGTTCACCTTAAGATGATTTGAGACCCATTTCATTTGGCCATATGTCACCCTGATGAACTTTTAAGCTCAACTGACGATCAACACTTTGAGCGCGAAATACTTCAGAGCTAAATAACGATCGTTGAGGACGAAATACTTTGAGCTTGTAAGACAATCAGTGAATGAAATAATTTCTTGAAAAATCGAGAAACAATGAACCGAGACAAATGAAATCATATTTATTATTGTCGCTGTAACACGTAGAAGGACATGAGTCGTCTATGTGTTCACAGCACTCATAACTTTTTAAACCTAAAATCGTAAATATGTAAATATTATCTTAAAAGGTACGATTTTAAGGCATCACGGGTAAAGAATTTTTCAGAAAGAAGTGTAATGTTCTCGAGGTCATAATCACTGTGACACTCACCGTGTCGCGATAAGCGGGCAAGTAATACTCGGGGAAGCCCAGGCTTCTGGACTCCAAGGTGCGCATTCGTACAATCTGAGTTCTCGTCCTGAAACTGCACCAAAGACACTGCGCCATCCGCCGGTGCATCCACCGGCCAGGCCAAATCCGCTGCCGGCTCCTCGCGAGGTGCTCGCACTGCTTCCGGCCCCGTCCTCGCTGCTCTCGCTGCTGGCCCGTCCGTTCTGCAAGTACACGTAGTATATCTTTTATATGAATATTCAATCTTCAATCCAGGACAAAAGGAAAATCCCGAGCGCCAGGATGCCCGGGGGAATGGACACGATGTGGATTTTCAAGGAGAAAGAAACAGGCGAGATTTTTTTTCGGAATGGAAGAGTTGAAAATTCCAGATATCCCAGGTTCCAAAGAAAACTCCAAGTTTCACGGCTCCGCGAAGGAAAGATAGATAATTGAATGGAAAAATGAGCGGGGAGAAAAGTAATGGCTACCATTAATCACCCCGTGTGTGAAGTATTGCTAATGATCGTGTGAAGACACTCCGACGATCGATGAGACAAAAGGAGGAGTTATAACTGGAAGAGTTGGGATCCAATTTCATGGAGAAAGGTAGTGTCGCGGTCGTCCATTTCTCCGCTTTATTTCTGTAGCGCGATGTCAAGTGGAACGTGACGTTCGGCTACAATTACATTATTGTGCAGTGTCTTGACGTTCACCCCGCGTTCGTGACATACATGAGCAACATTCTCCCGTCTCGGACGCTGACACTCGTGGATTGAGGGGCTATCGCTATACAAAAATAAGAAAAACCGCGATCGGATCGCGAAGAAAGGAGAAAGAAAAACTGAACTTCCGACATTTATTGAATGAGTGTATCAATGTCTCTGCGCAAAGAAATTGGAGAAACACAAATTAACAGCATTCTTAAACATAGAGGGTTTCATTCAAGAAACTTCCGTTCATTTAAAATCTTACCTATCGATAAAGAAGACGTGCTCTCTTAAAGTGAGTCGGTGAAACATCATTGAAAGCAGTAAATATATACTGATTTGCAGCTATAGGTACAGCATTGAAACTGCTGCACTCAGTGCTATACTTATAACTGATATCAGTGACTATTCACTGATTCACTTTAAGAGAGTGAGATGACCTTTCGTGTGTAAATGACAAAGTTAAAAAATCGCTGTGCAATGTTACATAATGCAACTTGTCACCTTAGCGCATCTTTTCCCTCTGACGAGCAATTCTACATATTTGCAAAGTTTCATTAAAATCAGAACTTCCCAGTTCGTTCCCTTGTTAGTAGGATCGCAATCGCGTTGAAGTCGTAGAGGAGCAACCTAAGAAGAGCACATTAATCTTAAACGACTTCCTGCCCCTTTCTCTTGGCGAAGGATCAAACTTCGTCCTTGGCTCCTCTCCGTCCGCTAAAGCCCCCCCGCCCGTAGGAAAAGTTGGCGTAAGTAGCGACGTAAGGAGATACATCCCATGTACGAGGAGAGACTGAAAGTTCTGACGAAGTCGCTCTCTCGGTCGACGAACGACGTCAGATCGGAAAGTTTATCCGGCAGATTAAAAAACTCCACGCGACGACCGTCGAGCTAGTTCAACTAGTATTTTATATGAAAACAAAAATGTCGTCACACACGAACGCAGGCGCGCCTGTTTTATCGGGGGTCTCTCCGAGAAGGCGGCCTGCCTCTCTCTCGAGGATCTCAGCCCTCTAATACCTCGGCCGTTTAGAGGGAGTTGCGAGTGGTTTTCCGGCCGCTGAACATTCCAAACTCGAGATATTCGCGGCTCGCAAAATGAAGTCACATGGAGGAGGATCGCCTCGTTGCTTCGAAATACCGGGAATTATGAAACCGAAAAGAAATCGATAATCAGGGCGAAACAAAGGGTGGACGAGGGCGCGAGAGTGGCGGAGGTTTCGGCGAGCCAATGTCCTGGAATCTCGAAATCCGAGTATCATTGCTTGCTCCTTTTGCTTTCGGTACGTTTCAATGCCCCGCAGACATCACAATCGTCGACGCCTTATCGGCGCGCTCTGCGACGCCGATTTTCTTCGTCGCAGCAACCGTGAAATCGAGCGAAAAGGGCGGAGAAGGGAGCGACGTCGCGCAATCTATGGCGAGGGTACCAATGTGGAATCAGGCGAAAAGGGAGAAATATTAAACGGCCGGGAGAGCGAATGTCTAACGGCATTCGCGGTGCGGTGGGAGCGAGAAGAGAGGTCGATCGACGGGGTCGGGAAAAGTTCGGAAAGCGCGAACGAGACTCGAGAAGGAAGGAAGGTTATCAAGCAGGAAGGAACGGCGACACCTCGTCCTTTTTCATTCTGCCTCCGCAGGGACGCCCTCGATTTGCATCGTCGACGATTCTCCGTCGGAGATAATAAAGAAACGCCTTGGGAGAAATTATTGGCAAGCAAGAGATAGATGCCTTTTGTCCCGACTAAAGGCAAATATTGAGTTAACTACGGAGCCAACCGGCTCTCCCGCGACTCACTAATGTAAGAAGTGCGACTAAAGAGGACGGATCTATTGTGATCAGAGCTGCAGACGGGCTCTCCCGCTGTGTACACGGCAGCGTGAATCGAACCTAACCGGCTTTTGATTCGCGGCTCGCTGGCCTTCTATACGAAACAAACGATAACGCGTGATGTACGAGGTTTCACATCCTCCCCCTCCGTGTGTTTCGCGCGCGCTGAGGATATCTCGCCAACGCTCTCGTATCTTCCAGCGTTCCTTCGTTCCACGCGTTTCGGCGGATCTACACGCGCCACATAGCACCTATGTGCCGATCCGAAGTTCGTTCCCTTTCGCTCTGTGCTCCTGTTATGTGCCGCTCACGCCGTCCTTCTTCTTCTTCTCTCCTTTTTATTTCTACACTCACCGTCGAGAATAACTGTCGCTGTTTACACGCGAACGTGAAACCAGCGCGATCCCCGCGTCCGACCCTCCTCAGCAACGTATTGAGCGCCGTACTTTTGTTTACGAGCCACCATAATACAGGTGTAATCGCGGCGATATTTTCGCGAGCATTAATCCCGACTGTACATTTATCGAGGAACCAAGGATTAGAGCAAGATTAAATGCAGGATATCTCTATCCACTCGCAGCTGTAGAGAGCTGAGAGAGCTCAGCGCGAGATGGAAGAGATCTCATGGCCCTTTCCTAAATCATCCCGGCTAATTTCGCCTAATCTTTATGCCGGCAGTAAAATAACAATTCCTGGCTAGAGCGCAAATGCGAGGTCGTGGCGAGCTATAGTAACAAATCGCGGTCACACGAGGAGGCGAAGAAAGCAACTCGCGGAGAAAGTGCATCGCAAACAGCCCGACTCATCCCGATCCATCCTGCCACTGGCAGGGAGTACTCGTCAGTTCTCCTAAGTGCAGATTTCACGGCGAGTTGCAGTGATCCCAGAAGTGAATTGACAAAAACATCGCCGCATTAAAGCGGGATTAATGTCGAAAAGCCTCGGCGCGCCATTATTGCGGGCAACGTTCCGGCGTACAGCCGCATTAAGCACGCGAATTCGGGCACTCGCCCGCAATGATGCGTCTTCGCGGTACAAAGCCCTCGGTGATATATCGTCGTTATAACTTCAGGAGCAGTAACGTGATTTTAACTAGGGGACGAGCGCGATTGCACTTCCATGTGTATGCAAATCCTAATTGCCGATAATTCCGCGATCCAACCGGCCCTCCTTGTAATTTAGGTGATTGTGCGCGAGGACTTCCGGCATTTCTCTCCTCCTCTGCCCGACACTTTTGTAAAATCAGTTCTCCCAGAAGTTTTATCAAAGCTTCGGCATCAGCAGGGTGATTCAGCTGTGAATGCGACGCGATTAGGTCGCGAGACATTTCAGCGCGGCGCGGACTCATTCGCGGCAGGAATCATTCAGGGATTCATTTTCTCATTCAAGAAAATATCTTCCTCACAAGTATCAAACACGCGACGAACGTGTTTCGTTGCGAGCTTATCGATTCAGCGAACGTGAAAAGCCGTCTAATAGCGCGCAGAGTCGACGCGAAAATACTCGCGATGACACATTTCCTGGCGTTTCCGTTCGATGCGCGAAAGGAAAACGCAGCCCGGCCCCGAAAGTGGAGCGGCGGAAAATAACGGAGTCGTAAACACGCTCAAATGAGCGCAGCGAGTAAAACGTTCGGTACTGCCAGCGTTCAAACTCAAATTGCGCCAAGGGGTGGTGAGAGACGACTGGAAGGAGGGTGAAACGGCGAGAGATGTACGGCCGCCACCGGGGTGGCGCACTCGTAAATGTTGCGATCCTCTGAAATCGACTTAAAATGAGTCACTGGGACACGGCCACGATTTGCTTCTGGGTTGTCGCAGCTGTTGTACAAACTGCGCGTGTTTGCGCGACGGAACTTTCATTAGAGTTTTCGACGCTGTCGCGCGACTGAAATTCAGATTTTGCCTCTTATCTCGAAATTTACCGGAGTTGGACAATCAGCTGCGCAAACAGCCGAGGAAATTCGAAACGGAACTGACGCGCGCGCGC
This sequence comes from Odontomachus brunneus, assembly GCF_010583005.1. Taxonomy (NCBI): domain Eukaryota; kingdom Metazoa; phylum Arthropoda; class Insecta; order Hymenoptera; family Formicidae; genus Odontomachus; species Odontomachus brunneus. Next base: position 897,270 of record NW_022639481.1, read on the forward strand.
ACACACACGCACACACAAAAATGTCGTCGCACTTCAGTTTCTCCGAGTCAAGCGAGGTGTACACTCGATCATTGTCTTACGGTTCGCTGCGAGAGAAAATCCATTACCCGGCATGGTGAAGCCCACATTACTGTCGTCTCCTTCCGCGTGTTCGCGTTCTCGTGGCGCGATATTAACGTTTATATCTATTCATCCTCGCGCGGCACTAAAAAAAGGCGCGCGCGCGTGTGTTGTTCCCGTGCGAAAATAGTGAGCGAAATCAAAATGTGTAACGGCAGATAAAACGAGCGCGCGCGCGCGCACAGTTTTACGTTGGCGTGACTGCGAGGAAGGACACAGCGGCTTTTACTGTACGTACTGCTCGTAGTTGTAACCATTATCCTGTGATGATGCGATCATCCGCCGTGTATCCGCCGTTACGTCCTTGCGACGCCGGCCTTAATGGAAAGCACATTAGGAGGTATATCTCTCATCTCGTACGAGGAGGGTGGGTGAACGTGGCTGAGGGAACCGAGGGGGGAGCCAGCCAGCAGTGTTAGCCAACCCGACAACGCTTCCGCGCAAGCGAGTGGAAACGTTACGATATCGTTCTTAAAGTCGTCTGTCCGCGTATTTACGGTGCTACCCGGAATAGACCGAAGGTACCTTTAAAGGGGAACTTACGGCCACTGGAAAGTAGAAACGAGTTTCGTTTGTATTCAGCGCAAAATTATTACTACGAAGGTCGCAATATTCACTTATTAACTCTTCTCCTCCTCCTCCTCCTCCTCCTCCTGCCGACCCACCAGTCAATTTATCTCGCCTTTAACTGAAATCTCGGCGCTCGGTGAATGAGCTTAAGGTGAAACTTATTTTGAGAAGGTATTGCGTTTCTTTTGGAGCCGTCACTCGTGAATTGCAACCACTCGAGGTAAACTGTAATAATTTTGTCGAGATTAGAATCCCAAGCAGTGCCTTAAATAATTAAATAATATAGAGGAAGATCTAAAGACGATTCGAAGACGTTCGCGTGTAATTTTGAACACTCGGAAATAATAATTACCAAGAGAGAATATCTTGCAGATCTAAATATTCGCCGGCCGAAATCGATCTCATGATCTAATCGATCTTCTATTTTCGTTATTTCTATTCCTTCGATATCGCAGATAAAAACGGAATTGTGAGGAAGTATTGACTGAGTCAAGAAGCAAAAAAGATGCCGCATATAAATCATCACTCTATGTCAAGTGTCAAAAATTATGCTCATTGGTCCTTCATCTTCATTGATATCGTCGAATATCTCTAAAGTCCAAAATAGAGGTTTACTGTTTTAAACTATCGTCCCACGAAAATGGTAGCGGCACGAATCGATATAAAACGTCGCACCGATGCGACGGCGCAATTGAATTGATAAAAATACAAAAATCGAGAAGCCCCGGGCTCTAAGTCCACAGACGTGCATAATTGCGGAAAGTATTATTAGGACCGGTGACCTCGGAAGACTCCACCGCCAGGACATAACCGACGAATTAATTTTCCTTGGCAATTCAATTACGCCTTAATTGGGTACGACGAAAATGAGACCGCATTAAAATTGCAAGCGTCCAGACGGAGCTGGAAATTTTCCCGGGGATTTTGCCTCGTTCGCTTTTCCGACTCGAATGACCGACGAATCTGGCTGCCGAGTGTGTCGTCGCCGTGTTTCCCGTCAAATTCGTGAATTTCAATGCTGCGGAGTAGCGTGTAACTTCGTTTTTTCATTTGACTCCACCAATCACCGCGCCAAAGCGGGGTTCACGACTTGGCTGGATTTACGACTTGGCCACCCGCAACGATAATTTTGCCAACCGCCAACGGCAATAAAGAGAATATAGGATATCTTCAGAATGATAAGGCTGAATTCTCCCTCCCCTTCCCAAAAAACGTTCTTCCTTGGAAACATCGACGTTTCGTCTTGAAGCCTGGTGGACCACGATATCACGTATCCATCGTTCACACAAACGCAAAAGTGCCAATCCCACATACCGTGTCCCACCTATCTACCTACCACGTTGTGCGAATACACTCGCGCGAGTATTGACACACGTACGCACATGCACAACGACGCTGGCAAACGAACACGTACACGATCGTCTCTTGATCCGTCGTTCCAGCCGCAGTTTGCTTAGCATTGCTGATGCACTATCCACTTCCGCGCGGAGAGTGAGATGGATATCGCTGGGGAAGGGTGGAATATAGAGAGGGAGAAAGGGACAGAAAGGACGAGAGGAAGGTACGAGGGAAGGCCATATAGATGGGGAACACCGGTGTCTGTGTTTGAGGACCGATAGTGGCTCGCGTTCTAATTAATAACGAGTTCCTCGATGCGGAGGTTTGCAGGATGGACCGTGTGTGAAAGAGCTTTCAGGAATCGAGTGATCGGACGGCGAAGAGTCGTTACTCCGTCAGAAGGAGCACTTGTTAAAACGGAAAGGATTGCGCGAGCTGGAAACTTCGCTGTACTCTTTGCTATTGGCGAAAATTGTTCGAGTCCAATTTGTATGTGTATGTGTATGTGTGTATAAAGATCTAAAAGAAACTAAAGGATTTTGATGAATCAGATTTGGATTCTATTTTAATGAACGGTTTTTCATTTTCCTTTCTTGCTTTTTTAACAAACTCGAAATGGTGGTGATTTAAAATAATTAAAATAATAAAAACAATGTTTTTTTTTAAGAAGTACATCTAGATTTTTTTACTCTATATTGCTATTTTCTTGGAGGAATTTTGGAAAACGGAATACAAGATATATCTAATTTATATTTGCTATGAATTAAAAAAAATACAATTGCTTAAGTAAATTAAAAGGAATTTAATATTTTGTCACGAAACCACAAAATTTTTACGTATACTTAAGGAGGTCAATAGACTCATTGGTCAACGTCAAGGTTGTCCATAAAAATAAAGTAAATGACATCCCGTGTGCTCTTTCCAACGGCAAAAAATAAATTACTTGTTTTCATATTTACATAGTTATTCTCGTCTAAGAACTGAAGTGCTTTAGTCATGATGTCGAGAGTTAGCAATCTTTGCTGAATCACCCCGAAAGCTGATCGCTGATGCGACGACGTCTCGCGCGGGTGTAGGTGCGCTTACACACATAGGACTCGGGTATTTGCACACATAGACGAGTCTCTCGCGCCTCTTTCGGCCGTGAGAAACACAAGGATTGCGGAAAAGGGGTGTTGGCGGGGGTTGAGAGAGTTGAGATAGCGGTTAGCGGCGGGTTTCCCTTGGAAAGGCGCACCGAATAAATACCAGCGGCCGGACGGAATCGCCGATTGGCCGGCTTGAGCGATCGGAAAAGCCTGGCCCACTCGGCATACCCTCAGCATTCACCCTCTCCTCCACGACGATGCTGATTCCGCATTCCTCTCACTAAGTTCTATTCTTCTTGACCCTTGAAACTGTTCCCAGTTAGCCGGGACGGGAGGACTTTCGCCGGTAAGATGGAGAGAAGACATGGGGGCGGTGCGGGGGCAGAAGAAAGATGGCAGCAAGGACGGCGACAGGGGTAAGTTTATTGTCGCTCTTTACAACGCCATTACCTCGCGTTCAGAGGAGGAAATTGAGCCGTGAATGCTCACGGCAAAAATTCGCATTTCCATCGCGAAATTCAAGATACTTCTCGCGTCGGTCCGAGACGCTAAGGAAGAAATGTCCGCCGATACCCGCTCGCGCAATCGTGGCATTGTCGTTCTAATTTATCGCCGGGGATTAATGCTATCAGAAGCCGCGCGTGTCACGCAAAAAGCGGACACGATGCAAAACCGGGGAAATATGGCGAGTCGCGTCTCCCGAGAGATTTATCACGAATTTTCTCGCAGATTTCTACAGCGCCGCCGTGATCTTGCCGGGATAAAGAATGGCGGCTTCGATGTCCCTCGTCGCTCTAACACGTGTCAGTAAAACCTTTTTATTTATCCGGTCGCTTAATTTTATATCTGACCACGAACGGGAGGGTATTGCAAAGCTGCGCTGTATTATCCGACGGGAATAATTGAACGGCGCTTTAAGTTTCGGCCAATTACGTTAACTTTGGGTTAGCGAAAAAATATGCGGGACTGCGCGCGCGCTCGCGCGAGCAAGCGGCTTTTCTGTGTGCGTGTGTGTGTGCTCGGATTAATTAAAATATACTTAAATGGCGTACCGTTAATTTTCGACGGCTAATTTAATGCCCACTCGACCTCAGATTTAATCCAACTGCTACTCACTCAGAAATGCGCGAGCAAATTGCTTCGAAACTCGCCACCATGTTCATATTTCATATCCATTTAAAAGATCCGAGGACAATATGTCGGATTTGCTCGCTAAAACACAATAATCGGGGAATCTCCAAATTCTCATTTCATCTATTATACATACTCGGAGAAAAAGTATCTGAGAAATATTTGTTCGCGGTGGATACTAATAACATACTTATTCAGACTAATATGTAGAGTATTTTTTAAATATAAAATATGTATTTTTCCCAAATCTTAAGAAAACCTTATATTTTCACGAAAGCAACTGTTTATTCTACTTAAATAAAACAACTCAGATTTACCCTAGTAGAAATCTATGCAGTTTTACTAGATATCTAATCAATTACTGTCTAGTATTATTGTTATAGTTGTATCGAAACTGCGCAAAAATTGGAAAGGAACTAAACATAGTTTTATTAAGTTTTATATCGCATACACATGTGCATGATAAAAATTATATTGTATAGAGACGATGTAAAGAATAAGTGAACGCGTAGCAACATATAAAGCAAGGAAGTTGGAGGAAATCTGGAATTTAACAAAACAACACGCTATAGCAGAAGTGACAAGTAAGGTTAGAATTGAAAGTGAACAAACGACAAATGGGCTATATATTAATGATATAGAATTGTATTGTGACAAAAACGCATTAGACTATCTTAGAAAGCATCTTAGATTTCTTGTACAATTGTGGACATAAAGATTGTCCAACTTTTTGTTGGCAACGTAACCTAAAAATTATCCAATGAGAGAATAGTACAAAATATAGTAAGAAATACGTTTCTTATATTGGTCTATTCGGTTATATTCTGAAACTTATTACAAAAAATCAGACATTATGTCTACGACTGTACTGACTTTTATTAAAAATTAAAATTGTACAATAAGCAAGCATGCACATAATATCCATTATTACTAGCGCAAAACTGTCCATTTTATGAACAATAAATTTGTTTATTAATTGAATGAATAGTTTCTTTGTCCAATTATTGCTCAGTTCTCGGTCAATAAATGAGTTCAGATATTGCGCATTTTTTGTGCACAGTAACTGCAGACAAAGCGTTACATTTTGATTGGGAACAGTTTTATTCGTTAGTTACTGGGCAAATGTTAATATAACTGTCCAGTAACTGCTTACAAACTGCGTGAAATTTCTACCAGGGTAACTAAATGTATTATTGATAATTGCCGAATAAATATTTGCTATTTTTTACTCTCTCTTAATGTAATAAACATCTAAACGATTAAAAAGCTCTTTTTTTTTTTTTTAAATGTATTCACTTTTAACATTTTCTCTTGGAACATTATTTCTTTGATCTTTTAATTTTTTGTAGCTATTCTTAACCTCTTCATTTCTTCAGCATTTATATTTCATACAAAATTACTGTACGCTGTACTAAATTATTCTGTGCAATATCTTGAGTAAGTAGTTATGTAAAATGCATGTTAGTATCGTGCTATGCAGCGAAGCTCTAAATTTTTATTTTCCCTCGCACTATAAATTTCGTGATTAATGCAGGTACTCGGTTTTCTAAATTTTCCACGTGTGACAAGTTATAACGTCACTTCGCTTGAAGCTACCGCTAAATTGGACAATGACATTCCATCTTTTAGAAATCAAAATCCTTTAAAAAGAGAACATATCGCTTGTGAGAGAACACGATCCGCCGCGAGAAGTGGGTCATTTTATTCTTCTCTCCTGATCTTGTCGAAAGTGCACCGTAGTGGTCGGCTTGCGATTCTTTTGCACGGCACTCGCGACTCGCGAGTGTGTACTCCCGACGCACTGGAATCCGTCGCACGCCTTTCGTTGAACCGTTAAGCGCCGTCGAAATGACCGCGAGTGCGATGCGGTAAAGTGAATAAAAAGCGATCGACGTCGGACGATGACTGGACGCCGCAAGGGGAGCAAGAGGAAAGCGGAACGACGCGAGTGTGGTGGGATTCGTCGGTGGACGGCCCGACGTCGCTGGACATCAATGCGAAATGGTGAGTGTGCAATTTGCACGTGCACAAAGAGCCGTATTATGCGGCGCGTATTTAAACGTGAATCGTACACGGAAAAAAAAACAGCAGAGTTGGCCCACAAGTGATATCTCGTTGCGCCGACCAGATTCAATAGTAAAGTACGCGGAACGACTAATTATGTGGTCGCTGCAACCACAGTAACATTGCTGAGTTACAGTGACGATATCTGGTTACTCGCAAAGCGTATCTATGGTGAATGTCAGTCCAACCGAATCTCTGGTTGCCACAGCTGGATGACGCGCAACTACACTGACGTAGTTGTCGTACCGAGATAACTGGACCATATCCACCATACACATTGGTGGCGTCACACAAAGATTACTAGGGTGATGCAGTTGTGCGTACTTCCAAACAACAGTTGCACGTACTTGAAAAAGATTCAGAGATCAATAGCATGCGGTAACGCGCGCTTCAGTTTTCAAAAGAAGATTATGCACAGCCCGCATGTATAATAAATAGAAAGCATACAAAAATATTCTTTTCTCTTGTATATGACGGTGATGAATAATTTGCCGGTGCGCGTGACGATCTGCCATTATTTAATGAGTCTTCTGCTTTGATGTTGTCGTCTATCTCTCATGAATAATTTGACAATTAGCGCTTTTATATGCAATGCAGAATTGTTATTATATGAGACTTTTCTCGCGATGCGCGTTTTACCAATATTTGTAATGAATTCATGTCATCGTTATTATTGTTTGCCTACCCAACCCACTAAAAGCCGTTCAATTTCGCTAAAAACGTAACAGTTAAATACGTCTCGATCAAAGAGCCGAACAGAAGGCATAAGAACTGAGTAAACAGAAATTGCAGCGTGATTGAGAACAAATTTATATCTAGACTGCGAAATAAAGCGATCGTTCCCAACGTCTGCTCGATTTTCATGAAAATTATACATAATAGCTCGTTGCTGCTCCTCCAAAAGTGTCGGATACCGAAATTCCATGAAAATTCGTTTATCGCAAGCGGGCAGACACGGCACGACAAAATTAATCGACGCCATCGATGCACTTTGACGTGGAATTTGAACGCTCTTCGCACTCGATATATTCTCATTATTTATTTCTCTCGAAACGGCCTCTTTTCCAGCACGAGCGATCGCTAAATTGCGAAAGGAAGTCATTACGGATGACAAGTTAATTGCGCTCTTTAAGGAGGATCCCGCCTCTCTTGCATAAAGTGCCCCGCATAAAGTCACCTTGAATACTTCAACTTTTGCGCGGATATCATAGTGCTTCCCTTTCACATGTATTATTTTTTAATAACGTCTCTCTGCAACAAAATGGTATACCCAGCTAATTTCTCATTGGTTTGTTAATATTATATACGAAATTAAATATTATCAACTGAGAAATTAACGGAAATTGTGTGAAACGATGGTCCACTGTTTACACAGAAGACTGGGGGAAGCTGCGCTCACGGCAAGCAACCCTCAGGAACCCAAAGCGGAGGAAGCGATCATGAGTTTTATATCGCCGTGTTGCAGCCTCAATTTCATGTAATCTCCGACCTCCCTCCCCCCGTGTCAGTCGTCGTGCCGTGAATCACGATTCGGGGAAACGCATAGTCCGTGTCACCGCGGCGCCAGTCAGGATCGGCCATCACGAGCGTATCTCTCGCGAGATTGACACTTTATTGCGGGCCGTATATATACGAGATTAGGAAAGACGACATTCCGCCATCCACCTATGCTCGGACTTTCCGGGCGTTACTTCCGGCGGCGTCGCCGATTCAATATGTGAACTTGCGCTGGATTTATCGGTCCGCCTCGGCGGCCGTGACTCGTATTTGCGTCACGCCTCTTCTACAAATCGCCCGGCCGGGCAAGATGTCGCATTTCGTTTCCTTCCGGCGTGGAAACCTCCGAAACACACCGCGCTTACACGCTCACACGCGCACCGATCGCGGAACAATCGATACAGTGTGTTCAAATTGTAAAACACGCTTGGGACGGAATAAAATGGGCTGCCTCGTGCTGATACCGAGACGCATGTCTCGGAAGAAGCGACGTTTAAAGAGAACAATGAGGGTGTTAGGTCAGGTTACGTATGTAAATGCGTTGAAATTGTTAAAGCGCGCCGCGCTCGCGGGGGAGAGTGGATCTGGTATTGTATTGTCGGATTTAGCGGCGCAGTTGTATCAGGGCACAATGGCTCTATAGAGGTATTATAGAAGAATGGCTCTATAGATGATAGATTTACACATCAGACTGGACGCATTAGAAGCTACATTCATGAGTCCGCGTGCGATTCGTAAGATACTTACTTGTAAATGAAACAATCCGTTCGACATCAAGAAAGAAGTGTAAAGGAGAAACCAAAGGAAACAGAACATCAACCAAAATTGCACACGAAACTTTGGGACCAATTGGCCGGCAATTGACCGCAACGTGATGGTCTCGTGTAGGGCTAAAACGAGGCTGAACTCGAAACTCCGATGATTAACTTAGTCCGAGCGTATATTCGCTCGCTAACTAACTATATTTAACAAACAAAAAACTCAAGCTAGCAGATCAAGGACCACGAGTGACCTGGATGTCGATCGATCTTCTCGTGAGAGAACCACATAACTGACCTCGCGCTACGAATTCCGCGATTTAAAAAATAACCCTTAACCAAATCATACGCGCGGCACGAATTCCTACCCGAATTCCTCGTACGTGATACTTGGTCTGATACTACCATCCCCTACAATTAAATATTTTACTGAACTGCATACTACCGTGCAGACAGATCTGCACGGTCTCTCCTTCTCTCTCTTCTCCCCAACTCCCGTGAAAAGGATTGGGGTTGAGTGAAAGTGATGGTGTCGATTCTTTCGAGAAGTCATCCTCCCAAGACTTATCTCCAATACTGAGGCTAAGATACTTAACGAATAAGGGGGTCGATACTAATAAAATCCTGAGAGTATCATCACGGATTATCCATGCTACCTCCGAAGAATGGTTACAGAAGGTTCCGTCACGTTACTAATGCTTCTTTCATCCTTTGTTAATGAGAAAATGAAAAATGGAAAAAAATCCAATTTTCATGGGAACTAACCTATTGCAAGTTGTATCACAGTGTCCTGGTGGAAATGTCAGTTGAATACTGGAACGTAAATTGGTGCCGAATAAGGAAATTGGGAAGTATACTAAGGAAATAGTAAAAATTGCGACAGTGACGTTTCTTTCATCTCTCTTTTGCGAAATACATACATAGTATAAAATATCTCATCTTCACGAAAGCTGACCTATTTTCGTAAATCACGACAATGATGCTTCTTTCATCTAAGAGAAATGAAAAAGTATGAAATCATGATGGGAACTGACCTATCGTAAGTTGCATCACCGCTCATGTCAATATCAATGAGCAGCCAAATGCACTGAAACGTAAGTTGGTGCCAAATAAGGAAATTGGCACGATTCGATCGAACTGCATATGCCGCACAGCGTATGTGCGCCCCAGGAGCTACACGCAGTCCAACAGGTAGAGAGGTAACTGCTATAATCGTCTAACACGGTTGACCAGCAAGAGGATCGAAAGCGACGATAGCGGACGCCAACCGGAAATCGATTGCATCCGACGGCAAATAAAATAAATCGACGATTTAAGCGCGACGGCACACGCAGTATGAACGACATTAAGCCAAATGACAGGGCGTTACAGGGTGACAGGGGAACACACAGTGGGCGCCCAAAGTGGAATTCGGCGACGATATCGGTCGGCGTTTTTCACGGCGGTTTTGAGTATTTTTTCGCGGCGTTTTTGTTTCCGTTATGAAAACGCCGCGCGCGCGCGCGCGCGATCGGCGTGCTTCCCGCGTTTCGTTTCGCGGGGCACGCCGCTGTTCATAAAATGCAATATCCAGCTTTACGAGGTGCCCAGCACGAACGGCCGCGCTCCTAAATAATGATACAACTCGTTCGGCCGGTTGATCACGACGCGATGTGCCCGGGGAAATCCATAAACGTTGCTTCGCTTCGCTGGATTACCGGCGGCGGCGCTTAAATATCCCATCGGATCGTTAATTAAATGACACGCGCCGATCACAGGGTCATGGATCACCAATCGATAAATTCTACTCGGACGCGCGGCGATCGCCGGCGCGCTAATTAATGCGATGCCGAACTATTCGCGCCGGCAGAGAGAGAGAGAGAGAGAGAGAGAGAGAGAGAGAGAAAGCGCGAGCGGGCGTTCCGTTTCGCGACAGATTCGAACGATAGAGCACGCGATTTATGCGAGTGTAAATATCGGGAATACAATGGGGGCAATATTTGTCCAAGCTGCGATATGAAACGCGCGCGAGCGGGCGCGGTAACGTCGATATGTCAGGATTTCGCGCGGAAGGTGTGAGTAAAGGTCAGTCGTAAGGTATCGAAACGATAAACATTTTTCAGGAGGTCTCAGAAGAGCTCACGCATCCGCTGAAATCATCAACTTTTCCTCCGTCAATATTTTATCGTTTTAAAGAACACGAAACTCCACCGTTGACAGAATCGACGGTGCGAAGTTCTGCATTTTTATCTTCGGCGAATCACTTCCGATGCCAATGAAGACCTTTGTGAAACTTCACTTCGTGCCCTCCCTGGTAAATGAAAAAGCGAGAGGATGAGCGAAAGTTAAATTTCTGACAAACGCATGACAAACGTGACAGAATTTCCTGTTAGACGCCCGTGTGAAATTTTTGTTTCTGTTTCTCATTATATATTCTAACGAGGTTGACACTCGTGGAATTGCGCTGGCCTCACCGGCGGCAGAATGTTGAAAGGACAATCGGCGAATTAAATCTGGCTTGTCCGTTGTGCATGATATAAATCGCGAGCGAGTTTACTGTTAAACGCGCCCGGCAGATGGTCAATTTTAATTGACGAACAATTCCGCGCGCCAACCTCGCCGACTATTTATTATCATTATAAAGCACGCGCGTCGGGCAGAAATCGATTGTATTGAAAATTTTCGATTGAACACGTCACCGTGGAAACCCGAGATGCCACGGTTGATCTGCGCTCCCCTATCATCGTGACATGAAACTGAGCCGGATGGAGCTTTAACACCAAACACCTAGTTACGCCGCGCGATCGATAGCGATCAAATTGTGATTTTCATCAATCAGCGACTATTTATTTGCTGAAATCATAGATTCGACTCGCGCGCGCCAGGATCGATTCGGAGCTGCCAATTAAATATCGCCGCCGCCGGCAGGATAACCAGCAGACGACACAGTTGATCTTTCCATCTTCCGGCCAGCGTCTCGTGCGTGAACGTGTCACTCGCAGAGATCACGACGCAGCAGGTGAACGCGCAGCAGCGGCGGCTTCGTACATTGGCGGCACCGAGGCGTCGACGTGGCACACTGATGCTGCTGCTGCTATCGATCTGCCGATCGTGTAACCGGGCTGGAATCGATAACTAATACGCGAAGCCCACCACCGGATGTCGCCTTGTTGATAAAGGACCACCCAGCGAACGCCGGCGGCATCAAGGACACCGCAGGAGGGCCGTAGGGCACGGCGGCTACCGGCACATAATTGATTGGCATTAGCGCGCCTGATTGCCCGGTCGCCCTCCTCCAAAATCGTCCCGTGGGCTGCTTAAATACTGGCCGACGTCTCTCTGAGCCAGACAGCACGTATTTGAGCGGTCGCGACAGTAATCAGGCAATATGGTGCGCGCGCGCACGCGATCCAAGGAAGGTCGATCGACGAGGGTTGTGGATACGGGCTCGTCCGTTGCTTTCCCATAACGTCGACATTGAATAATCCAATACCTGCGGGCCGGCTCTATTGTCACAGGATGTCTAACACCCTCGCTTCCTCCCGGTCACACGTTCTGCCGTTACTGGTGATAGGTATAAGCCATGCCGTGTAAGATCGAACGGTATAAATCGCCTTCGATCGCGCGTAGAGGATCAACGTCGGAAAAACGGGGAAATCAGAATTGACGTGTGCACGCCGCAGTGGTGAACAATCGACACTCGGTAAAACGCGGCTGCGCACGTGCGGGTGCTCCTTTTACCGATTATTGGGAAACAAAAGTCATCCTCGGCCTATGTCGACGTCGCTGGGGGTGAAAGAGCAGGCGAACAGTTCGATAAACGAGATAAGAGAACTGCACCTGATGTGAACCAAGTTTCCCGACAGAACTTTGAGAGCAAAGCCGTAAATTCAGGTACGGCATTTATGAAGCATAGAATGTCAATTAAGATAAAAGTATGCACGGGAAAAATATTTCAGTGGAAATTGGAACAAAATTTTTCTAATCTTCGAATATACCGAATTATCGGAATTACTACATATGTTTCAAAATGTTGCACGTTTTTACCTTTTACTACAAAATTATTGTAATTACTGAATGTTTTTTTTATATCAAGCGCTTCAGGTATATCGTCAGATTTATTATCTCTATACTCGTTTATATTGCAACTTCAATATAGCTCAGCTTTACAAAAAAAACGTTGGAAAGAGGAATGTAATTTTCACGTAATTTTTGCTACATTTTCTCCGTGTACAACGCCTGAACACTAATAACACTGGTACCTAACTCTAAACATTCTTATTACTTTGGTTTTCAAATACGAATATTTAAATACTTTTAATATACGAGGGTGGTCTGAAAAGTTTCCGACCTAACAAAGATACAAGTCATTTTTTCTGAAAATTGTTTTTTATTTTTCAACATAGTCTCCTTGTAAATCTACACACTTCTCCCAGCGATGCTCCCATCTCTGTAACCCGTCGAAATAGTACTCGGCGTTTTTCTCTGCAAAATAATTGTTCACGAAGGTGATTGCCTCTTCATTTGACGAAAATCTCTGTCCTCCGAGCGCAATTTTTAGATGAGGGAACAAAAAGAAGTCGCTTGGGGCTAGATCTGGTGAGTAAGGTGGATGGTCAAGCAGTTCAAACCGTAATTCGTGGATT